>NW_011495027.1:2014302-2068595 GCF_000754665.1 Bison bison bison | reverse complement strand
AAGTAAAAAAAAAAAAAAAGAAGATGCTTCCCTTGGCCTGGATTTCCCTCCCAGGCTTGATTTGTTTGCATTTTGACCTCATGAGCAAGAGTGAGACGTGTGCTGAATAAGCTAAACTCAGAGACAATTTACATGATCAGCCCGCTGTTTCCCAGGTTCACTGCCTCGAGAGGCAGTGTAAAATAAGCTGGCATTGTTCTTAGAAAAAAAAGAAAAAGAAATAGCCTAGAAAATGTATGCATTATCTTCAACTAATACTTTTCTACTATTAACAACTTTACCTCTGTCCCTAAGGATTACTTTCATAAACTGAAAATAAATCTTAATCATAAAATGTACAGATATAGAATGTTACATATTCTATCTTGACCCCGTATTTGAGAATTAACTGTCTTTTTTCCTCAGGCTTAGAATAGAGAAGGATCTATTGTCCCTTATCCTTCCACTTCCCACCCATACCCAAAGTTGTTGTTGTTTCTATAATTGTATTTCTTTATTTTGGCTGTGCTGGTTCTTCACTGGTGCATGGGCTTTTTCTCTAGTTGTGACAGATGGGGGCTACTCTCTAGTTAGAGTGTGCGGGCTTCTCATTGCGGGGATTTCTCTTGTGGAGTGCGGTCTGTAGGGTGCGTGGGCTTCAGTAGCCGTGGTATGTGGCCTTAATGGTTGCTGCTCACAGGCTCTAGAGCACAGAATCAGTAGCTGTGGTTCACGGACTTAGTTGCTCTACAGTATGTGAGATCTTCCTGATTTAGGGATCGAACCCTTGTCTCCTGCACTGGCAGGCAGATTCTTTACCATTGAGCCACCAGGGAAGCCCACGCCCAAAGTTCTTAAATATTTATTTTGTCTTCTCTGATCATAGTTGCTGATTCCCTCTGATTAGCCAAGCTTGTTTGTTTGACACAGACTCAGTATTCATGCCTTTAAGGAATTTCCCTGTCAATTCTAGGATGGATTACCACCTGTGCTCCCTCAGTTATGTTTCCCTGGATACCAGAAAAAAACGTTCAAGCTCTTTGCTGAAGCTGTATTTAGGGCCAGTCTTATTAAAGCATGGATTTTACTAGGTGCTCAAAGCCTTGTTTGAGGCCCTTCTCCACTGCAGCCCCTCAGGGCCCCGTGATGTCCCTTGGCTACTGGTGCCTCAGGGTCACTTGAGAGGTCTCCTTCCTCCCGAGAGCAATCTCAACCTCTCCTAACCTTTCCTTCTTCAGTCCTTCATCTAGAATTTTATAGGAACAATTTTTGAGCAAACAAATAAATCCTCATGGATCTCGTCAAACCACAGTAAATCACAACATTCTACCTTTGGGGTAGCTGCACTGTAGATTTATAACCAGAGTATATTTTTGGAACTAGAAAGAACCTTAGGCTTTTCTGGTTTTGTTTGTTTGCTTTTTTAGTACTCATGATCTTTGCTTAAAAGAAACCTTATTTAGAAATCCAGCATATAAAACAAGTGAGAGTTGAGCTGTGCTAGATGGAGGTGTAATGGGTCCCCACATGTTCTAATTTCTCACTCTCCACAGCCGCAGAGCCCCCAGAGACACGGTAGAAACACTCTCCCACAGAGACCTCTGCAAACCGCCTGATTTGCTAGATGTAGATTGCCCAAGAGCTTCATTTTGTGTACTTCCTCCTGCCTTTTGGAGGTCTGATCTCTGCTCTCATAAACTTGAGGCTGTTATTTACCTGCCCCCAACCTGGAGAATCCCAAGGATGGCGGAGCCTGGTGGGCTGCTGTCTATGAGGTCGCACAGAGTCAGACACGACTGAAGTGACTTAGCAGCAGCAGCAGCAGCAACCTGCCTGGAGGCTAACAACACTTCACTGTGGTGAATGTCACGAGGCTTGTTTTGATGGATAAGGGTCGTGGAAACTATTCCAAGAGCCAGCATACAAGGGCTAAGTTTTCTTTTATTACAGCATTACACTCTTAAAAATATTGTAACAAAAATAAAGACTTGTGAAAATGTTCTCCTTTCCAGTGAGTGTGGTGAGAAAGCACTAGCGTCTGCAAAGACACAAAACAATTCTCATTCTCCCTTCAGCTTTTGACGGGCAAAATCCAGTTGAATTGCCCTTCATATCAATAGTCTGTGTCCCCAGAGAAATCTAAGCCCATTTCCATTACTTTAATGAAAGTGGAGGGAGGCTTGGCACCAGGCTGATAGCAGTGATCATATATTGGAAAAGTCCATGTTAGAGAACACATTGTTTTCTTTACTTGGCCCACAGGACAATTTAGGACAGATAGAAGATAATCAGGAAGCTTGATGTAGGCAACTTAATTTAGTTTAGGCTTCCGATTTAAAAATAAAACCCCCATGTTTAATGGTGAGGGAAGCGGAGGGAAGTAAATAGAAGGCTCCTTTGTTTTTTATTCCCGGTAATTAAATTTTGCCATCACAACAGACCACACCCTTCTGCAGAGGCAATGGGATATAGAGGAAAGTATGGGAGCTTTCAAGTCTTTCTTTTTTTTTTTTGTCATTAATCTATACTTTTTCCCCATTCCCTCCCTCCTCTCCTTCTTTTCTTCCCTTCCTTCCTTCTTCTCTTGACAGTAGTTTTTGTCTCCTAAAATGTGCTCGGTGTTGCTAGCTGCTGGGGTCACAACACTAAATTACACAGTATGGTGCTTCGGGAGAATTCCTGTTCCATCTTTGCCATTTACTGACTAAATGACTTTTGCCAAATCACTTAATATCACTGAGCCTCAGTTTTCTCTTTTAGAAAATGGGAGCAATAGTAGCTCCACACAGAGTAGCAACAATGAAATAATTAAATGAGATAGCATGTGTAAGTTACCTCCACAGAGTGCCTGGCACAGAGTAGGGGCTTAAAAAATGGGAACCTCTTATAGATTCCCATCTTTATAGTCATTATAATCTGATTCAGGTTCATCTTTCCACATATTATAAGGAATTCTCTGAGGGTTTTGGCATCTGGCTCTTCATTTCATTCTGCCTCAGTCAGCAATTCATAGGCCAGCAATGAATGGCTCCATCCCAGAGATTCTGAATTCTCAAAACCCCTTCCATACTCCAGCTTCTGTCCTTCAAACTCTCTCTCCAAGTTCAGTCTCCCACTAAATGGGATTTTCAATTCTTTTGACATCCCTGGTTTCTGGATCTCATCTCAGCTTCCCAGACTGTCAACCTTCCACACTCCATCCCATCCCTTTTGCCCACGGCTTCATTTCCTTCCACATTCTTCCTGCACACCACAGCCAAACTCTTTGCTGCAGGCTCACCAGGATATTACTTATTGCATTGCTTGGTAATCTGTCACTTAATCAGCCCAATTACAGATTTTTTTTTTCCTTCTTATACCTTTGGTTTACCTGTTGCTGCTGTAGAAAAGCATTCGACTGTGCCAACACTCATCTCCTTCGGTTTACATTTCCAGTCTCACTATCCTCTCAATACTGCCCAGGGATTCTTTTACAAACCTTTAGTTGGTTTGATTTCCCTTTCCTCCTACAGAACTGTTCTAGCATAAAACCTTTACTGTTCTCCTTAAGCCCTCATCTCAGTGCTGTTCTTCTGAAATCACCACCCCCACCACTATCTAGAAGTGGTGTGTACATCCTTTCTTAACCGCCCAGGTGTCCAAGAAGAACGCGTACTCTTATTCTTTTTGAAGACTCAACCTGGGCTCTTGATCCTTTCCCCTCCCAACTAGCCTGTCTGAACCAATCATTTCTCATCTGTCTCTCTCTCTTCATTGGCTCTTCATTAACCTTCAGACATGTTCAAATCAAGTCTTAGGAAGTTTCCCCTGCCCTACTCTCTCCTCAGGACACCACTGTCTTTCTCTCTCTTCTTCAGTGCCAGATGTATCAGTAGTGCTGTTTATTTTCATTACTTTTACTTTTTAATCTACCATTTAAGCTGTCACTAAAATTGAGTTTGGCCTCCACCATTGTGCTCTCTTGGTGTCACCAGGGTTCTTCTAAATAGCAAAGCCAATGGTTTCTTTAACTTCTCATCCTTCTTGACCTTTCTGGATTTTGACATTGTTGATATATTCCCTCTTGACATGTTCTCCTACTTTGGTCAATCTTATAATCATTTCTTTAGTTTTCCTCCAAAATCTATGAAGATTCTGTTTCTACTAATGGTTCCTTTTCTGCCCATTCTTTAAATGTTGGTGATGTTCTACAAGTTTTCATATTCAGCTCTTTTCTCTTTTTATTTATTTTCTCTGTGGATGATCTCACTGATACACGTGACTTTAACTGTGATATATAAGTTGATTTTTAAATCTATAACTCCATTTCCAAATCCTTCCCCTAAATTCTACTCTCTCTGGTAATATTAATAGCTAACTGGATAGGTTGTACACCCTTCAAATTCAGTGGAGCTTACCTGCCCCTCCATAATTTGATCACCCAATCTCTGCCACTTTTCAGCTCAATGTTAGATGCTTTCAGTAATTTCCATGCTGAAAAAAAATTAGGATCTTTATAGAATTCTCTTTCTTTCCCTCTCTCCTCCGTTACAAGTAACTAGTAATTTTCAAAAATCACTACCTAATATTACAAGCAATTTCTTACCCCTGGACATTTCAAAAGTTCAAATTGAACTAAAGAGTTTAAATTATAAAGGTGAAAAAAGTCTTAATCTCCAGGTTCAATCTGAGTTGAAGAGACCAAACAAAGAAATAGCCCGAAGATGTGAGAAGCCTGGAACCTAGTCAGAATTTGCCTTATGTTTCATCATATGGAACAAGAAAGGAAACCAGTGTCTTTTAAATAAATTTAAATATCTTTGGAATACAGTTTTGCAGGTAAAGTCTAAAGCTATTTATTAACAATGTCTAATTGCCCTATTTTTTGTTTGTTTGTTTTAAAACAAAAAACAAAACAAAACAAAAAATAACCTGGGCTTCTTGGTCAGCAGGGGGAGCACTGCTACTTTGCTCTGGGAAGCTTTTCACCAGGGTAACTGCTATCTTTTAATATAGACCACATCCTAGCAACCAGGAGGAAAAAAAAACAATGATACGATTGATACATTTGCTCCCTTGTGGTTGCAATTTTTAAAAATAGCTTTTTTTTTTTTTTTTTTGCTTTTGTAATTCAATAGTGTTTGCTTAGGAAGGTGTCATCTTTTGTCTTTTCATCTTCTCTGTCCTGCTTTTCAGTCACTTTCTAATTAGAGAGGTGTTTATTAAGGGGACAGGGTCGAAAATGGGTCATGGAGGCCAGTGTAATAGCACTGAGTGAGTATTTAGGCTATGTCTGTGTGACACAGAAACAAACACCCTGGTTTGCTCATTTTATTTAAATTGGTCAACACGGTGAAATAAATCAGTCGAACCAGTTTTCTGTCTAAAATGACCTTTTGCTTGAGTGAACTGATTCAAGGATATCAGTGGGACATAGTGTCCTTCTCAGACTGAGCTGGAGTGAAGCCTATCAAGCAAGGGTGGCAGCACTGTGAAAGGAGTCAGGAGACCAGGCTCTCATCTGGATTCTGCTCTGTGACTGTGGACAAAACATTTAACTTAACTCTTTGTACCTCGACTTCTTTTTT
Organism: Bison bison bison; assembly: GCF_000754665.1. NCBI lineage: Eukaryota > Metazoa > Chordata > Mammalia > Artiodactyla > Bovidae > Bison > Bison bison. The sequence continues at coordinate 2,063,049 of NW_011495027.1, read as the reverse complement.
TGGGTATATATGTATATATGTAAGTATGAAGTCTATACACATATAGGAGATAAGGAGGTAAGGACAGTTCTTTCTGAAAATATTGTATTGTTTATAATAATTATTCCATTCACTGAGAATAATAATAGCTTACAGGCTGAATAAAAAATCTAGGTCTCTATTGATAATCATTTTCTTACTAAAATTCTTACTTGGTGATGAAAAGTTTGTATCTCTTATTTCCCATGCACATTTTATAAGGAAAAAATTACAGATGATGCTTTAACTAAAGCTTATAATATACATTTATCCATATTTAATAATATACCTGATGTGTGCTTAGTCGTTGTTGTGTCCGATTCTTGGCGATCCCATGGACTGTAGCCCACTAGGCCCCTCTGTTCGTGGGGATTCTCCAGGCAAGAATCCTGGAGTGGGTTGCCATGGCCTCAAAATAAACCTGATAAGACGTAATAAAACACTTTGCCACTTTTGTTCATTTTCTCCTTGTCTTATTTGTGCCCTGAATAGAAGCACAGAATCAAAATATTTTTGTAGGCATTTTGAGACAAATAATGATTAAAAAATATACATGATTCCTAATAAAGAGAAATCTAGCTCAGTATGATGAAAAGTGTACATTTTATCCACTTAGTTTCTAAAATGGCTGATTTTTTCAGTAAATCTTTCTTTTTTTCCAAATGACAACAAATAATTTAACAAGTGACATTAAGATTGTTACGTAGTGAATTTTAAGATAGCAAGTGGAATAACTTTCAGTTTTAGCAACATATTCCTCCATTTTAAATGAAGTTGAAACTAATTTGATCTGTGGCTAGTTAACTCCGTGATTCAACCTGAAGTGCTAATGAAGTCAAAGAATAAATTTAATTCCTATGAGGTTAGGTTTATGCATTACTTTTGCATAAACAGACACACACACATCCTTAATCCTACATTAAGGATTTGTCCTACAAATAATTAATACTGTCCAGAACTAAGACCAGACAATGAAATATCTACATAAGGTAAAACTATCATTATTAGTAAGAGGAAAGCAACTAAATTCCCTTACCCTACTTCTAAATGTTTTTGGTATAATCTTGGGACAGTTCATTCACAATTATATTTTGTGTTTATCTAGTCTTAGGAAGGGCTTCCCTGGTAGCTCAGCTGGTAAAGAATCCTCCTGCAACGCAGGAAACCCTGGTTCGATTCCTGGGTCAGGAAGATCTGCTGGGGAAGGGATAGGCTACCCACTCCATTATTATTCAGCTTCCCTGGTGGCTCAGACAGTAAAGAATCTGCCTGCAATGCAGGAGACCTGGGTTCAATTCCTGGGTTCTGAAGATCCCCTGGAGGAGGACACGGCAACCCACTTCAGTATTCTTGCCTGGAGAATCCCCATGGACAGAGAAGCATGGCATGCTACAGTCCATGGGGTTGCAAAGAGTCGGACACAACCGAGTGATTAAGCACAGCACAGTGCTTAGGAAAGGTTATAGATTGAAGAATTTCAGGTATTTTAATTGAACCTAGTAGGAAAACTGATGTCATCTCAGATAAAAAGCTGAAATGCGTGAAAATTTTCCTGGACTGGGAACCAGACATACTGTATTTGAATCCCAACAATTCTGCTGAGCACTTAGACAAGTCGCTTAGCATTTTCTAGCCTCAATTTTCTCATGGAAGAAGGGAGAGAACTATATCCCAACTTTATTGCAGGAATTAAATAAGATAATGTATGTAAAGTACTTAGCATAACACTGGTGGGCTGCAGTCCATGGGATCGCTAAGAGTCAGACATGACTGAGCGACTTCACTTTCACTTTTCATTTTCATGCATTGGAGAAGGAAATGGCAACCCACTCCAGTGTTCTTGCCTGGAGAATCCCAGGGATGGGGGAGCCTGGTAGGCTGCCGTCTATGGGGTCGCACAGAGTTGGACACGACTGAAGCGACTTAGCAGCAGCAGCAGCAGGCACAGAATAAGTACTCAGTAAATAGTAGCCATTTTTAATCTTACCAATCATTATTATAACTCCTACTGAAGATGTATTATAAGAATTAAATGAATTATTTCCTGAATTGAAAATATTTTATATACCATTAAGCATTAAATTCATGTAAAATATTACTATCTCACTAGGAGAAAATGATGCTAAGAGAACTGAGATGATTTCTTTGTTCATGAATTAAAAATTCATGGCACATTACTGTGTATTGTGCACAAAATATTGAGATAGGGATCAAACAGTCTCATGTGAGATTTTCTCTTCTGGGTAAGATATAGTTCACCATGGCAAGCCAACACTCCTCTGAGTACAACAACTAGGTTAACCTGGATAAGTGACAAAAATTGTATTTTAAACGCAACCAGTTGCTATGGAAGCAGTAAGGATTAGATAATCTAAGGATTAGATAAACAGAGAGAGAGTAGAGTGCTTTCTAAAGTGAATTGACACTGTCTGTTATTTGTTCCCAAAGACACTTGCTGATTCTGAGTGTGGTCAAAGGATTTGTTCAGGCAGAAAACCTCTGCTGGGGCAAAGAAAAACCAGTGAAGTTCTTAGCAAGTATAATTCAGTGATGGGAAAAATAGGAAAAAGAAGACTCAAACGTATGGCAGAGATCCCCCATAACAAGTTTGCTGAATTCAGGTACTGCACAGGAGGCTACACATCTAGGGGAAAAAATTTCAAAAGACAAAATGAAATCTACCTCCTTTAGTCTTTAAATGCTTAGGAAACAAAAGCCCTCTGAGGAAGACTTTGCCTCTAGTATCTCCTCAAGATATTGACTTAAAGTGCTGTGGAACAGGAGGCTGAAGAGCTGGGCTAGAATTTCTGAAGGGCAGATCTAGAACTCTTGTAGTCTTCCAGGGCTAAGTTGCTGAAGACTCTTAGGCTCACAATCACAAGCCCAGGAGAGCCATATGCTCAAAACAGTGTCAGATCCAAGGTAGACCAAGTCTTTATAAAACTATAATCAGGCCCAATGCACATCATATTCTCATGTAATGAAAGTGACCAACTCCTTATCCTCTTAGCCTAACAGAGGAAAGGGTGAGCTCTCTTTGGTAGAAGGGAACATTTGGAATGTTTATGACATCTTTATGCCTAATGTCTGGCATATAATATAAAAATAATGGACATTCAATAAGGCAATAAAATGTGGCTAATAATCAATAGAAAAGGTAGATCGTAGAAGTGGACCCATTGATTATCCAGATATTGAAATCAGCAGTCAGGAACTATAAAACAATTCAGAGCATAATGGGAGGCCAACAAAGGCACCATCAATGCAGAATGACAATCATGTATGACTGATCTATGGTTTATGGGGGAGTATCCTCAATCAAGAGCATTTATCCTGTTTCTCTCCACCTTATGAAGGTGGTGGTAAGATAAAAGGAAGAATGATCTTTGGACTGTGTAACCAGACAGGAGCCTCATGTCCTGGATTGTGAGCGAGAAGAAACCTAGATTAGCAAATACAAAATTCCAAAGAAGAGTCAAAGATTACCAGCAGAAAGTTCAGGAAACAATAACTGAAGTATTAAGGTGAGAACTGAGGACTTACCTTGATCCAACATGCAACTAAAGCAGCACACAGGAGCCAGGCAGGAGGCTGGCTTTGAGAGATACTAAAGGAGGTGAGAGATACTAAAGAAGCAGAATCAAGAGGAGATGGTGGTTGTTTGGATGAGTGAATGAAAGAAAGGGAAGAATCTATAGTGTCTCCAAATTTGGGTTATTGATGAGTGGTTCTTAGGTAGGGAAAACCTAAGGAAGAGGAGGTCTGAAGAGCAAGACTTGAATACGGGACATTTTAAGTGCCATCCAGGTGGAGGTGGTCACTCACTTTGGTTTACACAGTCACATGCAAATAATGGACACAAGTAAGAACTTTGCAGAAATATAGATGAAAGTGTCATCAAAGAAAGAGTGGGAGAGATTGCCCAGGGAGGATGTTTCCAATGAGACGATATCCAGAGATAGGACCCTAAGAAATGCTGACTCTGAGGATTCAGACAGGAAAGGTAAAGTTGAAAGGGGACCTGGTAAGACAGAGGTAGGAAGAAAATATAGCAAAGAAGTATCACAGGGGTCTGGAGGAAAGCGTGGCTTAAGAACGGGGGTGCAGTCAACTGTGCAAATGCAAATATGCAGAAGATAAGATTGAAACTTAATAAAAATTAAGCACTGGAAAATGGCAAAGAGTTTCTTAGAGAAGTGGCCACAAGATTCAGAGCTATTCTTGAAAGTTTGATTATGAAGGAAAGGAAAGGCATAGGTCAGTGCTGGGAGGGGGTGGGGTGCAGTAGGACCTAGGCAGACTTTCTTATTTTGTTTTGTTTAGGAGAGACTTGAACATGCTTATATGTTGGAGAGAAAGATCTAGTAGAGATCAAGGAGGTGGAAGTAATTAATGGCATCAGTTCCTGGAAGAAATGGCAAGACTTTATTTGATTTAAAAATAGGTGTCTAATGTCTGTATATATATATTTATATATCAGTAAGACTACATAGATAAAAGTCAATTCTCTGGGTGGGATTTTAGCATAGCAATATTGAATATACCTAATATGTATATTTAAAGATTTTTTATTGGTATATATTTGATTTGCAGTGTTGTGTTACCTTCAACTGTACAGCAAAGTGAATCAGTTATACATCTACATATATCTACTCTTTTTTTTTTTAGATTCTTTTCCTCGTATAGGCCATTACAGAGTATTGAGTAGAGTTCCCTATGACATACAGTAGATTTTTATTAGGTATCTATTTTATATATAGTAGTATGCATATGTCTTAATTCCCCAGTTTATCCCTCTCCCCTCACCCCTTATCCCCTGGGAGTGTAAGATTGTTTTCTAATACAGCTGTGACTCTACTTTTGTTTCGTAAATAAGTTCATTTTTTTAAAAATTGCCAATTAAAAAAAAATTCCACATATAAACTATGTCATGTGATATTTGTCTGTATCTGACATTTCACTCAGTATGACAATCTCTAGGTCCATGCACATTGCTGTAAATGGCATTATTTTTTTCTTTTTTTGGCTGAGTAATTTTCCATTGTATATATGTACCACATCTTTATCCATTCCTCATTGATGGACATTTAGGTTGCTTCCATGTCCTGGCTCTTATACTTTTGTGTTTGCATACAAATTATAAATTTATTCTAATTCTTTGGTAATTTGATAGGGATTACATTTAAATTTGTAGATTACCTCAAATCTGTAGTCATTTCCCCAATATCGATTCTTCCAATCCAAGAATATGGTATACCTCTCCATCTGTTTGTGTCATCTTTGATTTCTTTCATCAGTATCTTACAGTTTTCTGAGTACAGGTCTTTTGCCTCCTTAGGTAGGTTTATTTTTAAGTATTTTATTCTTTTTTGGGGATTATGCTTAATATTTTAAGTGGAAGTGCTATTAACAGCCAACATGATATAACCTGAACTTAAATGCCAACTTTAAAACTTTATTTTGGAAAGTGATTTTTCCCAAATGCTCTACTTTGCCTTCTTAAACAAAATGTTCTGAATATAATTTGACCTTATCTTGATGACTTGCTTTGAACATCGATCATTGTCCAATGCTACAATGCTGCCATGACCTCAGGAATATTTGAGGTCCTCAGGGCTCTTAGCCCAATGCTAAATGGCTCCAGACAGCTGTGCATTTGCAGTTCTTCTGCCCTCCACCCTGTCATTAGTCACTTCTCTGCTGTTTTCAGTGTGTCCCGACTCCCTGCTTCTCATATATTGCCCTCACTTTGTACATACTTGCTGAGTGAGGGCTCAAGAGCAGCTCCAGCCATACAACGTACAGACACAGACGTGGGGAACAGCTTGTTCAGCCACTCAGGTGCCCTTATGCAGAGCCCTGGCCCAAAGGGATACAGGCCTTCCTGTCTCCAGGTCTCTTCCCTGGGTTCAGGTGAGAGCTGAGGGTGCAGAAGTCTGACTTCTTGGATATAGAGATACAACTGGCAAGCCTTCAGCTTGGCTTGGCCTCTCCTTGGTCACTAGGCACTCTTCCATCTTGGAGGTGTGTACACCTGAGTCATCAGGAAGCCCTGATTAAACCATCATTTGCATATGGTACTGCTCTAAATGAGTCATGAAATCTCACTAGTGTTCTGTTCTTGTTTTTCTGTCAATGAGGCCAGATTATTTTGTCTCTGGTAAGCTGGAGTTTAACAGCCTCCTTTTCTGTTCTTTAGGAACCATATATCCCAGAGACAGATTACCTCATAGTTAGAATCTTTGTTTAATACCCCTGGTAGGAGGTATAATTCTCTCTCTTGGACTGAGTAGCCCACCTACACACACAGATAACCACAGATGCAGAGGCAGAAGCCAGGCGGTAATTGCTGCTGCTTTCCCTGTAATTGTATCTGTACACTGACATCTGTTTTAACTGCTGGGATGATTTTGACTTTAATTCTTCCAGCTCTTTCTCTATTTCCAAATTCTCACATAGATAAGAGAATTGGTTCTTGGAGGTTCAGAATTATAAAGGAAACCAGAATATTACTCCAAAATATGCCACTGTTGCAGAAGGATTATTTTAAGCTAAAGGCACCTGAAAAACAGCAAGTGTAATAGGAGTGCTCTGATCTCCCCTTTTCTTCCTAAAAGCAGGAGATAAAACTTCCATGTGAAAGATGTCATCTCCCTACCAAGAGGAAAGAAACATTCTGATCCCTGAAGTGAGGAGTTGAAGCTAAGAAAATTCTGTACAAACAGACCTGGTTAAAATGATTCCTTTCTTCCATTAGCCTCCCCGTTTATTTTAGTTACTTTTCTACAATTGCCTCTAGTTGCTTAACCTAGTGTAAAAGCATTTAGGTTTTGCCACTTCTTTGGGTCTTCATTTTCTTGTGACGGCCCCATGAACTTAGAAATTTTATTATGTAAAACTTATATTACATAAAACTTGTATTATTTCCCCCCTGTTAACTCTCTTGTATCAGTTTCTTAGTCCTGGCTGGAAACTGTAAGAGGGCAGAGGTAAAGTTTCACCTGCCTTATAATTAGCTCTGGAAAATGATAGCTTTGCCTTTGGAGGAAGTGGTCAGCATTTTCTGTTGTCCCCTCTTTTAAAATGTCTAGTAAATCTCTAGAAGCACAGGGTTGTACGGGTGTACACCAGGCATAAACCTACAGGTGGACTCACATTTTCACAGGCAGATGAGTGAGTCATGAGATGTGATGTAGTCAGGGTATTGGCAGGAGCTGCCAGTGGGCTTCTTAGCACTCAGTTACCATGACATTACTAATGGCAGGTGTTGCTTCCAGCCTTTATGCAGTGCCTATTAGGTGTACAGTGATTGTTGAATCATCAATAATGAGATCCTGGAGGCTGTAAAAGTCAGAATAGCTTTCCCTGTTTCTCTTTCTCCGAATCAATTTTCTCTCTTCTGTGTTATGTAATATGTTTTGTGGTTATGGTGGTAAAATCTACTTCCAAGTAAGAGAATAAAAAATTGAAATTGATAGAAAGCTGTTATATTTGATAAAAATGATACCTTTTTTGCATAAACAAACATGTATATGTTTATGTATATGTATAAATATGTATCTATTATTCATAGATACATAGAAAAATCATTTGAAAAAATGTACATAAGGATATTAACAACAGTTTTGTATGGGTAATGACAGAAGTACTTTGAAAAGTATGAATTGGCTTTTTAGGTATAATTTGCATACAATAAATCACACCCAGGTTGAGTATACAGTTTGATGAATTTTGACAATATATAAGAATTCATAATCATTACCACCACAAAAAGTTTCTCTATGTCCACTTTAATCAATTTTATCTCCCCCACCCTCCAGGCCCAGGCAACCACTGATCTGCTTTTTCGCAGATGTACTTTGAATTATTTTCCTTTTGCTTGTCTGTATAATAGTCTTCAGTAAACATGTATCTTTTTTTAATAAAAAAAGCTATTTTAAAATTTAAAAATTATGTTAAAAACAGAAAAGGAATACAAAAAATTAGTCTATGAAATAGTTATTTCAAATTGATTCGTATATTTCTCTCCATAAAATATGCACCAAAGAGTAGGATTTTCATTTTCCTGTTTTGCCCCTGAGTCTGAAGGACCTCCCTATCCATCTCCCAACCCACAATCCAGGCATTTAGCTGACCCAGAGTCACTCAGCCCAAACCTGCCCAAAGTTGGGAGCTCCCCACTCCTTTCAGATTCAATAGTCTCTAGGGCTTATAACAATCTTCTCACCCAAAATGGAAGAAAGAGAGCTAGCCCCCTTTTCCGATGTTTGTAGATACATGACATTGATGTAATTTATTGTACAGGACAATCATTCAAATTATTCTTCTTCCTTCAATCTCTTTGAAATACCTCCTGACCACTGAGTGATAATTAAATATAGTGGAAGCTTAACACAGTCCAAATATGTTAAAAAGATTGTCTTCCGTGGATAGCTCTTCTGCCAAGCCACTGGAAACATTCTGAGACTACAGGAAATGAAGAAATTGTGGTGAATGAAATAGATAGGATCTTGGGATTAGGTCAGGATGCTGCAGACCTAGGAAGCTGGTAGCTTCTCTACCTACAAAGGTTATGAAGCAGATCTGAGATTAGCTGTTGGGGTATGCAGAGTAATTCCATTAAAGCCAAAACAAATGATCAAATATTTGTTGAAGACCTGCCTGCCTAATATCCAGATACAAAATCCTCTTTGTACCATGTACACTTTGAGTGATGTAGCCCAATAGCCCTGATAAAAACAATTTTATTTAGTTTACATTGCCCTAGAGGAGTAAGGATTCAATAAACACTGATGCTTATCTTGTATAAGAACTTTACATATATTATTTTTCTTAATTGTCTCCATTTCACAGATGAGAAAGTCAAGGCTTTGAAGGCTTAAGCAAATTGGTTGAAGCTGCATAGAAAGCAGCAGAATTGGAATTTAAACCTTCAAAGCCCTGATCTCATGAAGGGCCTCATGCCTGTTTGCTCTGCAAATATGGCTGCAGCGCCCTTTAGTCTACTTATTAATCTTGTATTGAAAACACTTGCAAAAAATTCTCATGGATATTTGTAAGGCTCATGCCTGCACCTTTCTCTTCTCTGAGAGTATTTCTTATATTCATTTCCTCTTGACTCCTCAAGTGTGAGATAAAGTAAAAAATTACTGGCTTTTATTTATTCATCTGTTTGTTACTGAGAAAACATTATCACCATGGAGAAAGAGAACAATTCAAATAAATCGCATTCTCAGTTCCTTTACTGTATTTACACCTGTGTCTGTTAGACCAATTTCTTCATGGGATTGAGTAGTTGTTAGAGTGTGGTACAGACAGAGCAGTTGATTTTCCCTCAATCTCTGAATTATTAAGATTAATTAATGTAGTTAATCTTTATTATTGTTCTGATAGTTTTAAATGGAAGGTGGGGAAATTTTTTATGTGCTAAGAACTAAGTATTTTACAAGGTTATCTTATTCCTTTTATTAACATTCTTGTTTTTCAGTTTAAGAAAGTAGCTTAGAAAGGTTAAATAATTTGTAGAAGGTCATACAGCTGATAGTTGCTCAAGTTCAACAGAGCCAGCTTTCAAACCCAGGCTGTGTGATTCCAGAGCTGTTGCCCTGTGTTGTTGTTGTTCAGTCGTAAGTCGTGTCTGACTTTGCAAGCCCATGGATGGCAACACGCCAAGCTCCTCTGTCCTCTGCTATCTCCTGGAGTCTGTTACACTGTGCTACACCTCTTCCCAAAATCAACTGGGCTCTTTTAGGGTGGCATACTGAATTCATTCACATAACAAATACATTTGACATTTCTTTGGCAAAAAAATGTGGGGGAAAAACAGCAACAAAAATCAAGCAATATTATAAATAAATGAATCAAATGAAGAGAGAAGAAGAAAGGCCAGTTAACAAGGAAGAAGAAGTGAAAGGGTGTTGGGGTCAATTGAGATCTTGGTCTCTAACCAGCGCTGCCTGAAGCAGGGAGTTGTGTTGATGCTTTTAAGGAGATCTGGCAGAGAGTTACATGGCATGAACCAAGCCTATACAGTGATGAGTTATTTTAATTGTTTGGCTGGTGTGTGGCTTCTAAAAGACTTTTGTAAAGAGAAGTGTCAGGAAGGCTGGGAAGAATGAGATGAAAGGGATGGGCTTTTAAAGTGATTAATTGGAAAGGACTATATTTATTGCATAAGTGCTGGCAAGATGGATAAGAAAACTTTCTGATCCCTTTATGGTGCTGCCTCACAGAGGCCTGGTCACATGAGGTTTTAACAACTGTTCTGAATGGAGCATGGTTCTAATAAGGTCACAGTCATATAAGTCATAGGGACAGTTTACAATAGAGGACATCGTTTTCACCTGACCATGCTCACCCAGCCACTGGCAGGACAATGGATTCTGAATGAGAGAATATGTGCAAATTCATTGCCATTGTTACACAAAGGATTCTAGATATCTTGCCAGTGTTCAGTAATAGAATCTTGTTATGGTACATAAGCAAATATTTATTGAGCACCTACTATATTTTGGGTTCCATTATGAAAATAACTATAGTTATTATTAATTTAGGCATGAAATCCTGATAGCTTTTTAAAAAAAGTCTCTCACATTAATCTTTTTGTTTCACTTGTTACTATCTTAGGTCAGGACCTCATATCTTACATCAGGATTATTGTTAGAGCCTCCTAAAATGGAATAGATTAGAAAATAATAAATTGTTTTATAGTTGAAGGGATATAATTTAGTTCAAATCAATTACAAGGCTCAGATTCTACCAGAGATTAACATCTCTTAAATCATTGCCTTTATCATGGTCTTCACCTATCTTCTCAAGGATACTCAGGATTTTCCCACAGAGTTTAATTCATAGTTTGGCTTTAAGGTCCCACCTTGTATTGTGGCCCTACTCTATCTGTCTAGTCTCAAGTTCCCAAAGCACATCCTCTCCTTTAGATGACCCTAACTTCTTACAGTTGTCTCCCACTCATATGGTACTCAGCTCTGCCTCTGAGACTTTGTTCATGATATTTCTTTCTCCTAAAACATCTTTCCTCCCATTCCTACTGTCTAAATTCCACCATGGACATGAGTTTGAGCAAACTCTAGGAAGACAGGGAAGCCTGTCATGCTGCAGTCAATGGGGTCAAAGAGTCAGACACAACTTAGGAACTGAACAACAACAATTACATCTTTGATGAAGCCTTCTTGGCTGTTCCAATCAATTACAATTATCATTTATCATCTCTCTCAAACCACTAGTGAAATTATAATGCATTCCATAAATTAGGGATTAATTATAGAACTTCAGCATTGAAAAGGTCTTTAAGACCACCCAGTTATACTTTTTAGTCTGTGTGCTAATCTCCCCTACTATAGCCTTCCCAATGAGCTTTTGCTCTTCACTCAAACATATATTCTGGCAGATCTCATCAACTTTACATTCATTCATACATTCAACCAATATTCACTGAGCACCCAATGTTCCAGGCATTGTACAAGGGGCTGGGAATTCAACAGTGAATAGGAAGCAAAAGTCCATGTACCACCATGAAGATAATATCATATAGGGATGAATGCTAAAATAAAATAGTGTTGCATTGCAAAGTGACTGGAGATGCTAACTTAGATAGGGTGCCAGAAAAGCCTTCTCATCAGAATTTACCTTAATGCTAAGGGCCTTAATGATAAAAGGCCAACCATGTACACATCTGGGGGAAAGCTTTTCAGACAGCAGGACTAGCAAGAACACGAGGCTGAGGTCGGGTTGGTGAGTTTGAGGAACAGGAAGGATGACAGTAGGTGACCTGTAATGAGTGGGTGGGAGAGCAGTGGGACAGTGGCTAGAGAGAAGCCTTGTACGGTAGACCCCATAGAGTTCACTGGCTATGGGTAAATGTTTGGACAACATGGTTTGTACTTCATTTGAGCTGAATGTGGTTCACTCTAGTTTTCATTGCTTTATCCTACCTCAGCCTCTAGATGTCATACAGAACAAGTATAGACCCTCCTCCACAGAATAGTCTTTTATATATTTGAAGGTTTGTATCCTGTTCCCAGTGACCCTTTTTGGGGATAGACATTTCTGTTTCCTTCTGTCACAGAAGCCGTCTTTATTCTGGCCCAATTCTTCTACACATCCTTCACTGTTTGTGTATATCTCATAAAGATGATACCTGGGCCACTGTCTATTTACTTACTCTTTCTAATATATGTTCGATGCATACTTCTCAGTATTATAGTATCTTCTTTTTTTCCTTTTCCAGCCAGTCACACTGCATAGTCATATTGTGTTTTCTGCCAAAGTCTGTGAATCATTTTCTGTCATCTGCTGTTAAATTATATGTTCCTTCAACCTGTTACCTCTATGATGTCATTGTGGGTTTTTGTCGTTGTTAATTTTGGATTCAAGGGAAGAGACATATTTATCTTTATTATATTCAGTATTATTTAATTTAATCTATTACACCAGCCTTGGGAATAAATGTCATCATCTGCAGGATCTACTATTTTTTTTTACCTACTTGTCATATAAAAATGTAATTAACGTGTTTTCTGGATATTCACCAAAGTCATCTAAAAATGTTTATGGAACAGACCTGACAGACTCAGATTTAAGATCCTTAAGGGCAGAAACTGTCTGTCTTGTTCCTTGTTGTTCCTTTTGCTCATCACAGTGTTTGGTACAGACTATGTTTGATGGATTAAATTGGAAAAAGTGCTCAGGCTCTTTGGTATGACACCAAGAACCTCCTTTTAAATGGACATAAATTCACCTTGACTACACTTTGAATAATGTATAAATTCATCAGTCTGTATTCACATTCACCCAATGTTTTCATCTTGACCGCAGGGTATTGAGAGATATCTATTTTGTTGCTATTCAAGGATTTCCTACCTACTACAATTTTGCTGTTGCTGCTGTTTAGTCACTAAGTCGTGTCCTACTCTTTGTGACCCCATGGATTATAACCGGCCAGGCTCCTCTGTCCATGGGATTTCCTAGGCAAGACTACTTGAAGTAGGTTGCCATTTCCTTGTTCAGTGGTCTTCCCCATCCAGAGATCGAACTCACATCTCCTTCATTGGTAGGCAGATTCTTTACCACTGATCCACCTGTAACTCTTGTCCAAATGGAAATGAGGTAGTCAAAGATGCCTGACTCTTAGAGGGCTTGGTTCATTCTCACACCGGCAGATTGTCTAACTGATCATTTTCTAAGTGCTTACAATCTGGCCCTTTAAAGATTCACTGCAGGGTCATTCTGGTGATTAAATTTCAGACCATACCTTCCATCCAGTTTTGGAAATTAAAATGATATTTACCTGTCCTCCATGTTTCTGCAAAGATCTCTGTTTTTTTAGTAGTTTTCAGCTGTAATTTATTGGGCCTGAAAACGTGAACTCAAGGTAGGGAAACTTTCTTAAAATGTACTTTCTTAAAATTACTTTGCAGAGGTCTTGATTTAGTCATCCCTGTCCATTTTTTCCCATACCTTCTCAGTTTAAATACCATTCACCTTTACTGAAAAGACAGAAATAAAAGAGACAAAGGGTTTGGTTTTTTTTTTTTTTTTTGGTATTCATAAACTACTATTTGTTCCAGTGTATCCTGATAAAATATAAGCATAAAACTTTTTTTGTTAACCTTAGCATTTTTTGCAACAAGTAGCCTTTTTTCTTTCATGTAATTCTTTATATAGATTGATGCCATTCTTTTATTCTTTTTTCATTGGTCTTTTTCTCTTATGCTTTGTATGCAACTGTTATATATAACCTTGTGGGAAAACTGTATAATTACATTGCTTTTCCATTTCTTTCTCATAGAGAAACCACATAGTCAGAATTTCATTTTTGATAACTTCTTAACCCCTTAAACTATATCCCCTTAAAGAATCTTCTGCCGTGAATCATATTTTCTTCTGTACCTCAATCCCAGGCTTTCTAATCTTAGGCTATATTCAACTTCTGTTTTCCTGATGGTCGTCCAGAGAAGTTTTCTCCTGGGACACCATTACTTTCCTTTCACCAACACACTCCTCCTTTCTGGCTAGTTTTGGCTCAGAGTTGAAATTCCTCTAGGCATTTCATCTGCTCTTTGGGAGATGAAATTGTCTGTGTATTAAACTAAAAGTTAACCAAGAATTAACTTTAGCTGGATGAGACCCTCAGTAAATGTCTGAATATTTGAAACTACGTCATAAGTCTTTCTTATTCTATCCCATCAAGTGCTTCCTGTGAAAGTATATTTACCATGCCATGCTACAATATCAAATGTATCTCCTTTATAACCCATATTCTATGTTAGTATGTAAAACACCTGGTGTATGAGACTGTGAGACTTGTTTAGGACACAATTCTCTATTATTTTTATTGAAATGATTTGTAACACACTCATAGTCATGCTTTTTTCTGCATAATTTAGATAAGAATTGTTTGCTTGTAAGAATTAGGTACCTACTCAAATTAAACTAAATATGGGGGCTTTAATGACAGAATTGGAGAAGGCAATGGCACCCCACTCCAGTACTCTTGCTTGGAAAATCCCATGGACGGAGGAGCCTGCTAGGCTGCAGTCCATGGGGTCGCTAAGAGTTGGACACGACTGAGTGACTTCACTTTCACTTTTCACTTTCCTGCATTGGAGAAGGAAATGGCAGCCCACTCCAGTGTTCTTGCCTGGAGAATCCCAGGGACTGGGGAGCCTGGTGGGCTGCTGTCTATGGGGTCACACAGAGTCGGACACGACTGAAGTGACTTAGCATAGCATAGTATAATGACAGAATATAGGAGTATGTTATAGAATATGTGACCATGGAGGATAGCTGAGCTCCACAAGTAACTCAACTAACATCTGACACCTAGGAATTGCTATCTCTCCATGCTTCTTTGATTTTGAGGTTCGTCTGTACCATTCTCCAGCTTCTGCACCCTAGCATTTGTTGGTTGTATGTGCACAAGGTAAAAAATGGTGATGTTATCTGCAATGGACATGACCTTCCAGATCAAGTGTCCAATCCCCAAACTCAGTCTTGGTACCCCTGCTGTATCTCCCATATCTAATTGCCTTATAATGGCCTATAACTTATGTTCTTTGGTGTTACAAGCTCACTTGCTCCAGCCATTTGGATCTAGAGAAGAAAGATCTTTTCTTGACACCAACAAACTGGGGAAAATTGCTTTCCTAAGAAGAGGGCACAGCAGAAAAATGTCTTGGAGTTTCCATGTTAGAACTACCATCTTTTACTCTAATTGTTATTGCTATAGGTTTATTTCTAACTTTTCTTCATAATTACATTAAGTAGTTTATAGACAAACAGTCTTACACTTCTTGGAAAGATACAATCCCATCTTAGACATGGCTCTTTAATTTCATTGTTTTAAGTCATGGTTTAGAAATTTTCATTCACTAATATCTCCCATATTTTCCTCTTTCTCCCAAAGGGAATCAATTTAAAATACCTCATGTTCTCAAATATTTGTTTCCTTCCAATAATGTTATTACCCTAAAGATATGTCCCAATTGTCTCTATGGGAATCAGCTTGACTAGGTAACAATCCTGGGCACATGCTTGAGAAAGAGAGCAATACTAGCTCTCCTTTGGTTTATTATAGCTGCCTCTAAGTTCCACCAAGCTACCAACACCAACATATATTCTTTCATCCCAGGGTTAGTATTTGATAGCCTTGAACTACCAGGCCTATTTAGTTCTGGCATTTTTTTTCCTTCCTCAATGAAGGTCCAGTCACATCCCATCTCTACTTCAATGAGAAACACATCCTTTCTCTGCATTTCCAATGAACCAGCATCTTCTATTTCTTCTCTCTGTCACATTCCTATACTTTTCATTCTATGAATTCTGATTTTGATTCTCTTCTCCGATAGATTGTTCTGTTGAAATTGGTATGAAACCACTTTTCTAGAAGGTCTGGATTTACTTTTGAGAGTAAATATACTTATTGTGCATGTTTAGTTCATTTGAATTTCTTCACCTTTGCTGTCTCTTTTTCCTTTTATTCATTATTCTTTATTCACTACTCATTTTATTCATTCATACTGTTGGATCAAGTTTTTCTTACCAAGTCCAAGCTCTCTCTGCTCACCGCATGACAGGCCAATAAATCGGGAGACAAGTTGTTGGGGCAAAGAATAGTGACTTTAATCGGAAAGCTAGCAGACTGAGATGATGGCAGATTAGCATCTCAAATAAATAAATAAAAGAGCCCCATCTTTTCTCAGCCAAATTCCAGGATCCCTTTATACAGAATAGGGGGAGAGGCCCACTGTGGTGCTGACCAATGGCCAAGAGGGGCTGCTAGAGGTAGTGCCTACCCCACCCCTATTATAATTCCCCACCGTCAATGTTCATTCCACAGTCTTGTAGGAAAATGGGTGATGATCTTTCTGGTTACTTCCCACTGAACAGAGGTGATGAGGGTGTGATCATGAAATGGAAGTGATTGGCTTGTGGTCTGGAATATTCCTAAAATTTTTAGTAAGCAGTACACTTCTCTGTCTTTATTTACAACTATTTGAACCTAATGAAATTCCTTCTGTGATGAAATCTGAATCTCATCACATCTCCTCTGTGTTGAAATTTTACTCTTTTTGAAGAGAAATCTTAACCCTTCTAAGAATTCACAAATCTATTGCTCTCTAGGCCTCTCAGGAGTTGGGTCATTTTCTGATGTCAGTGGGGCTACTTTAACCCAAGTGTGATGAATCCATGGCTTTACTCTAGCTAGCTTGATGGGTGAATGTGTGATGAGTAATACCACGTGTGGTCCTACCCACCTTGCAGTCAGCTGGTGTTCAGGCCCTTGTTTTCAATAGGTTTTAAGGAGGATTCAGTCTCCAGACCAGAAAGAATATAAGACTAACTCAGTTGGATAAGCAGACCTACTGGAAACAAACTCACAAACAGAGGTTAGTATAGTGTCCAGAGTTTAACATAATTGGCAACTGTTAGATTGTTCAGAGCATTTATATATTCTCCCCCCAAGGCAGACACCTGGAATGGCCTACCATACAATATTTCAAAGGAGCTTAATTTAAGCCTGCTTCTGGGAGCCACACTGATCCATAGCAAGGCAACTGGCAAGGCCTTATCCCAAGTTAAATTCCTCTCTTGACATATTTTAGCAATGCTCCTTTTTAATGTATAATTCATTTTCTCAGTTTTTCCTGTTAATTGTGGTCTCCAGGATGAATGTAGCTTTCTATTAATTTGCAGTACTTTAGACACTTGTTGGGTTATTCTAGAAACAAACACAGGCCCATCACCTCTTTGATGGGAGTTAGGCAGTCCAAATTGGGGGATAATTTCCTTAAGGAGGACTTTAACACCTTCGGAAGCTTTTCCTGACCTGGTGGGATATGCTTCTACCTATCCTGAAAAAGTGTCCACAAATGCTAGCAGGTATCTGAAGTTTCCTGTGGCTCGAGGCATTTCAGTAAAGTCTATATGCCAGTCCTTGGTGCACAGGCTCCTCTGTGTTGGGTCCCCATCTGGGGAGGTCTGACAGCAGTCTTTGGGTTATTTTTAGCACAAATTCTATAATTTTGAGTGACGTGTTGGATGGTCCTTTGTAGGTTAGGCCCCAGTACATACTTTTGTGTCCACATCTCTCTTAGATGTCATCTAAGGTGACATCTCTCCTAGAAAGGGTACCGTTAGGAATGTGCTGCAGCACAGTGTCCAAGAGGGCCTTGGGAAGCAAAACATTCCTGTGTGCATGACAGTCCCAACCAGGAGAGATGTGATGAAGAGTGAATCTCCACTCTTTGACCCTCTCCTTCCCTTTTCTGGATACACAGGCTGCTATTTTGACAGGTCAGTCTGTGGGAGAAGTCATGGCTTGACCATCCCCACCTTGGCTACTTTCTTTATAGCTTGGTCAGATAACAAGTTGCCTTTTATTAAATGAGCCTTGCCCTTTTGGTGGCCCGGGAAGTGCATTATGGCCACTTGTGGGGGTTTATGGACTGCATCAAAGAGTGACAGGATTTCAGAAGCATGTTTTAAGTCTTCATTGTTTGAAATGAGGATTTCTTTCCAGATTGCTCTGTGAGCATGCACCACAGAGAAGGCACAGAGGGAGTCTGTGTATGTATTTACTTGCTTGCCTTCAGTGAGTAGTAGGGCTCTTGTCAGAGGAATGACTTCTGCCTTCTGAGCTGAGCTCCCCGGCACAGGGCTTTTGCCCCAACAGTCTTTTTAAAGATTACCACCACATACCCGGTGCACTGCCTACCTTGATCCATTAAGCTGTTTCCATTGGTGAAAAGGTCTGATAAGTGTGGTCTTTTGGAATATACTAGCTGAATGACACGTAGGCAGTCATGCTCTGGGGATTGTGCAGCATTAACTGAGACAGTGGGGCTGGATTTATGACTGAAGTGACCTGAAGCCCTACATTGGGATTGTCCAAAAGAATTTCTTGGTGCTTTCCCATTTTCCCAGAAGTCAGCCAATAGCTCCCTTTTTGTTCCAGTAAAGAAAGGACATGGTGAGAGACATACACAGTGGTGGGTTGCCCCAGGATAAACTCCTCAGCTTCCTGAAGTAACTGCTTCAGCTCAAAGGAAAGGTGGCTCCCAAATTGTGTTTCTTGCTCCAACTGCCACGTTTTGGGTTAGCTGGTGCCACTTCAGGGAATTTTGAAGAGAAGGTCCTCAGGATAAGTGGTCCTGGAAGCTGCTAGGGCCTTACATGAAAATTCTCTAACTGGGGTCAGCTGGCTTCAAGCAGCAATGATCCTGGCTGACTTTACCAAAATTTATTACCAAGCTGGGGCTCAGTAACATTTTCACCCTCTTCTTTTTTAAGTCAAGATTTTGTACTTTAAAATTCCTCTTCTAATCTGATTTTGTTGGAATTATTTATGTTCAGATGCTCTCTGCAAAGCCAAAATATATATTTCAAGTCTTATATTTTTAAGTATGTAAGTTAGCTAGCAAGTATTCAAAATTCCCATAACTTATGCTTACTTCTAACAGGAAGACAAACTTCATTTTTCCCTCTGCATTCCACTGAACTAGTACCATTATGTCCCATAAATGTTGGTTAATTAAGACATCAAGATATGTATTATCCTATATCACATCATTGTTTAAAACTCATCTCTTGAAATAGAAGTTAACACCATAATAGTCTTAAAGGTCAGCTGGACCTCTGTGATACTGGAAAAGTTACTAAAACTCTGTAGGACTCACTTTCCTTGTCATTAAAATAATGATTATAATAGTTCCTAAAGCATAGCATAGTTATAAAGATCAAGTAAGAAAAGTGGGTTTGCTGTTTACTGCATAGTAGATGCAGTCCCTGCAACAGTAAGGAGATCCAACCAGTCAATCCTAAAGGAAATCAACCCTGAATATTCATTGGAAGGACTAATGCTGAAGCTAAACCTCCAGTACTTTGGCCACTTGATGTGAAGATCTGACTCATTGGAAAAGACCCTGATGCTGGGAAAGACAGAGGGAAGGAGAAGAAGGGGATGACAGAGGACAAGATGGCTGGATGGCATCAACGACTCAATGAATATGGGTTTGAGCAAACTCTGGGAGATAGTGAAGGACAGGGAAGCCTAGCATGCTGCAGTCCATGGGGTTGCAAAGAGTCAGACATGACTGAGTGGCTGAATAACAACAACAAAATGCTCAATAAGTGCTGCTGCTGCTGCTGCTAAGTCGCTTCAGTCATGTCTGACTCTGTGTGACCCCATAGACAGTAGCCCACCAGGCTCCCCTGTCCCCCGGATTCTCCAGGGAAGAACACTGGAGTGGGTTGCCATTTCCTTCTCCAATGCAGGAAAGTGAAAAGTGAAAGTGAAGTCGCTCAGTCGTGTCTGACTGCCAGCGACCCCATGGACTGCAGCCCACCAGGCTTCTCCATCCATGGGATTTTCCAGGCAAGAGTACTGGAGTGGGATGCCATCGCCTTCTCTGAAATAAATGCTAGCTTTAGTTATTCTTATGATTACTTTTGTTAGATTGTAAGCTTCTTGAAATTAGGAACCATGTTCCAAATATTAAACAGTGAATACCTAATAAAAATATATTATCTATTATTCATTTATATAACAGTTATATTTAGTAATAAGAATTCCAGAAAATGAAACACACTGGAATTAAGATTACTAGATTTAATTCTAGTTTATGTTCCACTTCTTTATTTCCCCCAAGTTGGTGGGTTGTTTTATTTCTTCCTCTTAATCTGACAATTTTTTCTTTTTGAAAAATAGTAATCATTTCTTTTCTTTTTTTTTTTTAGTAATCATTTCTAAACTTCCTTTTGTCTTTTCTCACTGCAGAGTGATTCACATTCAAATTCTACCTGTATTTTTAAGTGTTAGCTGCTCCAGGCTCTGTGCTAGGTACTTGAGCATACCTAAATATTATCTCCATTTCATAAAGAAGAAAACCAAGGCTTAGAGAGTTCAATGGAATGGCCCAAGATCATACAATTAATGGGCTTCCCTGTGGCTCAGATGGTATAGAATCTGCCTGTAATGCAGGAGACCTGGGTTCAATCCCTGGGTTGGGAAGATCCCCTAGAGAAGAGAATGACAACCTACTCTGGTATTCTTGCCTGGAGAATTCCATGGACTGAGGAGACTGGAAGGCTACAGTCCATGGGGTCACAAAGAGTTGACATGACTGAGCAACTCACACATACTAGTTCAAGAATGACCAATTAGACTTAACCATAAACCACTGAAAAGAACTTTAGGAGGAAAATGACTAAGTAGTTTGATGTACAGAGAGATAGAAATGTCTCTTCTTCAAAAAGGGGTGAGGAGGAGAGTCAGGGAATTCTTTGTAAAGATGAAATTACTCTCGGAGATGGCCAGTCACTCCATGGACAATTGAGAGCTGACTAATCTGGAACAAAACTTTTTCCTTTCACTCCTTTCATTTTATATATATATTTAAATATATATAAAATAAATACATATTTTATTAATTATATATGTGTATATATATATATATGCATGTTTATGGCATATAAATGAAAGTAGATAAACTGACACTATTTGGAAGATAACATGGTAGGCATGGGAGAAAAACATTTTATTTGATGATATGTGGACCATAAGTACCGGAGAAGAAAATGGCAACCCATTCCAGCATTCTTGCCTGAAAAATCCCATGGACAGATGAGCCTGGTGGGCTACAGTCCATGGGGTCTCAAAGAGCTGGACATGACTGAGTGACTAAGATGATGGTGGACAATAAGTAAATTCACAGGCTTTTGATATATAAAGAATGAATCTAGTAGAAGACCCCTTATCAGTGGTGAAAATGGTAACACATACGTCCTTTCACCAAGTTTAGTTACAGTTCTCATAATATAAAACTAGTCCTTGAAATGCCCGGTAAATGTGCTGATTCTGGGTACAGATGAATCCACCACTTCTGGAAGCTTGGTATGGACTCCGATTTAGGTCTCCAATACATGTCCAGCGATTTTTGGTGCCCTTGCGGGAAATACACCATTTGGCATGATCCTGATAAGAGCTGAAATAAGAGTGTCTAGATATCTTAATTGCTTTGATATTGTAGACATGGTGAGGAAGGGAGCAGTTTGAAGGAAGCTCTTGTCTCTTCCGCTGCCAGGTTTCTGTTAACAAGTGTGTCTTCAACTGTTGAGCCATCCAGGCTGCAAAGATGTCTAGAGTTTATAAAGAGAAAAATAGTGAGGTTAATATTTATTCTTAGATAAATCCTAAAAATATCCTCAGGAAGAGAATCATCACTCATGCCTGATATGTGGATGTCACAAGCGTAATAAAAACAGCATGACTGAAAGAGTGGATGGGAGAACATTTTGTAAATGCTAAAGTGATGTGAAAATAAAAGTAATTATCTTTATTACTAGGATGATATTGGAGCTGAAAATGTCTTCTGTTCTGCACAAACAAGGGAGCAGTACATGTTTTTGTCCTGAAAAGACCTTTGGAAAGACTAAGGCTAGAGAAGTAATCAGAGGCCAGCATCTAGAAATCTTTATAAACCATGCCAGAGTATATGAATTTTCCTGAAATCAATGTGAAATTTTTTAATACTGTATTTTATTTATTCATTGTAAATTAGTTAATTTTATTTTTGTTGCTCTGGATCTTCATTGCTGCGTGCGGGCTTTCTCTAACTGTGGAGAACAGGGGTTACTCTCTAGCTGCAGTGCACGGGGCTTCTCACTGCAGTGCCTTTTGTTGTGGAGCACAGGCTCTAGGCTCATGGGCTTCAGTAGTTGCAGCACATGGCTCAGTAGTCGCTGCTTGCTGGCTCGTGGGCATGCAGGCTTCAGTAGTTGTGGCTCATGGCCTGTAGAGTGAGGGCTCGGTAGTTGTGGTGCAGGGGCTTAGTTGCTCTGAGGCAGGTAGAATCTTCCTAGGCCCGGGACTGACTGAACCCGTGTCCCTTGCATTGGCAGGCAGATTCTTATCCACTGGACCACCAGGGAAGTCCTCAACAGAGAATTTTTTAAAGAGTGTTAGTGGGGGGTCACAATAAACTGTGGAAAATTCTGAAAGAGATGGGAATACCAGATCACCTGACCTGCCTCTTGAGAAACCTGTATACAGGTTAGGAAGCAACAGTTAGAACTGGACATGGAACAACAGACTGGTTCCAAATAGGAAAAGAAGTACGTCAAGGCTGTATATTGTCACCCTGCTTGTTTAACTTATATGCAGAGTACATCATGAGAAACGCTGGGCTGGAAGAAGCACAAGCTGGAATCAAGATTGCCGGGAGAAATATCAATAACCTCAAATATGCAGATGACACCACCTTTATGACAGAAAGTGAAGAAGAACTAAAGAGCCTCTTGATGAAAGTGAAAGAAGAAAGTGAAAAAGTTGGTTTAAAGCTCAACATTCAGAAAACGAAGATCATGGCATCTGGTCCCATCACTTCATGGCAAATAGATGGGGAAACAGTGGAAACAGTAGCTGACTTTATTTTTATGGGCTCCAAAATCACTGGAGATGGTGATTGCAGCCATGAAATTAAAAGACGCTTGCTCCTTGGAAGGAAAGTTATGACCAACCTAGACAGCATATTAAAAAGCAGAGACATTACTTTGTCAACAAAGTTCTGTCTAGTCAAGGCTATGATTTTTCCAGTAGTCATGTATGGATGTGAGAGTTGGACTGTGAAGAAAGCTGAGCACAGAAGAATTGATGCTTTTGAACTGTGGTGTTGGAGAAGACTCTTGAGAGTCCCTTGGACTGCAAGGAGATCCAACCAGTCCATCCTAAAGGAGATCAGTCCTGCATGTTCATTGGAGGGACTGATGTTGAAGCTGAAGCTCCAATACTTTGGCCACCTGATGCAAAGAGCTGACTCATTGGAGAAGTCCCTGATGCTGGGAAAGATTGAGGGCAGGAGGAGAAGGGGACAACAGAGGATGAGATGGTTGGATGGCATCACCAACACAATGGACATGGGTGTGGGCGAACTCCGGGAGTTGATGATGGACAGGGAGGCCTGGTGTGCTGCAGTTCATGGAGTCCCAAATAGTTGGACACGACTGAGCAACTGAACTGAACTGATTGGGGGAATTGATAGAAACTGATTTATGATCATAAATAAACAATGTGCAGGATGAATTGAGAAGACTACATTAGATTGGAGAGAGGAAAAACATGAGGTTTTCATAATAACTGTGATAACAAGCACAAGTGTAGACTATGGCCATGACAAAGAAATAAATTGAGAGTTATTAAGGACCTGGACGGAGAAGGCAATGGCAAGCCACTCCAGTACTCTTGCCTAGAAAATCCCAT
Source organism: Bison bison bison (assembly GCF_000754665.1). NCBI lineage: Eukaryota > Metazoa > Chordata > Mammalia > Artiodactyla > Bovidae > Bison > Bison bison. The sequence goes on along the minus strand of NW_011495027.1, from coordinate 2,039,255 downwards.
GGATGGAGGAGCCTGGTAGGCTGCAGTCCATGGGGTCGCTATGAGTCGGCCGTGACTGAGCGACTTCACTTTCACTTTTCACTTTCACGCAATGGAGAAGGAGATGTCAGCCCACTCCAGTGTTCTTGCCTGGAGAATCCCAGGGATGACAGAGCCTGGTGGGCTGCTGTCTATGGGGTCACACAGAGTCAGACACGACTGAAGCAACTTAGCAGCAGCAGCAGCAGCAGCAAGGACCTGGAACTGATTGTATTTGATGATTTGATATGGGGGGGGGACAGTGAGAAAAAAGAAGGATTGAGAGTTTCCAGGTGAGTATGCAGAATATGAGAAAAGGGGTAAGATATGTGAGGGATAATGATTAGATGAGTTTGACATATTGAATTTTATGTGGCTCTGCCACTCATTGTTGAATACATCTGTCAGAACACAGGCCTTGGATGAAGATCTAGATTTGGGAATCTCTCAAGGGCTAGCTGGAATTGCCTCAAATGCACTGTAGATGAGATAAGGATGAGTAGAAGACCACAGGGCAACCTAGTCACATAAGGAGTATGCAGAGGAAGAGGACATGGCAGAAGAGACTTAAAAGCAGGAGGAAGACCAAAAGACTGTACACTGCCAGGACTCAGGGAGGGGAAAGTTTCAGAAAGGAAATTGTTCCAACTGTGCCAAATTCTGCAGAAGCTATTTCTGTCCTATTACTTTGGGGATCTCTCATGCCTACCACAGGGCTTGGCAAGTAGTAGGCATTCAATAAAATTTATTCACTATTAAAGGAAGGAAGCAAGGAAGGAAGACTGAGGTCAATTAGGGCTGTCATGGGTGACTGGGGATAGAATACAGAGAAGCAAGACTGTAGTCAAGGAGCAGTGAGCAAGTAAAGACCCTGAAGAATTTTCTCAAAATAAATTTAGAAGAAAAGAAAAAAACAGAGATATAGGGAATCTAGAATTGAGGGAGGATTTTTTTTTTAGGAATGTTTGGGGCTCGTAGAGTAGATAGGCTAAAGTACAAGAGGGAGAAGAGATTGAGTGTAAGAATCCATGTATTCTGAGCCAGGATAGTTTCTAGGGCACAGGGGGGCACTGCTTCTGTTGGGAAGGGAGGAATCTGGTGAAAAGGAATGAAAGCAGAAATGATTGTTGAGGGTGGAGTGTGCACTTGAAGTGGTTTCTCCCTCTATTCGCTCTGTGAAGGAAAAACTGAAGACGAGTGAAGAGACAGGGAAAAGTAAAGGACTTGAGGGTAAGGAAGACTTAAAATAATTGCTTAGAGAGTGAAAGAAAAGGAAGAAAGCTTGATTCTGTGCCCAACTGAGGCTGGAGACTGAGTTTTTACTGGCCTCTAGCTAGATGGTTGTGAGTTACTTTTTTTTGGATGGATCAGCAGTCCTTCTATTCAAGTGGCTATTGTTTGAATTGATCGTTGATGTCCCCTTTCCCTTTCCTTTTTTTGTCTTTCCTCCTTTTCTATTTCTACACCCCTAAATAATCAGTATATTTGCTCTTTGCAATCCAAAGTGAGTCCAACAGCACTGTTACAACATATCGTTTTGATGATGGTCTTTCTTACCGTCAAGAAAAGAATCAGACTTGGCAAAATGGAGAAATTTTTGTCCCTGGGCTGACTGAAGTGTGGCCAGGTGCCGGCCTGGGATCTCTGAGGAGCTGGATCCAGCACACAGCTGGGGAATGTGGATGAGCTCCATGCGAAAGGCTGCAGGGATGGAGCAGCTGTAAATGTTCGGGTTGTAGACCAAGAGCTGAGAGTCTGAACCAAACAGTAAAGAAAAGTTGAGATTTAAGACACAAATGGAAATGCTTGTTGGTATTTTAGATCTTGTTGTGAATTAAAAAACTGAACAGAACAAAAAAACAAAAATGAAAGTATTTCCTTCTTTAAGCCTTCAAACTTTTAATTAAAATAGTTGACACCTATTGAGCACTCCCTACTTTTTATTACATGGGTTTACTAATTTAATCATAAGAATATTACCTTATTATTGGGTAAGTTATTTTATCACAGTCCTCATTTTATAGATAAATTAATGGAGAATTTATGCCCAAAGGTATAAAACTTATAACTGAAGGAGTTGATAGTCAAGCCCAGGCAGGCTGGCCTTGGAGACCATGTGTTTTTTATCCTATATGTAACCATACAAAAGTAGAAAACGCCCATATACTGATCATCCAGCTTCAAGAATGACCAATTCATCACCATGAACACCCAGTCTCTATGCCATTAAGCTCTATAATCTTTGCAGGAGCTCAGCTAGCTAGACTAGGGCTTAATTTGGGTAAGAGGCTCAGTGATCCTTTCCATCAGATGGAAATTTGATTAAAAAAATCATATTTGAAACCTCCTGTATTAGAACAAATCACTCTTTACTATTTAGCAGCTCCCTCAGTAAAAAATGATTGATAAAATACCATCACTACTTCTCCTCCTCATTTGTACTTTGCATTTTTCAAGTCCAAGTATTTTTGGCCACTTGAGCTTCAGATCTTAAGGGAAAGTCATCTGGTTTAGGCTCAGAAGTATCATGTTGTTGGCCTGTAAGCAACATGAGGTCTGCACAATTTAAAAAATAAGGTGGAGATCATATTAGAAAATCAGAAGATCTCTTTCTCTCTCAATTTCTCTTTCTCTCTCTCTTTTCTACTTTACATCTTCCCCTAGATTTCTGCTTCCTCTGAAAAATATGGAGATGTAGGTCTTCATTCTCATGGAGCCGCAACATAACGGAGTGGCAGCTTTCGAGGAAAGCTAGTGGAGAGTCAACACCCCACTTTGTCAAATTCCCCACTGCCCATGCGATGTTCACTGGTGTCACCCAGTTTTGTCACCTGCCTGGCCCCTTTAGACATTTGAAACTACCACTTCTGATCAAGTTCAAAGACTTCCTTGGACCAGGAAACAAAGGTTCAGTAAGTGAGCCTGCCCAAGATCTCATCATGGCAAAACCAATATTGGAATCTAGGTATCAGGGTTTATGAATAGAGAAGCAAATGAAGTGATACATTTATTCATAATTTCCAAATCCCTTCTTAAATATTACGTCTTTTTAAAAACACTCTAATGTTACCTATTGCTTCATACTGGTTGTACTTGAAAGTTATGCACATGCCAGCTTGTCCATTTCGTCTCCCTGTGGGTGGATAATCATAGCCTTCTTCAGGAACTGGAGGAAAATGGGGAATGGAATGAATCAACCAGAACCCCTGGACTCTGTTCCACAGAAGTACACCTACCAAAGATACAGTTAATACAGATAAATTAGAAAAACAAGCCTCCTTTAAAAACAGAGTTCAAAGCTACAACATTTAAGCCTTTTAAACTTCAGGCTAATGTTTCCTTAGGCTAATAATGACAAAGATCATGTTCTTTTTCAAAGATTTAAAAACCAGTTCAGGTACACATTACATTGCCCCATTACTGATGGTAACCCAACACAAGAGGGAGCTAGCGCAGACACCCTGTGAAGAGTTAAGAGGCATTTCATGTTGAAACTACAAGGAAAATTTGTTTTGGCAGAATGCAAATTTGCTAAATTGGAGTTTGACCTCGATAGACTATATAGTCACCTGGCAAGCTTCAGATAATGTTTTTACTGCTAAGCAGCTAAGCTATTTTCAAAACCCAGCTGAAAAACATAGTTGAAAGAGAAAATATCAAATGAAAAAATGTATTTGCAGTAATTTGTTGTGAGAAACTGATGCTCATTTATGTGCAGAAGTCACCCAATTTCACAAGTTTGAAAAAAAGGAAGCAGAAAAGGGGTGGGGGTGGGGATGAAGGAAGCCATGTCCTAAAGCATCCTGCTGCTGCTGCTGCTGCTAAATAGCTTCAGTCGTGTCCAACTCTGTGTGACCCCATAGACGGCAGCCCACCAGGCTCCCCTGTCCCTTGGATTCTCCAGGCAAGAACACTGGAGTGGGTTGCCATTTCCTTCTCCAATGCATGAAAGTGAAAAGTGAAAGTGAAGTCGCTCAGTCGTGTTCCACTCTTCATGACCCCATGGACTGCAGCCTACCAGGCTCCTCTGTAAAATCTCTGGAGCAGACAGTATGAAAGCCAGAAAGGAAGAAAACTGAAAGATTTTCAACATCTTGTGACATGGCACAAAGAACCCTGTCCAACAGGCACCTATGACTATTTCTGTGTTTGTAAATATATCAGGATAATTTGGGTATGCTAACTTGGCTTTCTGGTTTGCACATGACCATGCAGACATAAAAGTCATGCTTGCCTTAGTGTTAGAGTAGCAACCAAATGCCTGCCAGTTATTTCTTTTTCAAAGAACATACTTTAAGAAAGCACACTGTTGCTGTCTCAGTGACTGTGAAATCAATACCTGCGTCGAGATGGAAAATGTTCAAAGTTCAGCTGCCTCACAGAGCTGGATGACCTCAGGGTCTCTCTTCTGCCCAGATGAGTATGCTGTTTGTCTGAAATCCTAACTTCCTGGAACAAGTGCCACAGGATGTTGGAGCACCTGTTGGCTGGGAACTCTCCCATATGACATCAGGTTCCACTCCATTTCCAATCTTCTTTCTGAGCCCTTGTATCAACTAACAGAGTGGAGTGACAATGGTGGTGGGAGCTTGGTAAAGAAGAGTTTGCAGAATGTGGCAAATAGGACCATCAGGAGGGCAACTTAGCTAAATCAAAAGCTAAGTTGCTCATGGCATTAGACAGCCATTACAAATTAAATTCTTAATTAGAGGTTGCAAACTGGCAGCCCACAGGCCAAGTCTAACCTACAGATACATGTTATTATGCTTGCAGATTATTTTTAAAACTTCGAATTCATTGCCAGCACTTAAAAACTGGGATTTTCCACAAACTCCTCATTTTCTCTGGAAAAAATTACATTCCCATAAGGCAAGCTGAGTGGTAACTGCTTCTTTAGACCATGTGTATACTCTCCAGTTCTCTAGTTACCTGCTGATTCAGCCCCGTTAGCTTGCTGACATCATTTTCCTGACCCTGAAGGTATTTGCTTTGGGAACCTTCTGAAAAACACTTATTGCCACGGGAAGTTATTCATGGTATATTAAGTTGAAAAAAGTTTTAAGTAATCACTAAAAAAGTTTTATAAAAATGTTTCAAAATATATATTATAGAAAAAGTAAAAAAATATTAGATGCAACTGGGGCTTCCCAGGTGGCTCAGAGGTAAAGAATCTGCCTGCAATGCAGGAGAAGCAGGTTTGATCCTTGGGTCAGGAAGATCACCTGGAGGAGAAAATGGCAACCCACTCCAGTATTCTTGCCTGGAAAATCCCATTTTCCAGGAGCCTGGTAGGATACAGTCCATAGAGTCACAAAAGAGTTAAACATGACTTAGTGACTAAACAACAAGATTAGGTGTAATTAGCTAATGAATATTAGGATTACAGATTTTTTGTTTACTATCATTTTGACTTCTTCAACAACACACATACTTATATACATAGTTTACAAATAGAAAAATATAAAAAAATCCCTATAATAAAAATCATTATAATATATAATTATTAACAAACTTACTATAATATGAAAATTATTTTTAAATACTTTTTCAAAAATGTTTACTGTCTTTTAAATGGGACTAAGAAGGGTGAATTTTACTCTATGTAAATTATACTTCTATAAGTTTGACTAAAATGTGTGTACACACACACACACACAGTCTGGCTAGTATTTCCAGTAGTCAAATGCTTGTATTTCTGCTTTAAAGTATATTTTAAAAATGCTGAGAAATAAAATGGTATTTGTGTGAAGGATATTTCAAAGTCAAATTACATCATTATAAACTGTGATACAGGAATCACTCATCTTGATAACTCAGACCATTAAAAAGAAAAGCTATCTTTTTAGTGTGGAATATAAACCTACCAAAGATAGGTTGTTTTAAGAAAATGCTGACTTCCAGTAGGAAAGAGAAATAAGAGCCTTTGTCATACCTTTGGTGTGTCCATACTTTCTGCTGTAATTCACGGATTTAGGGACTCCATCATTGTATATTAGATAGGCTGTGCTGTTACTCTGCAGGAATATTTTAAGGTTATAATGGCATAAGTCCTTCACTCATAAACATTTTTTGCTCACAACATTTCTACCAGCTACCCAGCCTACGATACAGAACTTTCATTAATACACATGAGAAATCATCCATTCCCCTAATGGGCAGATTTCCCATCAGTTTGAATTCTGTGACATGCGAGGCAGGAGACAAGAAGTCCATCCTCAACTTCACAACATGTGTGACAGCCCTGTGCTCTGTATGTGTGTGTGAGGGCAATATTCCTGTTTCTCCCAGTTGTTTTGGACTCATGTTTCTGATGAAGCAACTAGTGTATAATAGAGGAGTCCTTAAATATTTGTTCAGGAAATGAAGTAGGAACAATCAGCCAAGGAGTACATCTGGGCTTTTTCCATTGATATTATAGGCACAGCGCAGAAATGGCTGTCAGGGTTTGATTTCCTCTGCCTATTTTGTGCTTTACCACTTGGTCATAGCTTCCTGTTTAATCAGAATTCCTCATTCTCTGCTTCTACTACCTCTTTGTTAGTGGAGGATTTTTTCTTCAATCTATTTCCCTGTGTCACTTCACCTTTCCAACTTGACATTTCCCTGCTTAAAAAAAAGTGGTGTAATTGAATGTGTGATATTGGATTTCCTCTGGTAAGGCAAAATGCTAGTAAATTCTCCAAACAGTTTGCCAAATCTCTGAGTCAAAATGAAGCTATTACTTTGATAGTGTCTTTTTGTCATGTTTTGGAAACTTGCTTGTATTTGTTCAGTGTCATTCCATTTCAACTGTATCATGATGCAGTGACTCTTAATGAAGCCAATACTGTCAATAGTACAAAGTCTCAGCAATATATTAATAATTAAAAGCAGGAAAGGACAGCCCATCTCTGTAAAAAAGGTCTTTGTTTTTCTCTGAGAAAAAAATAAGAGTCTCCTACAGTTGCTTCATTATTTGATTTCATCTAAAACCTTTTTTTTTTTTTTAAAGGCATAAGGTAGTCTGTATAGCATTTTTGGCTACTATGTTTAGGAATATTTGGGGAAATCAATTGTTTTCTTACCTGCATTTTCCGTAATTGACCACAGCTACGGTTGGTATTCGCGTTCTCCACTGGAGAGCTCTCACAATTGTTCTATGAGCCTGTGTTGAATGTGCTAACAAGGCCATTGTGCGCCTTTAGGGTGCAATGTGGAGGGCCTCTGGGAAGATTCGGTGAGGAACACAATTCTCCTAATAGATGAAGTTTATCATTCTAACTAGGAGTGTAACAATCAGCTAAGATTAAATGGGATGTAACTCTAGTGAAGAGAGGCCCTTTTACAAAGGGGAAAAATCATGAACTAACAATAGGGCCTGGAGATTATCATACTAAGTGAAGTAAATCAGACAGAAAGACAAATATCATATGATATCATTTATATGCAGAATCTTAAAAAAAATGATGCAAATGAGGTGTTTTACAAAACAGACTCACAGACTTCGAGAATGAATTTATGGTACCGTGGTAGGGGGGAAAGGTGGGGAGGAGGGATAGATTAGGAGTTTGGGATTGACATGTACACACTGCTATATTTAAAATAGATAACCAACAAAGACCTGCTGTTTAGCACAGGGAATTCTGCTCAGTATTCTGTAATAAACTAAATGGGAAAATAGTGTGGAAAAGAATAGATACATGTGTATATATAACTGAGTCACTTTACCGTGCACCTAAAACCAAAGCAACATTGCTAATCAACTGTGCTCCAATATAAAACAAAAATAACAAAAAAGGAATAGGCAGAAAGAGGCCTGTGCCTTTGGACATCTTTATTTCTTTAACTCCTAGTTGGATTTGACTTATTGGACTACTGGATGTTGAACAAGAAGGTTACGGTCCCCAGTCTAGCTGGGAATGTAGTTAGGCAAATATAGGCAACTGTGATATGGTCTAAGTGTTATTGTCAAGGTATATGGAAGGTTCTCATTTATTCACACAACAGTAGAAGAAGGAAAGTATTTCCCAACATAACCCCAGATATTATCTTAACTTGACATTTGAGATTTAAAACCAGTTAGTCTGATCTTGCTTTCTGCTTTCTGTTAGAAGTTCAATTCTGGGTCAGAAGACGGGAAAGTTGTATCTTCATGGTCACTTCTGGCACGTATGTTCAACTTCCAAAGAACATTCAGTTTTACCTGAATATCACCCCCTATTGTTGTTATTCTTTTTTTTGGCTCTAGCCAATCAAACATGGCAATCAGCCCCTCTACTGTCATTTTCTTCCAGAATCCACCACTCATGGCATTGTGTGTGAGCAGGGTTTACTGAAGCTATGAAACACTGAATGGTTTTTACATTACCAAGCTGACCTGCCTCAGTCTCCCTCCATGTTTTATCTACTTTTAAATTCCTAGCTTCCATCTACATTTTTTTTCTTTTTTTTTGCAGAGCAGTTTAGCTCTCCTGCCCTCCTAGGCTCTGGGACTACTTTTGCACTTCCAAAGATCATTATTATAGTTTGTCAAACTAAGACCCACCCTCCCCAACCAAGATAAATGACAGAGGCTTTGCAGTGTTACTCTTTCCTTTCTCTTCTTGGGCAGTGTGAAGTGGGGAGGGGAAGAAGGTGTTTATTTTTTCATTGATGGGTTATACTCCAGGTTTTCCCATTGCCAACCTTGGAAAGCAGAAGCAGCTACAGGTAGTTTTGATTTTACGTAATAATTTATTAATTCAAAACAGGCTTGTTGCTGAGACTGAAGAATTTCTAAAAGCCTCTAGGACAGTGTTTGGAACATCACATGTATTCAAATAGTTTACAAATAAGTTTTGACTTGGTAACTTGGCTCTGAAGGCTGGTGTTAATGACAGGTGAATACAGTGAAATATTTGCACACACAGAGACAGCTCTCCACACATTTCAAGTAAATGTTCAAATAGACCTGTGCACTACGGTGTCTCAGATGGTAAAGAATCTGCCTGCAGTGCAGGAGACTCAGGTTTGATCCCTGGGTTGGGAAGATCCCCTTGTGAAGGGAATGGCAACCCACTCTTGTATGCTTGCCTGGATAATCCCATGGACAGAAGAGCCTGGTGGGCTACAGTCCATGGGTTCGCAAAGAGCTGGACATCACTATGTGACTAACACTTTCAGTAGTGCTACGGTCTAACTCAGAATTCTTGTGGGAATTAAATTAGTTGACATATGTAAAGGCCCAGCACATTGTTAAGTGTTGAGTTATTTTACATTTTTACTTCTCAACAAATTGTTAGGAAATGCATAGATGAAAATGAAGTGAAGTGAAGTGAAAGTTGCTCAGCCATGTCTGACTCTTTTTGACCCCATGAGCTATAAAGTCCATGAAATTCTCTAGGCCAGAATACTGGAGTGGGTAGCCTTTCCCTTTTCCAGGGGGTTTTCCCAAACCAGGGATCGAACCCAGGTCTCCTGGATTGCCGGTGGATTCTTAACCAGCTGAGCCCCAAGGAAAGCCCATAGATGAGTGTAACTGGATATTAATTATTGTTTGATTTACTTGTCATCTCTGGTTGAAAAACAGTATCTTGTCACTGAATAGCAGATGTTGCCTGGATGTTGGGAGACTGCACACACTGAAGCACTAGGCCTATTTACCCGTGTCTCTTTGGCTGGTTAGTTCATTGCCTGATGAAGTCCAGTGTATGTGCTCAGTCGCTCAGTCATGTCTTACTCTTTGTGACACTTTGGACTGTAGCCTGCCAGACTCCTCTGTCCATGGAATTTTTCAGGCAAGCATACTGGAGTGGGTTGCCATTTCCTCCTCCAGGGGATCTTCCCAATCCAGGGTTCAAACCCACGTCTCCTGCATCTCCTGCATTTGCAGGCTGATTCTTTACCGCTGAGCCATCGGGAAAGCCCGATGAAGTCCAGATAGCAGATTTAATCTCCATACAGGCAAGTTAGTTCCAGGGCCTTGAACTAGTTCTTAACCTAGTAACCTAGGTACAGATACTCTAACCCAGTCCTAGCTCTTAACCTACTATTTTGAAGATGATTAATTAAAAGGAAGACCAAGTGGAACCCTTTACTTTTCCCATCAAACTCATCACGCTATGGCATGAACAACCTATAACTCATGGCATATTGACCATAGATCTATATTGCATTGTAATAGGAAAGTGCTCTTCTCTCTAGTTCCCTTTAAAGGGCTAAGATAGCCAGTACTGAGAAAATTGGCAGAGTTTGGCAGCCAGAAAATTTCAATATGTAATTAGTTCAGTGAAGCCGTTGGACATAATGCTAAATGTATCAACAATTTGGCATTGCTGTAGAGTCTGTTGACATATCCCCTAAGGTCTTGGTTGGGTTGATTCAGATTCTGAGCTAACTTACTTCCATCTGCTAGGATTGGGGGGTGAGCAGTTATAACTTTTTGGAAGCTTTGGAGTCTGTATAATGCATTTTATGTGATTCAAATGAATGATTAACTATAACATACCTCAGAGGCAGATGCTTCATACAGTTGTTGTAATGTCCTTCCCAAAACACTCTTGGTGGCATTCATCAGTTGCTTACTCCTACTCCAGCTTCTGGTTGTAGAGTCTAGGTACAGGTACTCTAACCCAGTCTCTCTGCTTTCCTCGTTTTGTTTTTTGGGCAACTTATAAAAGGTAAACCTAACAAAGGAAATAATTATGAATTACTAACATTTACTGAGTGTTACATTTAAAAAAATTATTTATTTATTTGGAGGAAAATTGCTTTACAATGTTGCATTGATTTCTGCCATACAACAATGTGAATCAGGCATGAGTGTGTGTGTACACACACATACATTCATCACACCTTCCTCTTGAGCTCCCCTCCCCTTCTGCTATCTCATCCCTCTAGGTCATTACAGAGGGCCAGGCTGGGCTCCCTGTGTTATATAGCTGTTTCCCAGTAGCTATCTATTTCACACTGGTAGTGTATATATGTCAGTGCTACTTTCTCAATTCATCCCACCCTCTCCTTCCCCTGGTGTGTGCACAAGTCTGTTCTCTATGTCTGTGTCTCCATTCCTTCCCTGCAAATAGGTTCCTCAGTACCATTTTCCTACATTCCACATATGTGCCTTGATACATTTTTCTTTTTTTGACTTACTTCAGTCTGCATAACAGGCTGTAGGTTCATCCACCTCACTACAAATGACTCAAGTTTGTTCCTTTTTATGATTGAGAAATATTCCATTGCATATACGTACCACATCTTCTTTATCCATTTATCTGTCAATGGACATCTACTGCTTCCGTGTCCTGGCTGTTGTACATAGTGCTGCAATGAACATTGGGGTAAATGTGTCTTTTTGAATTGTGGTTTTCTCAGGGTATATGCCCAGTAGTGGGATTGTGGGATCATATGGTAGATTTATTCCTAGCTTTTTAAGGACTCTCCATACTGTTCTCCATAATGGCTGTATCAGTTTACATTCCCACCAATAGTGCAGGAGGGTTCCCTTTTTTTCCATAGCCTTTTCAGCATTTGTTGTTTGTAGATTTTTTGATGGCCATTCTGATTAGGGTAAGGTGATATCTCATAGTAGTTCTGATTTTCACTTCTCTAATAATGAGTGATGTTGAGCATCTTTTTCATATGTTTATGTCTTATTTGGAGAAATGTCCAAGTATTTTGCCCATTTTTTGGATTAGGTTATTTGTTTTTCTGATATTGAGGTGTATGAGCTGCTTGTATATTTTGGAGATTAATTTCCTTGTCAGTTGCTTTGTTTGCAGTTATTTTCTCCCATTCTGAGGGCTGGACTATTTTCTTGATGGTAGCCACTGTCAAGCACTTAACTATATCATTTCACCTATATCTCACAGAAGGTCTTGAAGTTTAAGGAGAGGGATTTGCTCAAGCTTTCTGCCTCTTATATTCCACCCTTACTGTTGCTCCTTCCCAGAGAAGGAAATACAAATCTGACTGTGCATGTTCTAAAAACATTTACTGGCCTGGTGTGTGAGATCCCTGTGGTGAAAGCCCATATACATTGAACATGGCTCTGCTATTCTTTCCACGGTTGGTAAGAATGCCAAGGCCCGGGCCTGAACTAGAGAAGTCTTAGATGTGTCTCTGCTGCCTGAAGGGCTTGGCATGCACATCTCTTTGCAGCTGGGTGGCTGAATCTGAGATTTGGGTTTGGGCATCAGAGTCAGTGGAGGCTGTTTTGAGCCTCTGGCCTGAGCTATGTTCTTCAGCTCAGTTTATCGGCATACTCTGCATTGAGGATTGAGGGCTAAGACCAACCAATTAAGTAAGTGCCTTGCTTTCTTTACTATTGTCTCCTGTTTGTATGTTTCCTTTGGTTGTCTCACATGATGGAGAGGTGGTTGGACCTGCATGGTATTCAGACATTCTTGAATCATCTGGCCCAGGGTTTCTCAGTGTGCTCTATTCACATTTTGGGGCTCATTGTTCTTTGTTCTGGGGGGCTGTCCTATGAATTATAATATCCCTGGCTTCTACCTGTCAGTAGTACATATTCCCTGAGTCGTGCCAATCAAAAATGTCTACAGACATTGTCGAAAGTACCTGAAAGGTGAAATTGACTTTGTCTAGTCAAATACCCTTTAATAGCACGAACACACATTTAACCCTCAAATACTCACACTGAACCAAACATTGTAATGCATTCACTATTACCACATAGCTGCATCTCACTTTACCCAGAAAATCTTCACTTTTCACTGGGTTCTCATCAGTCTTATGCTTCTATTTATGCTCTTTCCTGCCCTATCCAGGCTTTCTGCCTCTCAGGGCCAGGTCCTCACATGTGGCAGGAAACATGAAATTATTCTTTGATGCTGACCCCATGTTCCTCTGGCCTTTAACTCTCGCAGTAAGTTGTAGACTCAAGACTGTGCCTCCCTGTGTGCTCAGTTCAGCATTCTCTCTGACAGATACTGCTAAATAATATGTCCATTCAGTTGTGGCAAAAATAAAATTTTTGTGTTGATCACAATTTGATGGCCCACCCATGAAAGGTTTGTGAACTATCATGGCACACCAGTTAAAGACTAGTGCTTTTATAAACAATATTCCTGGGTGACCATCTCCAGTTACAATCTGAAGATTCTTGAATCTATTTCTAGCCCAAATCTCTGTGCTGAGGTCTCAATTCAGTTCAGTCACTCAGTCGTGTCCGACTCTTTGTGACTCCATGAATTGCAGCACGCCAGGCCTCCCTGTCCATCACCAACTCCCGGAGTTCACTCAAACTCATGTCCATCAAGTCGGTGATGCCACACAGCCATCTCATCCTCTGTTGTCCCCTTCTCCTCCTGCCCCCAATCCCTCCCAGCATCAGAGTCTTTTCCAATGAGTCAACTCTTCACATGAGGTGGCCAAAGTACTGGAGTTTCAGCTTTAGCATCATTCCTTCCAAAAAACACCCAGGATTGATCTCCTTTAGAATGGACTGGTTGGATCTCCAGATCTCTTGCAGTCCAAGGGACTCTCAAGAGTCTTCTCCAACACCACAGTTCAAAAGCGTCAGTTCTTCAGCGCTCAGCTTTCTTCACAGTCCAACTCTCACATCCATACATGACTACTGGAAAAACCGTAGCCTTGCTGAGGTGTAGATAAACCCAAATGCAAAGATGGTTCAGAGACCAACTCCATGTTTTTGAAACCAAGTTCATGATATTGTGCAACAAATCTATTCATTCCCTACTCTTAGGGGATACATTCACACAGTCACAGAAGGTAGCAACCTGCAAGTCTTTCTTAACATCTTTCTCTCTCCTACTACCCTCTGCCCATCCATCACCAAGTCTTCTCAGCTGCTCTTCTGCTTTACTTCTACTTCTTTGAGTATCCAGACATTGTCTGGATACTTTTCTCACCTATTATGCTGCAGAAGTCTCGCTGGTCTCCATGACTCTGCACTGGTTCCTGGCCAATTGGCCTTCACAGTACTGCCAGTGGGCTTTCTAAAATGCAAATTTGACTTTTTCAAGTCCCTACTTGATGTCCCTCAGTAGTTCCCTTTCAAGGTCAAGTTCAGATTCAGCAGTTTAACCCATAAAGCCCTTCATGACCTGGCCCTCACTTATCTCTCTAAGCTCCCCTCTTGCCATTTCCCCATGTTCTCCTGAAGCACAAACATTACTCAACTGCTTCCAGACTCTCCCCATTGTTTATTGCCTCTGGACCTCCTCAATGCTTCTCCATTGGCCTGAGATGCCTTGACATCTCCCTTGTCTTTCTAACCAACTCAAAGTTATTCTCCAAATGTCTCCTAGAGAAGTCTTTCGGGCTCCATCCTCTCTAATGCCCCATCTATACCCTTACCACACACCTATGAGCTCCTTAAGGGTAAGGACTATACTTTATTCATATTTATATTTTCAAAACTTAGCACAGGACTGGTGTGTGCTCAGTAACTGTTTGGTGAGAGAGTGATTGAGTGCATCTGTGTCCTTCAGCCTCAACTTTACACAAAGCTTGATGCCAACCATAAAGGCAAACCTAAATACCCTAATTAAAGAGTGAGGAAGTGATCAGAGCTTTTGGAGAATCCACGACTGTAATGCAAAGCTGTGTTTCACCCCTTTGACACTTCAGGAGACCAGTGGCCTCCCACCCACCCTTAACAACTGCCTGTCCTGCCCAACAAACAAGGTTAACCAAACAGTGCTGTGTACCATCAAGCCCTCTTTCTCCTTCACATAAGTATATGCTCCACTATCAGGAAAAAGTCATCTATCTTCTCTCCTTTGTCAACTTAAAAGGATGCTGGGAGTGTTCTGTTAGGAAAACCACAAAGCAATTGAAGGAACTTGCCAAATGAGAGAATCTGTCAGCTCTCCCACACCTCTGTGGCCACCAGCTTTGCCCTGCTAAGAGCATGAATCAGGCCCACAAGGCACTGCTCAGCTCCTTCTGAAGGGAAAACTCCCTCATTCAGAGCCTATCCCTACCTGGATACGTGGCCCATTTACACACTTTCACTTCCTTTCCTTTTATGGGGAGAGGTGGAGCAGAGATCTCCTTCAGAACACACAGTGACCCAGGTAACCACCAGTAGTTTGGCTTTCCACTGGCAGGCACCAAGCCTTACATTTCATTTACTTACCAATCCACAGCTTCACCTTCTTCATTTCTGCATGATATTTTTGTTGCCTCCAGGATTCCAAAGAGACCAAGGAAGAGCACAGTCAGCAGTGTTCCTAGAAGTCTTGCTGTCATCTTCTGTCACGTTTAGTCCATGGCACAGCAGGAAACCTTCCCCCTGGACGGTGGAGTCTGAGTTTCAAGTCTCCCTCAAACTGTTCTGGCTCTGACGTTTGGTTCCATTTACCTCTGTCATTTGCTGTCTGGGCATTTTCAGATTGGGACGCATCCTATGTAATTGTGTGATTCAGTCACAACATGCCAGCGTGATTCCTCATGCCTTTGTGCTGAATTGTTGACTGGTTTGCAAAGTCATCAAAAAGTCCTGGAGAGAAAAAAGGGATGTACAGGTAACTCTTTGGAGTGAACATCATGTGATAGGAAGTTCAGCAGACAGGAGAACTCTGTATTGATAAACAGATGTTGAATTAAATCTATTTCATGTGTTTTCCCCTTATGATTGTTTCTCTATGAAAAGAAAAGAAAGTAAAGTAAAGTCACTCAATCATGTCCGACTCTTTGCAATACCATGGGCTGTAGCCTACCAGGCTCCTCTGCCCATGGGATTTTCCAGGCAAGAATACTGGAGTGGGTTGCCATTTCCTTCTCCAGGAGATCTTCCCAACCCAGGGATTGAACCCAGGTCTCCCACATTGTAGGCAGATGCTTTACCATCTGAGCCACCAGGGAAGTCCTCTGTGAGTTTCTCTATGAGTGAGAGTAAATGTTTGTGGTTCACCCATTAAACAGAAATGACAAAATCTTATGTCTTAATAATACTTAGGATCTATCACTTGTGATACTCTCTATCTTAAGGAAATATTTCCTAAAGAGTACTTCAAAGGCTTGCTTCAGAGAAAGGGCAAATTCAGAATCGCTTTTAGCAAAGATGTTTACATATCCTCTCCACCTCCTAGTTTCAGCCACTCAGCATGGTGCTTTACTTCAAAGAGGCTTTGCTGTCCAATAGGTTACAATGCAATCAGATAAACATATTGACAACACTTGCTTTAGATCAAATGAAAAATGTTGCAAGCATTGGTTTTGCCCAAATTATTCTTTCTCTTGAAACTGAATCTGAAGTTGAAAACGAAGGGAAAATGGCTCATTACCATAATAACTATCAAAAGGTGAGCCCATTCTCTTTTTGGAGGAGGGAAGAGGTAGATGGGCGTATGAAAAACATTCTTTAAGTGCCTGCTGATTTTTAATCAATTATTAAAGATGCTGTCATAATAAATAGAAGTTTACTTTATACCTGAAAATAATTATGGCTCTGATCTGTCTCTTTGATTATAGATCCAGATCAGAGTTATTTAAGGATTCAGACTAAACTGGACCCTTGCAAACTGGATCACTTTTGTGGTTGAACTGGAGTTATTCAGGATTCTCAGGAGTTCGTAGGAAAGAGAGGGGTAGTTCTCCTATAACAGAATTTTGTGTGAAATGTTCTGGACCGCCCGCCCATATTTTCCTGAGGTGCCTGCAAGAAGAACAGAACTGTGGGCCTTGATCCAAACCTGATAAATAAAAATCCTTCCAGTTGGGTCAGGAATCTACCTTAATTACCATGTTTTTGGTGATCTGCTGTACTTTAAACTTTGAGAATCGCTGGCCTGAGATCAAGGCTGTGCTGTATCTGGTTACCAAATTGGTAAACTGAGAAGCCTTTTTCTGACTATTCCTCCATGGGTATCATATTATTTAATGTATGTTTTTACTGCACTCAGATTAAAATGATCTCAGCAAACCCAAGCTTTTCATCAATTTTTTAAAAATTTCATAGCATGAAGTTTACTTTTCTAAGTTAAAGTGAAATAAATTTAATTTTACTCATATTTATCTTGTGATACCTTTTTGTATTATGATAATAGATGAATACACTAGGCTTAAGATTCATTAATTCATAGAAATATAAAGAACTTGTTTTCAGTTACATAAGCTAAAGAACTTTCGTTGAATAAGATATAAAATAATTCATTTTTTCTCCTCATTACACACTTAGCCCATGCATGCATACTTAGTCACTCAGTCGTGTCTGATTCTTTGCAATCTGATGAACTGTATGTAGCCCTCCAGGCTCCTCTGTCCTTGGCATTTTTCAAGCAAGAATCCTGGAGTGGGTTGCCATTTCCTCCTCCAGGGGATCTTCCTGACCCAGGAATCAAACCTGCATCTCTTGCATTATCCTGCATTAGCAGGCGAATTCTTTACCAACTGTTCCACCTGGGCATCCCACACACTTAGCACAGTGCATGGCAAATAGTAAGTGATCTGTAAATGACAGCTAAGAATAGCTATCATTAAAAATAAATAGTTATCATTAAAAATAAATTAAAAAAATTTATTTTTACTTCAACCTGAGCCTTTCCTGTGACTGGGCTTTAGGATACCTGTATTAGGATGGTTTTGCTAAAGCTAATTTTATTTCAAGGTCTAGAAAAACAGGTAGGTTCTTTTCTTGGAGATGTCATTTTTAATAGGCTTTCTTATCTCTTGTTTCTGACCTGATCATGCTGGTTGTCAGTCAACAGCCTTCATTATGCAATCACTAAGTGTCAAACAGTGCACCCCAGACACTGAGGGGATCCGGGGATTTCAACATTACCCTAAAGCCTAAATTCCAGTGTGTCCTGGGTTTTTACTAAAAACAGCAAAGTAATGTCATGGGAGGAAGCACAATGAATTTAATGGATAGACAAAACAAACTGGGCAGAATGTTTTTCACATTACCCACTTTTGAAACCCAAGAAATACAATATTATGAAAATACCACGTCTCCGTCATAATGATTAAATCTTTATCGAAGGAATAGTAGAAAATCCCTTCATTGTAACTTGGCCAAGTATAGTGAACACAGATGAGTTCTTCACTTGGCATTGGGCTTCTTATTTTACGGTTGAAAGTTTGCATTAATTCATCCAGTAATTCTAGAAAATCTGTCTTTCTTTAATTGAAGTGTAGTTGATTTACAATGGTAATTATTGCCATACAGTAAAATGATTGTTGTATATACATATTCTTTTTTAAATACTCTTTTCCATTATAATTTATCATAGGATATTGAATATAATTCTCTGTGCTATACAGTAGAGTCTAGTTGTTTATCTGTTCTGTGTATAAAAGCTTACATTTGCTAACCCCACCTCCTATTCCATCCCTCCGCTCACCTCCTCCCCATGTCTGTTCTCCATGTCTTTGATTCTGTTTCATAGACAAGTTCGTTTGTGTCATATTTTAGGTTCCACATATAAGTGATATCATACGATATTTGCCTTTCTCTTTCTAACTTACTTAGTAAGATAATCTCTAGTTGCAAAAAGCTCAGTCTTAATCTCTCCAAATTTTGCCTCTTTCACATTATCTCTATCATATCTTTCTAGTACATTTTTATACTATTCTTTTTCTTAAAAAAATTTTTTTTCATTGAAGTATAGTTGATTTACAATGTTTTGTTAGTTTCAGTTGTACAACAAAGTGACTAAGATACAAAATATTGAGTATAGAGTTCTCTGTGCTATACAGTAGGTCCTTGTTAGTTATCTATTTTATATATAGTAGAGTGTATATGTTACTCATAAATTCCTAATTTATCCCTTCCTCCAAACTTTCCCCTTTGGTAACAATAAGGGGATAAACAAATAACAATAAACTCTTATGTTTGTGAGTCTGTTTCTGTTTTGTAAATACATTTTATGTTTCTTTCGTATGTTCGATCTCCTGTGTATCTGC
This sequence comes from Bison bison bison, assembly GCF_000754665.1. Taxonomy (NCBI): domain Eukaryota; kingdom Metazoa; phylum Chordata; class Mammalia; order Artiodactyla; family Bovidae; genus Bison; species Bison bison. Next base: position 2,020,385 of record NW_011495027.1, on the reverse strand, counting down.
TTCAATCTTTGATTCTTTATTTGGGTTAGTCTCCCAGATCAATCTCTTTAGCAAGATTAAATCATTACTTAATCTATCTCTTACAAATAACTAATTCTTTCTGTTTCAGTCTGTTTCTTAATCCACTTATTAGTGCATTTCTAGAAGCTCTGTTGGATTCTTTTTCAAATTTTCTTGGTCTTTTTTTTTTATAGTTTTTTAATTTTTTTTTCAAGACAAGCTATCTTAATTTTCTCTTTTATTTCTGTAAAAATATTAAATACATGATTTTACATTTTGTGTCTGATAATTCCAGTATCTGAACTCTTTGCAGCTCAGACTTTGCTACCTGTTATTTCTGTGACTCTCTCTCAAGATACCTTGTTACTATGTATGCTTTTGATTTTTCATTATGAGTTCATGTTCCTTAAAGCTTTATATGTGAGAACGTGAGGATGAGATACAGTTGGGTTTGTCCATGAAGCCAACATGGTCTATGTTGGCTTCAGCACAGTGCATTCATCTTGCAAAGACTCCTGGGTATTAGACTGCTGGCTTTGTTTCTTTAGCCTCAATAACTCTTTGAGGCATGGCTTCCCTGGTGGCTCAGACAGTAAAGAATCTGCCCACAATGTGGGAGAAGTGGGTTCGATCCCTGGGTGGATAAGATCCCCTGGAAAAGGGCATGGCAACCCACTCCAATACACTTGACTGGAGAATTCCGTGGACAAAGGAGTGTGACAGGCTACAGTCCATAGGGTCGCAAACAGTTGGACACAACTGTGCTACTTTCACCTATATACTACAACATTTTAAGTCCAACTTTAATTTTGTTCAAACTGTTAAAAAAACTATTAATATACAGAGTAAAATCTAGAATGTGACAAACTGAAAGAAAAAGTTGATATGCTTGTTGCATTGTTATTTTGATGAAATGGGCTGAGACAAGCAAAATGGCCCAGGTATTTGTAACATAAAGAATTGTTGATGAAAATGTGATTAAAAAAAAAGATAAGGAGAATAATCAGAAGAGGACCAGACAATCTGCCTGTCAGCTATGTGACTTCGGGAAACTTGCTTAACATCACTGATGTGGCTTATTTTAAAATAAATGTTCTTCCCACCAAATCACAGGGTTTTTGTGAGGAATAGATTAGATAGTGTAGGTCTTTAATGGATGGAAAAATTTTAAATATATAGAAGTGCAAGTTTCTACAATAGCATGTCCACTTCCCTCCCTCTGTTGGGATCAGAGTACTTCCTTTCTCTCCCTAATGAGTGTAGGGACTTTGATGTAGTAAGATAGAACATATCATTTTAGGGCAAATGGGCTGGGTTTTCTTCCTGCCTCTGTCACCCAATAACTGTGTGACCTTGACAAGTACTTAACCTTAAAGTCTTCCTTTGTGAAACTTGATTAAGGATATATGCTTCACAGTGTTCTGGTAAAGGGTTAGAGGAAATCATACATGCAAATTTCCCAACATGTATCAAACCCTCACTAAATGGTTGCTACTCTTATTTTTACTTGTAAGTCTTACACATTAGGAAACAGAAATCTTTCAGTGTATGCATTTCAGTAGAATTTCCTTCCAACTGCATGTTTGGAAGTCTCCATCAGTTCTTTTTATTTTATTTTTTTACAAAGTTTAAAAAATATATATTTATTTATTTATACGACTGTGTTGAGTCATAGCTGTGGCAAGAGGGATTTTTAGTTGCAGCATGTAGGATCTAGTTCCCTGACGAGGGAATGAACCTGGGCCCCCTGCATTGGGAGAGCAGAGTCTTAACCACTGGACCACCAGGGAAGTCCCTCCATCAATTCTTTGTTGTGAGATTTCTTGCCCCTAATTCTAGAGGCTCCAGAGGTCTGTTCCAGCTAAGGCTGTTGCTACCTTGGAGAGGCTGGCAAGAAGAAAATTAGCATTTCCCTTTGCATTTAGTAATGAGTCTCTCTTCCTTTGTAACAGGCAGAAGTATGAAAATAACCGAGCACTTATAAATGGAGTCTTCATTAGGTGACAGGTCGCCTTTTCTACAATAATTATGCTTATGAATTTTTACATTGTTCTTGAAACCTCTGCTCGACAAATCCCTTAGTGTTAGTCAAAACACTTTGAACATAACTCGAGGCATATCCCCCCTTGATAGTAAAAATGAGCCACTATACAACCTAAAGCAACATGACATTTTCTATGAGATATCGATATTTTTCCATCTGACATTTAGTAGATCCTAAGCAGCCAAAAAAAAAAAAAAGTTGCCTCTAGGGTTATTATTTATCATTATTGTTTTTATCATTATATATTATTAAGATCCACCAAAATGATATTAAGATGGTTCATACGAATGCTCTTTTTTTCTCATATTAGTTCAGCATTTTTCTTGGAAGTCTTCTTGTTCACAAATGCCCAAGAAAATACCCAGGCAAAGGAAGAACCTAGGCAGAGAATTGGAAGGACTTCTCTAACACATTCCAAAGACAAGGAGGGAGGCATGTTTCCTGGCCGAGTTCTTCCATCTATCACTGCACGCTGCAACTGAATTGGTATTTATACATGAGTGATGAGTCCAAAATAGCTCGCACTTCTGTATTTCCCTCTATTATGGTGGGTAGAGATATGCTTACAAGAGCTCCTCTAATACTTGAGAGAAAATTCTAGTCATTCTAAAATTTAAATTTATAAAAATTTCCCTTGTCTTTCCTAATATTTTCGACCTCAGATCCATCCACGGGACCTTATAGACCTTAACAGACCCCAGGCTAGCAAATCCTAGACCCGTAGTGACAATCTACATCACTTTCAGTGTGACCTGGGAAAAACAGAACACTCAGTATCTCACTGCAGAAGTGAAAATGTACGAGTCATTTAAAATCTGAGAGTTCTCTCCAACATTACTTAGAGGCAATCAATGATTCTCTATTCCTTTATATTTCAAGACTTGTCTAAGAAAAGGGAACTTTTCTCATGCAGTGCCAAGTATAGATTTACTCCTACTGATACTTTGTCGAGAGTTCTGCTCTAGGAAATTAAGTTTTTTATAACTGTGTTCCCCCAAGCCACATAAGCCTGAGGAAGGACAATCAAAGTATGAAGGCAGAAGCAGGCTGGATCATAGCAGCAGTCTTTGAGTTTAGCCACCCTAGTTCTGGATTGACGTGCAGCCTGAGTAGTTCTCTCTAATGGTAACTGGAAGAACCCTTTGATGCAAAATACTACATACAATCATTGTTCATTAATGGTAATCATAGCTAATGTTTGTTGAACATTTATTATTTGCCAGGTACTTTTCCAAGTGTTTTATGTTGGTTTTTTTTTGGTCATATAATCCTCACAGCAATCCTGATAGATTGGTTCTAGTATTATTGATTTTACAAATGAAGAAATTTACTTCCATTCAGAGAGTTAATAGGTGGCAGAACAGGAACTCACACTTGGCCCATCGGATTCCATCCTCTCAGCTCCCCACCCACCCTGCAGATGAGAGCAGCCTTGGTATTTTCCTATCTGGTTATCTTGGATGTGGATCTCTGCCCCACACTGTGCAGTGTACACAATAGGATTCTGGCACCTACTTCTGGTTCTCAGACTACAGAATTGGGGAGGCTTCACTGAGAACAGCCTCAGTCTGGCCTGGGCCGTTATCTGTTCTGTCAGGTCCTGCTGAGGGACTCTTGAGTGTCCCACACTGTTCCTGTTCCTTCTTGCTCCAGCCTCAGATGGTTATGTCCTCTTTATTCTGACTCATTTGCTCAGTAAACATAATTACTCAGCTTTTGCTGGAGCGCCAAGGCGTAGGCAGGGGCTTTCTAAGGTTGCTGACCTCTCCTGCATGTGTCACCCACGAACCCCGGGTGGCTGTGTGGTGCTGGAGCGCTCTGTCTTGTCAGCATTGTGAACGCTTTGTGCTGTGTCACTGACTCTGTCTACCCTCAAGTCTGCCCTTCTTGACCTTATTCTCCAGCCAGCTGTTCCTGTGATCTCCGTGCTATGGTGATCAGAGAGCAGAAGTTGCCTTCCCCTCTTTTCTAGGAAGAGGAACTTCCTGATGGGAGTTCTGAGCTGAAGCAGCTCTTCCTGTATTGAAATCTTAGGGGCATTTTCATGAACGAGTGAGTCCGTGTCACTACACAAGAGGTGCAGGTGATGGGGCAGCAGTCAGTCATTCCTGATACATTTATTAGGCACCTATTTATGTTCCCAAAACTCTGCTGAGCATGGGGGTTGCTATGGCGACCAAGATGGAAATTGTTTCTGCTTTCAAGGCTTACTGTTTTTGAACAAATCACACACATGAAGAGGCAGTTATAGTTCTACTTGATAAAGTCTTTGATAAGGCAATAACAGAGCATTTTTAGATCACACAGAATGGGCACCTACTTCAGACTTAAAGGGCTGGGGTAGATTACCTGGTGGAAGTGACATCTGAGATTTAAAGAAGCTGAGTCAGAAGTTAGTCAGGTGAAGAGATTGGTAGTCAGATAGCAAGGAAGAGAAGAATGTTCAAGAAATAAGTAATAGTAAATTCAAAGGCCTATGGCAGAGCAAAAAGCAAGCAGAGCCAGGGTGACCACAATTAGCTCAGGATAGCCAAAGTGCAGTTTGAAGTAGAATGTGGTAGAATATAAAGCTGGATTGGTGAGCAGGAGTGGGGATATGAAGGGTAGCTTCCATTCCATCTTTCTTGGTATCTCATGGTAACTACTTGCTTTCTGGGCAAAGGCTAATAGAGTTTTGCCAAGAGAATGCACTGGTCATAGCAAACACCCTCTTCTGACAACACAAGAGAAGACTCTACACATAGACATCACCAGATGGTCAACACCGAAATCAGATTGATTATATTCTTTGCAGGCAAGGATGGAGAAGCTCTATACAGTCAGCAAAAACAAGACCGGGAGCTGACTGTGGCTCAGATCATGAACTCCTTATTGTCAAATTCAGACTTAAATTGAAGAAAGTAGGGAAAACCACTGGACCATTCGGGTATGACCTAAATCAAATCCTTTATGATTATACAGTGGAAATGAGAAATAGATTTAAGGGACTAGATCTGATAGACAGAGTGCCTGATGAACTATGGACGGAGGTTCGTGACATTGTACAGAAGACAGGGATCAAGACCACCCCCAAGAAAAAGAAATGCAAAAAAGCAAAATGGCTGTCTGAGGAGGCCTTACAAATAGCTGTGAAAAGAAGAGAAGTGAAAAGCAAAGGAGAAAAGGAAAGATATTGCCATCTGAATGCAGAGTTCTAAAGAATAGCAAGGAGAGATTAAAAAAAGCCTTTCTCAGCAATCAGTGCAAAGAAATACAGAAAAACAACAGAATGTGAAAGAGTAGAGATCTTTTCAAGAAAATTAGAGATACCAAGGGAACATTTCATGCAAAGATGGGCTCAATAATCTCTGGCTCAATTATCTTCATGACCCAGAATCACCATGGTGTGATCACTCATCTACAGCCAGACATCCTGGAATGTGAAGTCAAGTGGGCCTTAGACAGCATCACTATGAACAAAACTAGTGGAGGTGATGGAATTCCAGTTGAGCTATTTCAAATCCTGAGAGATGATGATGTGAAAGTGCTGCACTCAATATGCCAGCATATTTGGAAAACTCAGCAGTGGCCACAGGACTGGAAAAGGTCAGTTTTCATTTCAATCCCAGAGAAAGGCAATGCCAAAGAATGCTCCAACTTCTGCACAATTGCCTCATCTCACACACTAGTAAGTCGGACATGACTGAAGTGACTTAGCAGCAGCAGCAGCAGCAGCACATGCTAGTAAAGTAAAGCTCAAAATTCTCCAAGCCAGGCTTCAGCAATACATGAACTGTGAACTTCCAGATGTTCAAGCTGATTTTAAAAAGGGCAGAGGAACCAGAGATCAAATTGCCAACATCTGCTGGATCATCAAAGAAGCAAGAGAGTTCCAGAAAAAACATCTATTTCTGCTTTGTTGACTATGCCAAAGCCTTTGACTGTGTGGATCACAATAAACTGTGAAAATTCTGAAAGAGATGGGAATACCAGACCATCTGACCTGCCTCTTGAGAAACCTATATGCAGGTCAGGAAGCAACTGTTAGAACTGGACATGG
>NW_011495027.1:2013465-2014031 GCF_000754665.1 Bison bison bison | reverse complement strand
TGGACATGGAACAGCAAACTGGTTCCAAATAGGATAAGGAGTACATCAAGGCTGTATATTGTCACCCTGCTTGTTTAACTTATATGCAGAGTACATCATGAGAAATGCTGGGCTGGAAGAAGCACAAGCTGGAATCAAGATTGCCGGGAGAAATATCAATCACCTCAGATATGCAGATGACACCACCCTTATGGCTGAAAGTGAAGAGGAACTAAAAAGCCTCTTGTTGAAAGAGAAAGAGGAGAGTGAAAAAGTTGGTTTAAAGCTCAACATTCAGAAGACTAAGATCATGGCATCTGGTCCCATCACTTCATGGCAAATAGATGGGGAAACAGTGGAAACTGTGTCAGACTTTATTTTTCTGGGCTCCAAAATCACTGCAGATGGTGACTGCAGCCATGAAATTAAAAGACGCTTCCTCCTTGGAAGGAAAGTTATGACAAACCTAGATAGCATATTCAAAAGCAGAGACATTACTTTGCCAACAAAGGTTCGTCTAGTCAAGGCTATGGTTTTTCCTGTGGTCATGTATGGATGTGAGAGTTGGACTGTGAAGAAAGCTGAGC
>NW_011495027.1:2012104-2013365 GCF_000754665.1 Bison bison bison | reverse complement strand
TGCTGTGTGCCGAGGTTGCTGGAAGGTCTCAGAGACCTCTGGTCCTGGACCCCAGGCCATATCACCCAGGGACCCCAAGCCAGCCAAGCGCCTCCCTCTTCTGGGTAGAATTCATAGTGGTTCTAGAAAACACCAGAGTCTTCCTTCTGCTGCTACCAGCAGGGCTTCCCACTCCAGAAACTAGTGCCCTTGCTCAGGGTTCCTTCTGCTGTCTCTGCTGCTGCTGCTGCATCCACAGCCAGACCTGACATGGCCTCTCTTGCTACAGGGGACCTCACTGCATCAGTGGGTACCAGGGATGGAGCCCAGCCCTTCACATTCACCAGCATTTGTTGAGGTAGTTATCTCCATTTTTACAAACAAGGGGGAAACTTGGGCTTACAGACATCAAATTATTTGTCACAAGCCACAAAGCTATAAATGGCAGGGCAGAATTTGGACCTGGTCTGATTTCAAAGCCACTTAAAGCTCAACATTCAGAAAACGAAGATCATGGCATCCGGTCCCATCACTTTGTGGCAAATAGATGGGGGAAACAGTGGAAACAGTGTCAGACCTTATTTTTGGGGGCTCCAAAATCACTGCAGATGGTGACTGCAGCCATGAAATTAAAAGACGCTTCCTCCTTGGAAGGAAAGTTATGACCAACCCAGATAGCATATTCAAAAGCAGAGACATTACTTTGCCAACAAAGGTTCGTCTAGTCAAGGCTATGGTTTTCCCAGTGGTCGTGTATGGATGTGAGAGTTGGACTGTGAAGAAAGCTGAGTGCCAAATAATTGATGATTTTAAACTGTGGTGTTGGAGAAGACTCTTGAGAGTCCCTTGGACTGCAAGGAGATCCAACCAGTCCATCCTAAAGGAGATCAGTCCTGGGTGTTCATTGGAAGGACTGATGCTGCAGCTGAAACTCCAAAACTTTGGCCAGCTGATGCGAAGAGTTGACTCATTGGAAAAGACCCTAATGCTGGGAGGGATTGGGGGTAGGAGGAGAAGGGGACGACAGAGGATGAGATGGCTGGGTGGCATCACCGACTCGATGGACATTGGTTTGGGTAGACTCCGGGAGTTGGTGATGGACAGGGACGCCTGGCATACTGCGATTCATGGGGTTGCAAAGAGGTGGACACGACTGAGCGACTGAACTGAACTGAACTTGCTTTCAACAGGCTAACCAGCATGGGTACTTAGTGGCAGGGAATGGGACTGAGGAGTAATATTTATGGAGTCTTGCTGTGTGCCAGGGTTGGTGGAAGGTCTC
>NW_011495027.1:2007154-2012004 GCF_000754665.1 Bison bison bison | reverse complement strand
TTTTCCTGTGGTCATGTATGGATGTGAGAGTTGGACTGTGAAGAAAGCTGAGCGTCGAAGAATTGATGCCTTTGAACTGTGGTGTTGGAGAAGACTCTTGAGAGTCCCTTGGACTGCAAGGAGATCCAACCAGTCCATTCTGAAGGAGATCAGCCCTGGGATTTCTTTGGAAGGAATGATGCTGAAGCTGAAACTCCAGTACTTTGGCCACCTCATGTGAAGAGTTGACTCATTGGAAAAAACTCTGGTACTGGGAGGGATTGGAGGCAGGAGGAGAAGGGGACAACAGAGGATGAGATGGCTGAATGGCATCACTGACTCGATGGATGTGAGTCTGAGTGAACTCCGGGAGTTGGTGATGGACAGGGAGGCCTGGCGTGCTGCGATTCATGGGTCGCAAAGAGTCAGACATGACTGAGCGACTGAACTGAACTGAACTGAACAATCACACAACTGTGCCTCTTTCCCAGTCAGCATTAGAGTTCTTATAGAAAGTGAAGTCGTTCAGTCGTGTCCGACTGTTTGAGACCCCATAGACTGTAGCCTACCAGGCTCCTCCTCCCATGGGATTTTCCAGGCAAGAGTACTGGAGTGGATTGCCATTTCCTTCTCCAGAGAGAGTTCTTATTAGGATCCTTTAAGTCTTGTCTTCAGATTTTCTTATTGATGTTTTTCTTGAAGATGAGTCCCCCAAAGATTGGGTCAGAGGCTTCTGAGGAGACTCTCTCAGAGTGTCCCTTCCGCATGTCACTCCTACAGGGGAAGCACTGAATGCAAACACCTCTGACCCTCAGGATATGTGCAGTAACAATAGCAGCAAGCCCTACTAGACTGTATCCCCGAGATTTAAGACAGCCTCCCCTACCTCAATTTGATAAAGGATATGACAATAATTTCTAATTTTAGTATTTTAAAATTCCTCCTAGGGGGTGTGGTGATTTTTTTAAATGTAGGTAGGTATTCAGGCAGTTCCTGACCTGTCTGAGCATATCACATATTTGTGATTAGCAGGTGAGGTTTCTTCTTTGTGACCTCCCCAGATTCTCACTGCATGTTGTTTTTGATTTACTTTTATTTTTGTCACCTTTTCTTATTACCATTTCTATGACAATATTCATGCTAAATAAAATAAGTTTTCCTGTTCCTCTGCCCCCTCCTGCCTCTTTTCTCAAATACCAAGAAAGCCTAGGCACAAGTCTTAAAGGGCCTAGCAGTGGAGACAGGCATAATCGCCAGTGAGGGCTCCAGCTTCAGACAGGGATACTAAGGAATCAATCACTGGCTTTTATTAAGTGTCTCTTCTCTAAAAGCATAGCTCTCCCTACAGCCAGATGGCCCTGGCTTTGTGCTGCTGAAGGTCATCAAGACCCTGTCACTAATTGCTCTTCTTCCTGGTAGCAAGTAGAAGAAGCAATTTTCCAGTTGTTTTTTTGATCATAGGGCTGTTTCTCTAGAATACTACTCTCTATAAAAAGAAGGGTATGATTATTTCCAGATAACATTGTCAAAACACTTTTATAGAGGAAGGCAGTTTATACAGGGGTTAGAAGTACACAATTTGGAGTCAACAGCCCTGAGGGTGAATTCTTGGCTCTATCCTTTACTAAATAGGGCAAGTCACTTAAATTCTTTGAACCTCAGTTTTTCTCTCTGGAAAATGGAAATAATATTACTTCATGGAGCTGATACAAGGATTAAGTTGCTGCTGCTGCTGCTGCTGCTAAGTCGCTTCAGTCGTGTCCGACTCTGTGCGACCCCATAGACGGCAGCCCACCAGGCTCCCCCGTCCCTGGGATTCTCCAGGCAAGAATACTGGAGTGGGTTGCCATTTCCTCCTCCAATGCATGAAAGTGAAAAGTGAAAGTGAAGTCGCTCAGTCGTGTCCAACTCTTAGCAACCCCATGGACTGCAGCCTACCAGGCTCCTCCGTCCGTGGGATCCTCCAGGCAAGAGCACTGGAGTCGGGTGCCATTGCCTTCTCCAAGGATTAAGTTAGTAGAGATTAATTAAGACAGAGTAAATAGTTAGCCTTATAAGGTACTGTTTTTATTATCATTGGTTAGTATTATCAAGAAAGTCATCTACCTGTCTCTCTTAAGGCTAACCTGATATATTTTAGTCTATTTCTTGCAATTCTCTTTTCTCCATACAAGTTCTCATTCTTCAAAGGTAAGGCATGATCTTGGTTTCATGAATAATTTGACTCTCACCATTTGCAATTATATGATAAAATTAAGGCTAAAAGAAATTGCATTCAAGAGAGAGGGGACATATTTTTACCTATAGCTGATTCATGTTGATGTATGGCAGAGACCAACACAATATTGTAAAGCAATTATCCTCCAATTAAAAATAAAAGAAATTGCGGTTGACTTCTGGTTTTCATCTAGCCTTCTTCAATAAGATGACTATTTTCATTGCAGAATGATGAAGTGGAGTTTGTCCGAACTGGTTATGGTAAGGATATGGTAAAAGTTCTTCATATTCAGCGGGATGGAAAATATCACAGCATTAAGGAAGTGGCAACTTCAGTGCAACTTACTCTGAACTCCAGAAGAGAGTACCTGCATGGAGACAATTCAGACATCATCCCAACAGACACCATCAAGAACACAGTTCACGTCCTGGCCAAGTTCAAAGGCGTATGTGTTATTCTTCTTCTTAGATGCTACCTATCTGGATGGCAAATTCACTGCACAATACTGTGAGGATAGTACTTGCTTATTTCAAGTTCCCTGTACGTTTTAACTTTATTTGTACATTTAAGCCATTGGAAAAAAGATCCCTTTCCTATTCTAAAATTCTTTTTTTTTTTAATTTTATTTTTAAACTTTACAAATTGTATTAGTTTTGCCAAATATCAAAATGAATCTGCCACAGGTATATATGTGTTCCCCAATTTCCCTTTTTAAAAAAACTTACCACTTTATTTGCTTTTCTTTTTCTGTTCCCTCTTTGTTCTGTTTCCTTGGTTTTCAACTCAGTACAACATCTTTTAGAAGGCAGAGAATCCTATTTGACAAATTTACATGTTATCACTTATTTAGGATCATTGGCAAATCAAGGCTCTGAGACAATTTCAGATTAGAATTTTACCCATTGTTGCCATGCATTTATTTGAGTCCTATTGTTTTGTTTCTTTCTTTAAGAATGGTGTGTATTCATAGAAGAAAGTACCATTTCTCTTCTTGGTATTACTAAAGAAGAAAATTCAGTATAAGATACAGTTTGAAATCTATTTGTCCAACTTTTAATGCCTTCCTAATTTTCTCAACTCTATGACCACTTAGTGTCATTTGATAGTAACTGTACTTTTAAAAAGGGTCTTGGAACTAAGAGAATCTGATTTTTTTTTTTAGCACTTTACCTCAGATTTCTCTAAAAAGTGTGAGTGAAATTGTGCTGGGTGACCACCAGATTTCTGGGCAATTCAGGATGATTTTTTATTTACCAAGAAGTTTAAAAAGACAAGAAATGTAGACTAGAAAATTTCTTTTTCCATGATTTTGCATGAAATCCACACCTATAATGCATGAAATGAACAAACTAATTGAAAGATTATTTCTGCAAGGCCTGTCTCCACCGTGAACCTTTCTCTTGCTAATCATAACGGCCCAGCAAGCATAGACAGTGCTCTGGAAAAAGGCATTGCTTTCTTTAAAAATAAATTGAAAATAAGCTTCTAGTACTGTGTTTAAGAAGATGGTTGGGTACCAAAAATTCTTATATTTCCTGTACTATGTGAGAGATACAGAAAATTGAAGGAATGGACCTGGATGTTTAAAAAAAAATTCATTCATTGTATGTAGCGACCATAATTTCTTATCCAAACCAAGATACTTTTGAGAGTTCAACAGAATGCTTATAAACCTCAGATACGAAACAAAACTATCCTGGAAACCTGTATAGTCTACCTTAATTATACTCAAAACCATAAATAATCTGTAGACTGAGCTAGTAACATAAAATAGAGATTAATATGAAGAATTTGGGTGGAAGTAGGGAGCTGCTTTATGGGGATGGAGAGTTGGAGATGGTCTATAGAAGGCATGTTTGCAAGGAAAGAAAGCTGAAGTGACCCTTCCTTAACATTTTTCCTGGGGAAACTGGGAGGTCTGTTTGCCAGCCTCATAAAGAGAGCAGAGTGTTTTGGAGTATCCTGCAATACTTTTGCTGGCATGGGTGATGACTGAGCTCATCTCGAGGAGAATCTAAATATTCAGTTCCTTTTTGCTCATCCACTGATGGACAGACACATCCTCTCCAGCACACAGTTTTCTTTTAAAAACAGGGTGGTCTCACCTGGTGATGGTGATCCATTAACTACACTTAGGGGCCCATGTGAAAAAATTGGGATAAAAAGATAAAATCATCTCTAAGATTCTTTCTAAGTCTTCATTTCTCTGATTCTAAAAAACACTTGATCAGGAAAGAGAGTCCCGTGGATATTTAAAAATGACTTTCAATTGGGGCAAGTATTGCTGCTCATTCACATTTGTTTCTCTTTATAGATCAAAAGCATAGAAACTTTTGCTATGAATATCTGTGAGCATTTCCTTTCTTCTTTTAACCACGTCATTCGAGTTCAAGTCTACGTGGAAGAAGTCCCTTGGAAGCGTTTTGAAAAGGTTCCCTCACTTATTTGTGTTCTCAGTTTAATTAAAGACATTGGCTTTATGACATATGCTGAAATTTTACTGGAAACAATTTTTTTTTTCTAATTTTCAGAATGGAGTTAAGCATGTCCATGCATTTATTCATACTCCCACTGGAACGCATTTCTGTGAGGTTGAACAGTTGAGGAGTGGTGAGAAAATGTCTTTCATGTTTGATTCTGTAATAGCAATTTT
>NW_011495027.1:1992182-2007054 GCF_000754665.1 Bison bison bison | reverse complement strand
ACTGTAGAGAATTTTGAACTCTTTTAAATCTGAGATGGGAATGAAAGTTGTGACCTTGGATTACATTAAAGAACTATCTGCTTTTTATCTTAAAAGTATAAAGATGAAATAATACTCTTTGCAACAAATCTGGGGGTTGAGTGGGGTCAATCATTTTTATTGCATGATCTTGAGGTGAGAGGAAAAAAAGACTCAGGCTGACAAAACTCTCAAATCTCTGAAATTTCTGACCAGTGCTTTTTGTACTATACCAAACTATGATTATAATAATTTTATAGGAAATACCTAGAAAATAACAATCATGTTTCCTTATTTTGTCCTAATAATAAAACCATTGATATTATTATAATTATAATAAAATAAGCTTCATTTAAAATAGCAGTGACAATTATATAGTTCTTTCTGTTTAATAAGAAATCTAAACATTAACTGTGGAACATAATTATAATTTAGACCTTCTTGGTACTGATGACTAAACTTAGCAAAGTATATCTTCCATTGATTTGTTGAGGTTGTCAGAATAGAGCTCAATAATTGGTTAAGAGTTGGACTAGATGAACTTTAAGAACCGTGAAGCCACCATGGTAGAGATGTCCCTATCCTAATGAAAAATAAACTTTAGTGATCATTATAAACTGAAAGTGAGGACTCTGAATTTTTTCTTTTTTCATCTCTCTTTTCTTTTGTCTCCTCTCCTTCTCTTTCCCACTTGTTTCTTTCATTTCATTTCTTTTACTTTATCTTTCTTTCATTTCTAGCTCTCTTCACTAAGAATTTAAGGTGGTATCTGGTAAACATCATAAATATCTTTTAAAAGATTAGTAAAATACAGGTGCTTCTTATTCTGAGTTCTACTGGGTGCTGCCTTCCCTTAGAAAGTCCTAGTCATTTAACATTTTAATCATTTAATGTTTTCCCTATCTGTATTAAATTCTAGGCACAGCCAGAGCCTTCTCAGTGTTTGATTAACAGTTATGAAATTATTATTATATAAAGAAGACTGAATAACTAGTTGATAAGTTGAGAAGATAGTGAGTTTTTAAATCCTCCAAATGTGAAGAGGTTGGTTTGGGCCTTAATCTACTGTACTAGCAAGACTGGTGTAACTAGGGAATTCCTGGTGGTCAAGTGGTTAGGACACCACACTTTCACCATTGAGGGCCTTGGTTGGATCTCTGGTTCAGGAGCTAAGATCCTGCAAGCTGAGCAGCATGGCCAAAAACAAAAGAAAACAAAACAAAACCCTGGTGCAATGAGGAAGTTTTTGCATGGTAGCTAAGTTTACAGTTCTTGCAGACTAAGATATTTTGCTTTCTTTATTGCTTTCCTATTTTAATTTTTTAAATGTAAACCATTTTTTACATTATAGTTTAACTTACAGTGTTGTGTTAGTTTCAGATGTACAGCAAAATGATTCAGTTATACACACACATATACATTTATGTGTATATATATATTCTTTTTCAGCTTCTTTTCCATTAGAGATTATTTAAATGCAAGATATTGAATACAGTTCCTTGTGCTATATATTAGGTCCTTGTTTATCTATTTTATATGTAGTAATGTGTATATATTAATCCCAAATTCCCAGTTTATCTTCTTCTCATAGCTGCTATCCCTTTTGGTAACCATAAGGTCAGGTTCTATGTCTGTGAGTCTATTTCTGCTTTGTAAATAAATTCATTTGTATCTTTTTTTTAGATTCCACTTGTAAGTGATATCATATATTTGTCTTTGATTTACTTCACTCAATATGATAATCTCTAGATTCATCCATGTTGCTGCAAATGGCATTATTTCATTCTTTATTATGACTGAGTAATAAATATTCTTTATCCATTCATCTGCCTATGGGTATTTAGGTTGCTTCTATGTCTTGTTGCTATTTTTGTTGTTGTTGTTGTTTGGTCGCTAAGTCATGTCCAACTCATTTGTGACCCCATGGACTACAGCCCACTAGGCTCCTCTGTCCACGGGATTCGTAGGTCTCCTTTTTCCTTTTCAGGGGATCTTCCTGACCCAGAGAGTGAATCAGCATCTCCTGTGTCTCTTGCATTGGCAGGCAGATTCTTTACCACTGAGCCACCAGGGAAACCGTTCCATGTCTTGACTATTGTGAACAGTGCTGCTATAAATGTTGGAATGCCTGTATCTTTTCAAATTAGAATTTCCTTTGGATATATGCCCAGGAGTGGGATAGCAGGATCATATGATTAATTCCTTTCTCTCCACAGTCTCTCTGGCATTTATTATCAGTAGACTTTTTAAATAATGGCCATTCTGATCTGAGAGTGATACTTCATTGTAGTTTTGTATTTTTCTAAAATTAGCAATGTGTGTATATGTGCATGAACAGTCATGTCCAAGTCTGTGCAACCCCATGAATTGTAGCCTGCCAGGCTCCTCTGTCTATGGAATTCTCCAGGCAAAAAAACTGGAATGGGTTGCCATTCCCTTCTCCAGGGGATCTTCACAACCCAGGGATTGAAACCGGGTCTCCTGCTTTGCAGGCAGATTCTTTACTGTCTGAGCCACCAGGGAAGCCCCAAATTAGCAATATTGTGCATTTTTCATGTGCCTATTGGCCGTCTGTATGTCTTTTTCTGAGAAATTTCTCTTTAGGTCTTCTGACCATTTTCTGATTGCATTGTTTGCTTTTTTATATTAAGCTGTATGAGTTATTTATATATTTTGGAAATTAATCCCTTGACATCTCCCAGTCCATAGGTTGTCTATTCACTTTGTTTATGGGTTTATTTGCTGTGCAAAAGTTTTTAAGTTTAATTTGGCCCTATTTGTTTATTTTTCTATTTGTATTACTCTAGGAGATGTACTCTTGCCTGGAAAATCCCATGGATGGAGGAGCCTGGTGGGCTCCTGGGGTGTCCATGGGGTCGCTGAGGGTTGGACACGACTGAGCGACTTCACTTTGACTTTTCATTTTCATGCATTGGAGAAGGAAATGGCAACCCACTCCAGTGTTCTTGCCTGGAGAATCCCAGGGATGGGGGAGCCTGGTGGGCTGCCGTCTCTGGGGTTGCACAGAGTTGGACACAACTGAAGTGACTTAGCAGCAGCAGCAGGGGATGAATATAAAAAAATTTTCCTGCAGTTTATTTCAGTGTTCTGCCAATGTTTTCCTCTAGGAGTTTTATAGTATCTGGTCTTACATTTAGGTCTTTAATCCATTTTGAGATTATTTTTTTGTATATGATATTAGAGAATGTTCTATCTTCAATCATTTACATATAGCTGTCCTGTTTTCCCAGCACCACTTATTGAAGAGACTATCTTTTCTCCATTGTAAATTCTTATCTTTTCTCACAGCCTTTATTTTAAAGTCTATTTTGTCTGAAATAAGTATGGCTACTCCAGCTTTCTCTTTTAAAAATTGTATTTATTTATTGGCTGTGCTGGGTCTTCATCACTATACACAGGATTTCTCTAGTTGTGGTGAGTGGGGGCCACTCTTGTAGTGTGTGAGTTCATTTAGTGCGTGCAGTGAGTGAGTTCTCATTGTGATAGTTTCTCTTGTTTAAGAGCACGGGCTCTGGGTACACGTGCTTCAGTAGTTGTGGCACACTGGCTCTGGAGCACTGGCTTGGCAGTTGTGCATGGGCTTAGTTTTCCCACTAAGGCATGTGGCATCTTTCCAGACCAGGGATTGAACCCATATCCCCTGTGCTGTCAGGAGGATTCTTAACCACTGGACCACCAAGGAATTCCCTCTAGCTTTCTTTTGATTTCCATTTTCATGAAATACCTTTTACTAATCCCCTCGCTTTCAGTCTGTGTATATCTCTAGATCTGAAGTGAGTCTTTTGTAGGCAGCACATATGGAAGCTGTTTCTTTACCCATTCAGCCAGTCTATATCCTTTGGTTGGATCATTTAGTCCATTTATGTTTAAGCAATTATTGGTATATATGTTCCCATTGGTTTCCCAGGTGGCTCAGTGGTAAAGAATTTATCTGCCAAGCAGGAGATGTGGGTTTGATCTCTGGGTCAGGAAGATCTCCTGGGGAAGGAAATGACAACCCACTCCAGTATTCTTGCCTGGAATATCCCATAGACAGCGGAGCCTGGTGGGCTACCATCCATGGGGTCACAAAGAGTCAGACATGACTGAGCGACTAAACAATAGCAGCAGTAGCTTGTTCCTATTGTCATTTTATCAATTGTTTTGGGTTTGTTTTGTAGGTGTTTTTCCCCTTTACTTCTTTTGTTCTCTTCTTTTGTGATTTGATGACTATCTTTAGTATTAAGTTTGGATTTCCTTTTCTTTTTCTGTGTGAATATCTATTATAGATTTTTGTTTTGTGGTTACCATGAGGTTTTTGCATAGCAATCTATCTATCTATATAGATAGATACTTTGCATTTGTATTCTCCTCCCCTCATGATTACTGTTTTTGATATTATTTTCTAATCTAAATATTTTGTGTATCCCTTAACTTCTTATTGTGGATATGAATTAATTCATTACTTTTGTCTTTTAATCTCCCTACTAGCATTTATTACTTTTGCATTTTTTTCTCCCTACTAGATTTCCTACTTTTATTCTATGAAAACTGAAGTGTTTTTGAACTTGAGCTCCACTACTTAATGGGCTTCCCTGGTGGTTCAGGTGATAAATCTGCCTGCAATGCAGGAGACCTGGTTTCAGTCCCTGGGTTGCCAAGATCCCCCGGAGAAGGGAATTGGCAACCCACTCCAGTATTCTTGCTTGGGAAATCCCATGGACAAAGGAACCTAGCAGGCAGTCACAAAAGTCAGACACGACTTAGTGACTAAACCACCACCACTTAATAACTTCGTGACTGTTAGCACATTAAATACACTACTTCAGTGTTTTTTAATTTGTAAGATGAGGATAAATGTCTACCTTAGCAATTATCCAGATAATTAAAGGAAATAAATGTTAATTGAAAGCATTTAGCATAGTCCCTAACATATAAGAAGCACTCCTTGAAAGAAAGCTGTTATTATTATTATTTTGAATGATTATAGAGATCCAGGGAAGGTCTTTTTGTATGTATGTGTACATTTGGGTAATTCTGACCAAGATTATGGTGAACTGGCTAGAGAAATAGGCCACAGGGAAACATTTGGAGACTTGCTGCAGAGATGAAGTAATGATGTAGGCTGACCTCGGGCAGTAGAGGCAGAGACAGAGGGACTGCAGAAGCTGGGGAGGGACATTATGTGAGGCATTTTTGAAGCGTGCTTAATAGGTCTGTGTAATTGCATAGGGATGCAAAGGTAGAGAAAAGGAGGGGTTAAAGTTACCCTAAAGTCAGGAGCCCGGGAGTGTTGACTAAGAATAATACATATAATGAGGAAGTTTCCAGAGGAAGCTGGTGCGTTTGGAAATAAGGAAAAAATGTGGAGACTGATAGTTGGTGAAGCCATGGGAAGAAGGACTAATCCAGAAAAACATATAAAGTGAGAAGAGGAAAGATGAACAGGCCGTGGGAAATTCCCCAGTTCAAGAGTTAAAAGCTTAAAGACTGAGACAGAAGAATGGTCAGAGAGACAGGAGGAAACTTGGAGACAACGGTATTATGGAAGCAAAAGGAAAAGGACATTTCAAGAAACGAGGGATAGTTATTGGGGTAGCAGAATGCATAACAAGTAAGCTTATATGCAGGGGCTTCCTACACAAAGTTTACTGCTATGTGTAAAAGTCAAGTTCACTGTGTATGTGAGTGTGTTGGGAGGATGCTCTGCTCCAGGAATTTATTCAGGAACCCAGGTTGATGCAACCAGACATTTTAATCCTTTCCTTTCTGGGTCACCTTGAGAGTGGATCCCATACCAGACAAGTGGAAGCAAAGAGCTTGGAGAAGGAAACGGAGGGACAAAACCACTCAGGCATAGCACCAAGCCTGAAAGTCGCACAGAGCACATCACACGAAGAGAACCCAATTACACAACCACACCTGAAGGCTGGGGAATGTAGTCTAGCCAAGGACCCAGGAAGGAGAGAAGCTGCCCATGATCTCTGCTGCAGGAAGGTTAAAAAATTTGGCTTGAAAGGAGGCTGAAGAGATTGTGCAGTTTGGCACTTAGACATTGGTGACCTCCCTCTGCAAGAATATTTAGCAGAGCCCTGGAGGTGGAAGTGGAGTGGCCAAATATAGGGCTCAGCTGATCAAAGAAAGAAGACAGGTTTCACACCCTGTTCTTTCCAGGAATTACCAGGAGCTATCATCAGCTTGCATGCTAGTCACCTGGCTGCTGCAGGGTGGGAAAACTTATCAACAGAATCAGGCCCAATGCTTTTTCTTTCTGCAGAAAACTTCAGGGTGTTGCGATCACTGTGGCGATGTTCCCAGAGCTCCAGCTTGACTGTCTAGAGCCCAGTAAACCCTGCGCCCCCGCCCATAGCATGTGGGGCTGGCAGGGATCTGAAGGGAGGAGGCATCTGCTGCCTGAGTGTGTGCAGTATGTGTGTGCACAAGTCCCTGAATGTGCGTATCTTCCTGCATTGTCTATTTGAAGATGATATTTGTACTCTGTCCCTCTTTGGATTTTTGGTAGCAAAGTTTAATTCTTAATTTGCTTATTTTCCAAGAGCTAAACCCACAGATATCATGAGGTGATTCAGTGTACAATCATTGTCATAAGACATGCCCTTACATAGGCTTAACTGAAGAAAATAATTATTATCTGACACACACACACATTCCAGTTCACATGCTAAAGGCCACTCCAGGAATTTATTTATTTACTGTTTTTTGTTATTTAGTTGCTAAGTCATGTCTGAATCTTTTGTGACCCTATAGACTATAGCCTGCCAGGCTTCTCTGTCCGTGGGATTTTCCAGGCAAGAATACTGGAATGGGTTGCCATTTCCTTCTCCAGGGATCTTCCCAACCCAGGGATCAAACTCACATTTTCTGCAATACAGAATGACAGGCACTGTCAATGACAGGCAGATTCTTTGTCACTGCACCAGCAGGGAAACCCAAAGGCTATTGTTGCTGCTGCTGCTGCTAAGTCGCTTCAGTCGTGTCCAACTCTGTGCGACCCCATGGACTGCAGCCCACCAGGCTCCCCCATCCCTGGGATTCTCCAGGCAAGAACACTGGAGTGGGTTGCCATTTCCTTCTCCAATACATGAAAGTTACAACCCTCTAAATAAGACTTTCAGTGGGGGGCTGGCTAGAGTCGTGAGAATTCTGCCCTCTCGAACACATATACTTAATCACACATTCAACCTACAACTTTCCCCAGCAGGATATGTAACTGGGTTTCTCCTAGTGGAGTGGATTCATTTTTATTGATTGAACAAACATTTAGAGAAAGCACACTGAATCTGAGGAACCCATTTTAGGCCCTGAGAATTGCTGTAAAACTCCGACCACTCTATCGTTTCCTACCGTACCTTTTAAAGTTACATCATGAAGTGTACTTCTAGCTGTTTCAGAGTCTGCTAGTTCCATGGGGGACTCTGGAAGAGAGAGAAATTTTTTCACCAAAGGGATGAGGGTGGGTGCTATGTTTATGACTTCCTCAGCTCTGAGAGGAGAGCGAGGCTCTGCATGTGTGGCGCAGGCTGTGGTGTAGGCTTTATATGGAGCCTCAATCTTCCGAACTCTTTCTCTAATGAGTCTCTGTGAACTGCAAGCTTAGACAAGCCTTGAAGTCACTAGGATGGTTAAGTCACTAATTTAAGCTAGTTGAAATAAGCAGAACACCCTGCCAACACACACACACACACACACACGCTATTTGAATTGTAATACATAATTCTTTAAGCATTAAATTTCTCCCAATCTGACACTAATTATAAAAATGCAGCTAAAGCGTAACCAAATCAAGGAATGAAATATAAAGAAGATATTTCAAATAAGAGATACTATCTTCTAGTGGTGAAAAAAATCTATTGACATGGGGACTAGCGGGGGTAGGAAGGTGGTTTTAAGGAAGTGGGGAGATGAAACTGAAGTCCAGAAGAAGAGATTTAAGAGGTGTCAAGCAGGACAGATGGACAAGAAGAGAGGAAAATAGGAGACTCAAGACAGAGAGGGCCACTGCCAAGAAGTTTGCTTGTGTCATTCTGATGTCAAGACTAAGGCACTCATCAGTTATTTCAAATGAAAATTTCTTGGCAAGCACAGTATCTTTTACAAATCGTCTTGAGGATCACTTTGCTGTACGAAAGCCCAGTTAATGTCCTTCCATGGGGTGACGTCATCTCTCCTCATCCAGAATTGCACACAGAGAGCTTTCACCTTCCTTCCATGAGCTAAATGGACTCTCAGAGGCAAATGATATTTAATTGATCTTCACTTGTTCTAGCACTTTACAGGTTTGAGGTTTTCT
This sequence comes from Bison bison bison, assembly GCF_000754665.1. NCBI lineage: Eukaryota > Metazoa > Chordata > Mammalia > Artiodactyla > Bovidae > Bison > Bison bison. The sequence continues at coordinate 1,998,725 of NW_011495027.1, read as the reverse complement.
ACTAGAATTATTTAATATAGTTTTAAAATAGCCCCCGTTTAGCTATTTGTGTCCTTTTTGGAGGTGTTAAACGTGGAAGCAATTATCCTTTTCATGACAGGATTTTTTTTTTTTCTTGGCTCAGTAAAGCTTTGTGCTTTGTGACACCTGATGCGTAGGTAAGGAATCGGGCTTATTTTCTATTAATTTGCAGTGAGTTTCTTTCCTTTAGAGACCTGAAGGGGTAAGATGTATGCTTCTCTGACAGATAAACCACAATCTGTTAAGTGTGTAGGAGGACACTAAAAGCTGGAAAAGATTATGTTCTAGCAAAGGAAAATGTGGAAATCTTCCTTTTGTGTTACTCCATAAACATGGCAGAAAGGCAAAAAAGAGCTGATTAAGTGGTTTCATGGGAAGTAACCTAGAAAAGGACAGTCTTTGGGGTTGAATTATTTCTTGTCTTCTAAATTGGAATCTTTTTTAGAGTGTGTGAAGTATCATATTTTTAGTTGATGGGCCCATGAATTTGAAAGGCTCAGGTTCCTACTAGCGTTCAGTAAGCTGAGGCACTGCCAGCAGAAAAGATAAAATAAGCTCCCAGATTTCATCGAGGGTGTCTGATGTGTGCCAAGAGAATTTATTTTTCACATTCAAAGAGAATAAGTTTTTGTTGTTGTTGTTCAGAGAATGATGAGCATACCAGCGTAGACGGTTTGCGTTCTGCTTAAACCATGGTGGTAGTGAACTGTCTAGGAGACTGTAAGATGTTTTATACTGCATGAAGCTGAAGCCAGAATACATTAGACAATACAACTGCTTTCTCCATTTTCAGATTCTAGCGAGAAAGTAGATCATTTCAAAGTTTCCTAGCAAACTGACATCCCCAAAGATGAACAAATATCACCCCAGGGCCAGAGGTGGATAGGAAAGGCATGTCAGGAGTTTTCAGAACCCAGTGATCCTTTGTGAAACATGGGCAGTATTTGCAGGGGTTTGAAGTCAGTTAGGGCAAAATCATCTTAGTAACTTCTGTAGAGCATTTCCAATGGGGCAGCCATTTTACTGAGTCCTTTATGTGTACCATATTAGACATTGATCACCTCTAGGAAATAGTTATGATTATCATCTTCTGCAAATGAGAAAATCAAGATAGAGAGAGGTTAAGTAATTCTGTCAGGGAAATACTGCTCATAAACAGGGGAGAAGAAGCATGAAGAGCACTGGAATTGAATTCAAAGGATCAGAGTCCCAAGACTGTGGACTCAGCTGTATGGAACACAGAATCTGGAAATCCTCTTACGATTGGGACAGCTGAGGGGTCCAAGTCTGGTTGGCTCACAGAGATACTGGTGATCAAGGCCATCTATATAGGAAAAGTGGAAATGGATAGAGTTTGCCTTTGGTTTCTCTTGCCTTCTCTTTATCCACCTTCCAGGGTTCCCACCACTTGTTCTAACCCCACTCCTGATTGCAAATTGAAGTCTCATTTCTAGAGGATTTTTTTCCTAGGAGGGATTACTATTAGAAGTAAATTATGATACCAGTTTATAAAATATTAAGGAGTCACTCCTTTAAGGGGTCTTGGTATTTCAATAGGAAATTTTTGAATGATAAAATATTTTCAAAACACATAGGGATCATTTCTAAAAGTGATGCTTCATTTCAAACCAATGGGGATGGTATTTTTCAACTGAAGCCCTCAAAGCACATTGTGGAATGGTGGTGGCAACTTTCTTGTCTCTTGCAAAGTCCTCTTTTATTACAGAAATGGAAAGAGAGAACTGAAAGAAGGAGGAAACATTTTGAGGATGGGAAGTGATACAAAAGGGGGGAAGAAAAGCACGAAATCTCATAATGGGGTGGTGAGTTCAAACTCCACCTCTGCTAGTGTTTAGCCATGTGACTAGGATGCATGTTGGCAGTCAGGACCTTCTCAGTCAGTGCTGATGCCCTCCCCTTCTCCCCCTGCCGTACTGTCTGAGAGCTGAGAAGAGGGACCAGATCAGGAAGGGAAATGCTAGAGACTGATAGAAGAGGACTGTCTAGAAGAAAAAGACACTAAGTTATGAGGCTGAGTTGTTAAGGTGAATCAATGGCATTGCATTCATTCATTCATTCATTCATTTAATGGATATTTATTGATTGCTTCTGCAATTCTCTTGGGTCTGAGACTAGACTCACTTGGATTAGCTCTACACTGCATTTTGAAATGCTGATTTTGCAGAATTGTGTCTTTATACACTTCAGTTCAGTTCAGTCACTCAGTCATGTCCGACTCTTTATGACCCCATGAATCGCAGCACGCCAGGCCTCCTTGTCCATCACCAACTCCCGGAGTTCACTCAGACTCACGTCCATCGAGTCAGTGATGTCATCAAGCCATCTCATCCTCTGTCATCCCCTTCTCCTCCTGCCCCCAAATCCCTCCCAGAATCAGAGTCTTTTCCAATGAGTCAACTCTTCACATGAGGTGGCCAAAGTACTGGAGTTTCAGCTTTAGCATCATTCCTTCCAAAGAAATCCCAGGGCTGATCTCCTTTAGAATGGACTGGTTGGATCTCCTTGCAGTCCAAGGGACTCTCAAGAGTCTTCTCCAACACCACAGTTCAAAAGCATCAATTCTTCGTCGCTCAGCCTTCTTCACAGTCCAGCTCTCACATCCATACATGACCACTGGAAAAAACAGAGCCTTGACTAGATGGACCTTTGTTGACAAATTAATGTCTCTGCTTTTGAATGTGCTATCTAGGTTGGTCATAACTTTTCTTCCAAGGAGTAAGCGTCTTTTAATTTTGTGGCTGCAGTCACCATCTGCAGTGATTTTGGAGCCCAGAAAAATAGAGTCTGACACTGTTTCCACTGTTTCCCCATCTATTTCCCATGAGATGATGGGACCAGATGCCATGATCTTCATTTTCTGAATGTTGAGCTTTAATCCAACTTTTTCACTCTCCTCTTTCACTTTCATCAAGAGAATCTGATAAAGTCAACCAACTTAAGGTATTAAGTCCAGGTATTCTCTTGATCCTTCTTCAAATAAAGCTTCCAGTGGGAACTTGGGAATGTTAAACAAATACCATTTTCTATCTTACCACATTATCCTAGACTACTCTGGCCAGAATGCTTATTTAAGCAGCACATATTTAATCAGCAGATCTACCACTAACCATGGCCCCTGCTCTCTCTGGTAGGTACACACATGTGGTTGGGAAAATATCAAAAATATATCATTGTTTACCTACTTGTGAAACTCCACAGTTTCCAAGTTAACCACAGCAATTGAAATCACATAGGATGATGTAAACCACTGGATTATTAAGAGCTGTTTAGGATTTTAACTGACCATCATGGATTACATTCCTGTTCTTCAGCCAGGGCCATGTGCAACATAGTGATGCATGATAATATACCTCCAGCTTTTGACTTAAGATTATAGGTCAAAAGGGATAGATATTAGTCAGGACTAATTCCAAGATCTAAAAGAGGTTGACCTTAGTCATCCTGCTTTGACTATGCTATTGGGAGTTTGCATCCAACTGCTCCCTGAGTATACTGGCCTCACCAGCCTGCACATACAAAATAAGGCCATGATGATGTTAATTCCTGCATTTCCCTGGTCTTGTAGTTCTCTTATTATCAAACTGTTGCTCCTCTCCAGCCCAACTCTCCCACCTTCTCCCAGCTGGGAGGGCTGTCTCACAGGGGCTCAGAGGGAAGTCTGCACCCACTGAGGACAGCTGCTGCCTCACAGCTCTGTCCAGTGTCTGCTGTGCCAGTTACCACTGCTCCTTGGGAAGAAAGCTGCTCTCCACAGACACTGTGTCCTGGGCTTCCCAGTGTGTTAGCTGGTGCCATGTGCTCTTCAGGCTACACCAAATTGCTGGAGCTTCAGTGCATTCCACAGGGAAAAAGAAAGACTCTTCCCCTCACCAACTCAGTACCCTGCCTGTCACCTGGGCCCTGAGCTAGAACTACCCGGCACAAGCAAACGAGGTTTTCAGATTTTTGCCTCTCTCCCTACCACCTTTCCAATGCACCTCATGAGGTGATGTCAGGGACTTCCAGAGAGACATATCATCTCCTCCAATATTTTCAACTCTGCCCTCTCTCCCCCAGGTCCCCACAAACCAACTTTGCCCCTTCTCAGTTCAGCCAAAAGCTAAAAACCTTTATGGGTGTCCATGTATGCAATCTATAACTTATGGATCACTGGTCTCATCTTCCCAGTCTCCATTTAGGCTCAGTCGGGCCCATGCTGCTACCCATTCATAAAATTTTCTGGGTTTGCTGAGTTCATAACCACAGGGAACTGAGGGGTCTGGTGGGGTCTGAGGGGTCTGGAGCCATTTGGCAGTACAGAGAACCCATATGAGAACCACCCCCAATTGAAGGCATCACAGTGCTGGACAGAAGTGCTGCTTTTGAGGAGTTTATGAACTCTTTCCAGCATGACTGCCTGCTGAGGGAGATGGAGCTCAAAATGTGGAAGGTAATTTGGCCTAGAAGACACACCTGCAAGTACCTAAGAAAAAGGTTCCTGTGGGCTGCAACACAGCATGGAGGTTCAGTCTCTGCCCTTCAGTTCTCTTAGGGCATGGGAAGGCAGGGAGTTGTGGAATTCAGATGGGGCAAAGGCACACCATCTTCATCACATGGACTTCAGAGGGGACCAAGAGACAGAACACTCGGGGAGTGGTGTTGCTCTCTGTACAGACACGGGGTGCCATGTTTTACTGACCCCAGAATCCTCAGGGCTAGGCAGCAAGAAGGCACTGTTTCCTTTATGACTTCATCCCCTCTTACCTTTTGACTTAAAACAGGACCTCCAGTCATTCATTCTGGAATCAAAGACCTCAAGGTCCTGAAAACAACGCAGTCTGGATTTGAAGGATTCCTCAAGGATCAGTTCACCACCCTCCCTGAGGTGAAGGACCGGTGCTTTGCTACCCAAGTGTACTGCAAATGGCGCTACCACCAGGGCAGAGATGTGGACTTTGAGGCCACCTGGTACGAAGAAGGGCTAGGGTTTGGCACTGGCACAGGTAGTGTCCACCCTCTTTTCCAGGGGCCTAGGAGTCTTCAGTCTGAAAGAGAAACTTGGAGGCCATTTAGTTCAGCCTCCCCACTGTAAGAAATCCCTTCTGATGGATAACAGAAAGAACACTGGTCTTACTCTGAGTTAGTAAACCTGCACTTGAATCTTAGGTGCTCTTAGCTATAACAGCCTTAAGTGGACTGCCTGATTTCTCTGATGCTCTCTTTCCTAACTGACTACATCAGTAGTACACAAACATGATTGGGTATGAGAACCACTTGGAGGGTTTGTTACACTGTAGCTCACTGAGCCCATCCCCAGAGGTTCTGATTCTGTGGCCTGGAATGGGGCCCGAGAACTTGCATTTTCTAACAAACTCCCAGGTGTTGCCCATGCTGCTGGAGCAGAGGCCACACTTCCAGAATCGCTGGATCAAATGATAGTGGCCTTGTCACTTCATAGCAGCTGCAGGGAGAGCTAAACCAGGCTGACCAAACTCATCCCAGTCTATCAAGGGCTTTCCTGATTTTAACACTGAAGGTCCCATGTCCTAGGAAACCTCTTGGTCCCAGTCCAATTGGCCACCATAGGCCAAACTCAAAACGAGATGACAGTTACAGAAGCATTTTCTAAATGATAAGTTCTTTAACATTGTAAAGGTATGGCTTTTATTTTAACATCCTAGACAAGGAGTGATTAGGCCTCTGAATTCCCAGTTTGCTTTTGACCAGGTATCTCATTCCTTTGTTGAAGTTCTAATTGTTAGAAACTTGTACCCTGTTATGAGCTAGAATCTGCCTCCGGTAGCTTCCTCCCACGGGCAGAGTGTTGCTCTGCTCCTTTTATTATATGCTAGGTTGGAAATGCTTGAAGAGAACCTCACCTCAGTCTTTTTTTTTTCCTTGTTTTTTCAAGTGTTACCCATGGGCAGCAGTCTGATGTATTTATGTTGAAATGAGTATGAAATTGAGATAGTCAGGGTACCAGTTGGGCCTCCCACTGAGGAGAAGGACTGAGAGTAGATCATTTAATTTTTAAGCTCATATTCCTTCCAAATTGGTGACGACAATAATAGGAACTGCCTCAGGTACATTGAGAAAATTTAATGAAGTAATCACATAAAACACTTAGCCTGCAGCCTGGCATGGTAAAACCCCTGAAAAATGCAGCAATTCAAGCAACCAGCCAAGCCAAGCAGTACAAAGGTTAGAATATGAGGAAGTCTTCTTCATGAATTCTTCAAGCATGGAGGGAAACTTAGCCTGGAATGCCCATTGAGCCCTGGTGCCAGATTATGAAGATAGCCTAGTTATGCTCAATATGTCTGTTGACTGGTGTGTGTGTGTGTGTGTGTGTGTGTGTAAAGAAATTAGAAGTTAGGGTTTTTTTTTTTTTTTCTTTTTGGCATTATAATATATTCCTGTGCTGTGCTAAGTCACTCTGTAGTGTTTGACTTTTTGCGCTCCAGTGGACTGTAGTCCACCCGGCTCCTCTCTCCATGGGATTTTCTAGGTAAGAATACTGGA
>NW_011495027.1:1979552-1992082 GCF_000754665.1 Bison bison bison | reverse complement strand
TGTTTGACTTTTTGCGCTCCAGTGGACTGTAGTCCACCCGGCTCCTCTCTCCATGGGATTCTCTAAGTGAGAATACTGGACTGGGTTGCCATGCCTTCCTCCAGAGGATCTTCCCAACCCAGGGATTGAACCCGCATTTCTTAGGTCTCTTGCATTGGCAGGCACATTCTTTACCACTAGCCCCACCTGGGAAGTCCCTATAATCCTCTCTGAAGCCAGCAATAAAATTGTTTTGGGAGGAGGGGACAGAGAGGTCTCCACATCTTAGTTTCGCAGTGAATTCCCAAAGACCACCCTGTGGGAGCTCTCAGTTCTCCTTTCTGTGTTCTAGGGAGGCTGTCAGGGGCATTGTCCTGAAGAAGTTTGCTGGACCCTATGACAAAGGCGAGTACTCGCCCTCAGTCCAGAAGACCCTCTATGACATCCAGGTGCTCTCCCTGAGCCAGCTTCCTGAGGTACATTTTGTCGCTTGCCATTCTGAAGACTGAGAGAACTTTCTGTGTCTCCTGTTAGCTCTGAGAAAGAGCTGAGAGTTAAAATAAGAAAGTGGAAGACACATGAAAAATGACATCTGTTGTTGCTCAAAAGCTTGTTATAGCAAGTGAGAAAAGAGAAAAAAAGTGGAAAAATCTGTGCAACCTGAAAACACAGGCCACTGCTGTAGTTCTTTAGTTTTCTTGAAGATTCTGAGTCTCTTCAATCTGCTACAATTTGAGTCTCATATTTAGGACACTCGAATGGCCTGAAGGAGGGGTAATTATCCCAAGGGTCTATGTTTCAGGAGAGCCAGAGAATGAAGGATAGAAGCAGAGAGATTGCATCCATCCGTCCATTTGATATTATTGAATGTTACTATGTCTCTATCAGCACATGAGAAAATCAGGGATAAATTAGACATGGAGTCCCATAGACTCTACCTTCAATGAGTTCATCATTCAGTGAAAGAAGAAAATAAGTAAGCTAACAATTAAATAAACAATAGAAAGTTATGGAAATTCAGAAGATGGCACCTAACTCAAGTATATGGGAAGTGCCTGTCAGGCTCTCTGGAAGGAGAGGTATTTGAGTTGAGCTTTAAGGGACAAGTAGGGGTTTTCTGGGTTCATACTCAGGGGTGAGGGAGGGGTAGGTATGGACAATGGGAGGCAGCATGGAACAGGCATTTATTGTTGAAGGTCTGCCACACGTGGAGCTCCAGGAGTGAAAGCCCTTCCATGTGCCTAGAGATGAGGTGGGAAGCAGGTCTGGAGGGCTTTGTGGTCTTTGTAGAGTCTATATTTCATCCTGAAAAAGTCTTAGGAGCCACCAAGGGGTCTAAGCAAGGTGCCATGCTACCAGCTTTGCACTCTAGAAAGACCGCTCTGAAAGATGTGTGATAGATTAAAAGGATGATGGGCCATAGACAAGGAGACCTATTGGGAGGTTGTTGCAGAAAGCTGGAAAGGAGGTCATGAACCATGGCCATGATGGGATGGAGAGGATAGTGCTATCCTTAGATCTGGGCAAGAGGGACGCCCACCATGGCCCTGAGGCCCCCTCAGGCCATCTTCTAGCTATGCTTCTCTCTACTAGAAGAGGCACTTCAAGGGAGTGAACACTTCAGGAGCCCATGCTTCCCCTTCTAGACTATTCTCTGGGATGTTTGCCGTCAGGCAACTTCACATGCAAGCTGGAATATCCACCCACATGAGTCCAAGAGAGAGGATAGGGTGGGCCAGGTGTTAGGGGCTGGCTCTTCTCATGCTACCAGGTCCTGGCCCAATGCTGCAAGGAGTCAGAAGATTTAAAATTTGGTCCTGGCCTTCCAGATAGTTGTGAAGGATGATCTGTTAAGTTACAGAGATAGAACATACTTCTATCTCTGTATATTAGCTTGATTCATAACTTTAAATCTTTAAACGTGGTATGAGTGTGTGCTAAGTCACTTCAGTTGTGTCCAACTCTTTACAACCTTACGGACCATAGCCCACCAGGATCCTCTATCCATGGGATTCTCCAGGCAAGAATACTGGAGTGTGTTGTCATTTCCTCCTCCAAGGGATCTTCCCAACAGGGATTGAACCCATGTCCCCTGCATCTCCTGCATTGGCTTGTGGGTTCTTTACCACTAGCGCCACCTAGGAAGTGCAAAATATCTGGTGTGGGGACCTCCAGATGCTCCCTCCAGGGCCTGCAAATGTTGAGGACAGGCCTGGAGAGGAGGGTGTTGACTGAGCGGGAACTGAGGAGGTTGACGGGCCGACATCTGGAGGCCAGCTGGATGCTGAATATCTCCCAGGTGTCTGACCCCAGGAGATTTTACTTTTCTGAGAAATGGATTTCATACACAGAGGGAGGAACGAGTCCATCATTTAATAATAGCACTAGCGAGAGAGAACAGCATCGAGCAGTAGAGGAACACCAGAGGGTGCCCCGGAGACAGAGGTGGAATCTGAGTAATGAACTAGTTGGAGGTTGGGGGTGAGTAGTGATAGAGACAGATTCCCAGTTTTCCAACGTGATACGTATTATTGTGGATTCCAGATAGAAGATATGGAAATCAGTCTGCCGAACATTCACTACTTTAACATAGACATGTCCAAAATGGGACTGATCAACAAGGAAGAGGTAAGAGAACTTTTAAAATATTTAAAGCACATTTCCCCTGCCTTGCCCACTTTTTAACCCTCTTTGTAAACTTGGGGTGGTACAACTGCCACAACTTTTAATAGCTGTTGCTGTTGGGATATTTATAGTTGCAACTGTTTAGAGCCCACTTAGACGCTGGCCTTTCAATATCTGAGGCTGGAATGCCCTAGAAGTGGATGAAAGCTTATAGAGGAGGCTTGAAAGTTGCATAGAGTAAAAGACAAAGAAAGAACAGAGTATGCCCAAGGAAACAGCCCTGAAATCCACTTCTCCAAAAGGTGCCACAGAAGGTCACAGCTTCATTATTTTTCCATCACAAGGCGATAAGAAGAAAGGAAGAAGATTATATTTTTATTTTCTTCTATCATCCCTAACTTTTAGATAGTCAGTTTGAATAGCATGCAATAAACACACACAAAATGAAAGATATTTGTGTTTCTAACTGCAATTACAGCAGGCAAGACGAGGAAGTTCAGTTTTCAAAAGGAAACCCGGCCTTAGAAAAAACACTTAACCATGACTTGCTTTTAGCCATGGTAGAAGGTTCAGCCAAGTTAGTGTGTCTCATTAACCAGCCTGAAGTCCCAACAGATAAGCTTGCTGTGCTCAGTCCTGGGAGATCAGAACTGTCCCTCCCTACTTGGATCACTCTCATACTGGCAGGACTTCTCTGATCCATCTTCCCATGGGCTTCCAGTGTGCTAAAAAAAACACCATTCTGTTGGCTGCTTCTAGTGTTGTTGGGGAAGTGAGATAGGAAGGGACCCTCTATTACCATGGCTGCGCAGCCAGAGAATCATCTCTTTTGACGGAAAAAGGTCAGTGAAGGGTGTCCAGAAGGTCCTACCTTCTGGGTCTGCTGCCCCAGGAGCCTTATCAGTCACAGCCGTCTGGCCAGGTACCCTGTTTCTGTTCTGTACGTTATGCTTCATCACGCTCTGTACTACGACAGCTGTGAGGGAGGCTGGGGAGCAGCGCTGGGTAAGTAAGGTCATGCTGAGGTACCTGGTATGGCTGAAATAGGGCCCCGAGTTGCAGAGGAGGACAGTCACTGTTCATTCAACTGGAAGGAGAGGCAGCATTGTTTACTTCAGAGGATGGAGAGGATGTAGATTCCCAGAATGCCACTGTTAATTTGGATGTAAAGACTTTTTTGACAGCTTACTTTCTAAAGGGAAGAAAAGGGACATGTTCAGCAAAGATGAAACCAATGGGCCCCAAACAGAGAAAGGCTCAGGCTCATGGCTAGAGCAGTGCTTAGCTCAGGAACCCCAACCTAAGGAAGAGGGTCTCCCAAGGCTCCTGATACCCCTGCAGTGATCCTAGCCTAGGCCTGCAGTGATCCTAGCTCGATGGTGTTCTGGTAGACCGAGGCCACTGTGTCTTTTGCTCTAAGAAGTCAGACTCAAAACTTCCCCTGGAGACCTGCAGGCAGGAAGGCCTTAGATCCTTTGGGTCAGGCTCTGTGTAAAGGCACCCAAGGGGGTGAACAAACTGTCCCTATGTCTGTGTTTGCACCTTGAGGATGGCTGGTCACTCTTGGGCCCTTACTCAGCAAGTGCCTACAAAGTGAGGGCAACATATGAGAAGCAGGGAGTGGGGACACAAAGAAGACAGCAGAGAAGTGACTAATGATAGAGTGGAGGACAGAAGAACTGCAAATGCAGAGCTGTCTGGAGCCAGTTAGTATCAGGCTAAGAGTCCTGAGGACCTCAAATGTTCCTGAGGGCATGACAGTATTATAGCATTGGACAATGATTGATGTTCAAAGAGAGTCATCAAGCAAAGGCCAAATTGTGTTCACTACACTCTGTTTAAAAAGCAGGGATATGTAATGCATCTGAGAAACATTTATATCCTGATAATTAAACATTTTTGAAAAACTCTTTAATTTTCTGGAAAATTACCTCATCTGTCTTCAGTGTCTCTGAAGTTGCCCTGTGGTTTTTCTACAGGTCTTGTTACCATTAGACAATCCATATGGCAGAATTACTGGTACAGTCAAGAGGAAGCTGACTTCAAGGCTGTGACATTGTGGCCACCAGTGGGAGTCCATGCTCCATTGAGGCATTCCTTAAGCCACTTGTGATGCTGGAAATCGTAGTGCATAGCCATGCAAATTTTCAACCTAGTATGTTGATTTATAGTGTTCATTTTCCTCCTATATGAAAGAATTCTTCTATACCTAGCTCAGCAAAGTGTTTTTGGATTAGTAATTAAAAACATGCTTTGTGGATACAGTTTACTTCACAAATGCTGAGTAGTATTAGAATAGTCATAAATCAGTATTTCATTTTAGTGGTCTTGGGCCTTCCTATCTTAGAGGAGCTTTAGAATACATTCAATAGGAAGATAATCATGAATCAATGGAGGTGTGATAACAGTTAATCTTGTGAACAAATTTAAGAAGCCAGCATTGCTTTCATCCTACTGATGCTAAAACTTGCTCCTTGGCAATGCAGAAAATATAATGATTAAGTAATATTTTGAAAAGTATCACCATTGTGACTTCAATTAGACTGAATACTTGAGTTCTTAAATATGCTCTAGCATATGTATTATTGGGAGTTTATTTCTACTCTAAAAGTACTTTTGAAATTTTAATGTATTTGTTTTATGACTTTTACAGTCCTTAAAGAATGTTTAGTACACATTGAGACATTGAAAAAAAGTGTAAATTGTTTTTCTTTGAATAATGCATCACTTTGGCACAAAGAGTCACATTAATAAATGGTAAGTCATTACCCAGGTGGTTGAATATACATATAGAAAGAAGACTAAAGACTATATGTATGAATAAATCAGCGGTGATGATTCTAGATGGTGGGATTATGAATGATTTTCGTATTTTGTCTTATGATTTTCTGAATCTTCCAGATATGAACATTTATTACTTTTATAATCAGAGAAATAAATATAATTGATGATTTAAAGATATATGCATATTTGAATGGTGGTAATCTTTACATCAGTAAACTAACACTACTGTTGTACATATACCATAAAACTCCATAAACTGGAATTTTAGAAACCCATGACTAAAAGTTGTTTACATGAGCATCCTAGATAACCTTCCTCCATTAAAAAATTGTCATCCTGCTTATTTAACTTACAGGCAGAGTATATCATATGAAATGCAGGTATATTATCACCCTGCTTATTTAACTTACATGCATCATACGAAATACCAGGCTGGATGAAGCACAAGCTGGAATAAAGATTGCCAGGAGAAATATCAATAAACTCAGATATGCAGATGACACCACCCTAATGGCAAAAAGTGAAAAGGAATTGAAGAGCCTTTTGATGAAGGTGAAAGAGGAGAGTGAAAAAGCTGACTTAAAACTCAACATTTAGAAAACTAAGATCATGGCATCTACTCCCATCACTTCATGGCAAACAGATGGGGAAACAATGGAAACAGTGACAGCCTTTATTTTCTTGGGCTCTAAAATCACTGTGGATGGTGACTGCAGCCATGAAATTAAAAGATGCTTGCTCCTTAGAAGAAAAGCTATGACAAAACTGCTGCTGCTGCTAAGTCGCTTCAGTTGAGTCCGACTCTGCTCGACCCCATAGATGGCAGCCCACCAGGCTCCCCCGTCCCTGGGATTCTCCAGGCAAGAACACTGGAGTGGGTTGCCATTTCCTTCTCCAGTGCATGAAAGTGAAAAGTGAAAGTGAAGTCGCTCAGTCGTGTCCGACATGGACTGCAGCCTACCAAGCTCCTCTGCCCATGGGATCTTACAGGCAAGAGTACTGGAGTGGGTTGCCATTTCCTTCTCCAATGCATGAAAGTGAAAAGTGAAAATGAAGTCGCTCAGTCGTGCCTGACTCTTAGCGACCCCATGGACTGGAGCCTACCAGGCTCCTCCGCCCATGGGATTTTCCAGGCAAGTGTACTGGAATGGGGTGCCATTGCCTTCTCCTATGACAAAACTAGACAGCATATTAAAAAGCAGAGACATTACTTTGCCAACAAAGGTCCGTCTAGTCAAAGCTATGGTTTTTCCAGTAGTCATGTATGGATGTGAGAGCTGGACCATAAAGAAAGCTGTGCTGAAGAATTGATGCCGTCAGACTGTGGTGCTAGAGAAGACTCTTGAGAGTTCCTTGGACAGCAAGTTCAAACAAGTCAATCCTTAAAGAAATCAACCCTGAATATTCATTGGAAAAACTGATGCTGAAGCTGAAGCTACAATACTTTAATCACCTGATGAGAAGAGCTGACTCATTGGAAAAGACCTGGATGCTGGGAAAGATTGAAGGCAGGAGGAGAAGGGGATGATAGAGAATGAGATGGTTGGATGGCATCACCGACTCAATGGACATGAGTTTGAGCAATCTCCAGGAAATGGTGAAGGACAGGGAAGCCTAGTGTGCTGCAGTCCATGGGGTCGCAAAGAGGTGGACATGACTGAGCAACTGAACAACAATGATTAAAGATCTCCATTTATTTAAATTGTTTGTCTCCCTTTTTATAAATACATACCCATGTGTACTTAGTATTATTTGACAATTCTGCATTCACTTTTATAATACTATTACTTAAGGTGCCATGTTTGATTGCAGAATCTCGTTTAAATCCTGACTCCGTCTCTTACTAGCTCTGTGTCAAGTTTCCTCATCTGTAAAATGGAGATGAACATATAGAACCTACCTCATAGGTTTTTTTGAGGATTAAATGAATTAATGTCTGTAAAGAACTATGGTAGTAAGGGGGCTTCTGAGGTAGTGGTAGAGTCCACCTGCCAAAGCAGGAGATGCAAGAGACAAGAGTTTGATTCCTGAGTCGGGAAGATCCACTGGAGGAGGAAATGGCAACCCACTCCAGTATTCTTGCCTGGAAAATTTCATGGACAAAGGAACCTGTCGAGCTACAGTCTATGAGACCGCAGTCGGACATGTCTGAGTGACTGAACATGTGGTAGTTTTCACACCTGACACATAAATTCCTGTATGTGTTTGTTAAATGAAAAATTCTGCCTTCTTTTCATTTGTTTTTAGACCTACATGGAAAGTTATCATTGAACTTTGTGGGTGAGATGAGAGATGGGAGGTCTGAGAGCAGCAAACTCTAGAAGGTACTGCAGGTCATTCTCAAGCTGCTGCTGCTTAATGAAGAACATGAGATAAGAAGGATGAAGTACTGTGATATAGAAAGTTTTGTGATGTATTGATTACTCTTGTTACAAAATGTGCTTTTACATCATGTAACTTGCATGGACAAATGGCTAGTACATTTTATTCCTCTGCTGATTTGATAATTCTGTGCAAAGAGGAATTTAGATTCTAACATGATTTTTCCTAAAAAGAAAGAAAAGAAAAGAAAAAAAGCTTAATTAGTCCCATTTTACTCAATGGTCATATAAATCTTAGAAACACTATATTTGTTTCAGAGAAGAGCAGAATTCTTAGAAATCGTAGTTTACTTTATACATATATGCATTTATTGTAATGAATTGCAAAAGAACTATTGGAGGTTATATCCCAGGTGTGTGGCAGGAAAAGTCTGTAGTCTGTGAAAATTTCAAGGAACAATTTCCTGTTTTGTGTGGTCAAGCCATTCAAGATGGCTATTCTCTTGTTCTCTGTGCAGCTTCTGCTCAACCATGTGACTGCTTAACTCACATGACTATCCAGTCCTCTGAATCAGAGGGCTTAATCAGTAACTGCCTATGTGCTTGTCCCCTGCCCCAGCTGCTGGTTTCCCTGGTAACTGATGAGCCAACTTGATGTCAATCCCCCCTATAAAGTGTAGCCTCCTTCCCTAAATAGTGAAGACTGCAGCCATGTCCTGCCTGTTATTTGCCAGACTTGGTGGAATGTTGCTCCAGGATCCTTTGTTTTGTATGTGTGAGACATCAAACCATTGATGTCTCTGACACTCTCTGGGCTCTATCTTCGGTCTTGAGCCTGGGCAACTACAAGGCTTGCAGGCCTGTGGGTGCAGCCCAACAATTGGCAAGCCAGCCAAGAGGCCAAGGAAACTCCCATGAGTGCTGTGATACCAGGAAATAAGGACAGGGAGTGAAAAATTGTGCAGGTAACCCTGCGGTGACTAGCATGTGGGCCTGTGGCACTTGACCACCATGAGACCTGTCTTCCTCTTCCATTATATTGATGATACTCCATAAACTTCAGTCTCTTTCCAGTTAAAAAATAACCCTGTGCTCATGGCTTATCTGACTGCATGGGGTGGCGGTGAATACAGATGCCAGGACTTGGATTATCTATCAAACACTTGGGTGTTACCTGGTCAGGTAAAATAAGCATACTCCCAACCTACCATCCTTAAAAAATAAGCCATTGACACAGGTTTTAGGGATATTAACTCAGGGACAGGTTTGAGAATTGGATGTGGCCAGTTACCTTGAAGGGTTTATTTGGGGCCTGTGGCAATGACAAAATAATAGAGCGCCCTTGGGCTCCTGGCCCCAGCTCTGAAGGATGCAGTGTGATGGAACAGCAATGATATGTGGCCTACAGTGCCTTACAACAGGTGGAAGACATTACAGCAGGCATACCTGAGTCATCAGGCCACAAGAAGAATGACTTTTGAGGGTCGAGACTGCTGTGCACAGGGCACCCCTTGGTACTGATGGTGAGCAAGGATCCCACTTTGCCAGCCATGAAGTTCATTCATGGGCTGGGCTGATGAAAAGTCATATACTGGTGTTTCCACCTGCCTCACCACCCCACTGCTGCCAAACCAATGGGAAGAATAAAGGGGCTACTTCAACAATAGTTGAGGTTCCCAACACATGGACACACCCAGGAACAATTGTCTCAGTGCCTGCGCCATGTTAACCCAGAGGCAACCAGCCCACACCATTTGAGTTCAACTGCTGACCACCATAGGACCACTGCCAACTATGGGTCAGGACTACCCTGGCCACAGGGTCTATGCTGAGGGTAACATACTGTAGAAAGGCTGTGGGACTGGCAGGTGAGTCCCCAGTGCTTTGGTTTTGCTGCACCATGGGGAACAGGATTAAAAAAGGACATACAGGTTTCATTTGTCTTCTACCTGGCCCTACTTAAGACTCCTAAGGACTAATCTGGGCCTCTACTGGAGACAAGCACCATTGTATTGGGTTGGCCAAAGAGTTCATTTGGGTTTTTCTGTAAGATGTTATGGAAAAACCTGAAATATTTTAGTCCAACCCAATACTAACCCTGTGGTCTGTTGTTTCGCCACCTCTCCTGGATTTGGCACTGGCTGTGGGCACTGAGGGTGGACAGGCGGGATGGTGCTGCTGGCCAGGACAAAGCCCATAGGCAGGGATGGTATGACCTAGAAAGCTGTTACTGCTTGTAGTCTGCTTAATGGTCATGATCTTCCCTTTATTGTGTTTGTTAAACATCTCACACTTCACCCCTAGTCTGACCAGAGGGAATCTGTGCGCAGTGATGGCCACACTGTAAAATGAGTCTGATTGCTGGGTCGACAGTGAGATGCTCTTGTTGCCCTCTGGACTTGTGTGGAAAACCAACATCAATGCCTGGCTTACTCTTGATACTCTTCAGCTGCTGGTGTCTGTACTGCATTTGTGGTATCTGGGTTGCAGTGTACTCTACACACCTCACTTCAGGGATATCTCAGAAGAGGGGTGAACCAACACAGCAAGGGACATGCAGGGTATAGAGGAGTGGAGTGCATGGTTAGGCCATTCAAGATGGCTGTTTTCTTGTTCTCTGTTCATCCCCTGCTTGACCAGTCCCCACTTCACTCACGTCATTGTCCAATCCTCTGAATCATAGGGCTTAATCAGTAACTGCCTACATGCTTGCCCCTGCGCCAGCTGTTGGTTTCCCTGGTAACTGATGAGATAGCCTGACATCAATACTCCCTATAGATGATAGCCTCTTTCTCCCCCAAGTAACAAAGGTTGCCATGTCCTTCCTACCTGCCATCTGTCAGACATAGAGGGGTGTGGCTCCAGGACCTTTGTTTTGGATGTGCTTATCCCCAATAAGTGAAGTTGCTCAGTTGTGTCTGACTCTTTGCAACCCCATGGACTGTAGCCCACCGGGGCTCCTCCATACATGGGATTTTCCAGGCAAGAGTACTGGAGTGGGTTGCCATTTCCTTCTCTAGGGGATCTTCCCGACTCAGGGATTGAACCCGGATCTCCTGCGTTGTAGGCAGACGCCTTACCATCTGAGCCACCAGGCTGTGCGGTGCAGGAGCGGCTGAGAGGAGATACCTCGCATACAAGGTAAGGAGCAGCCATGAAGAGATACCCCACGTCCAAGGTAAGAGAAACCCAAGTAAGACGGTAGGTGCTGAGAGAGGGCATCAGAGGGCGGACAGACTGAAACCACAATCATAGACAACTAGCCAATCTTATCACATGGACCACAGCTTTGTCTAACTGAGTGAAACTAAGCCATGCCATGTGGGGCCACCCACGACAGACAGGTCATGGTGGAGAGGTCTGACAGAATGTGGTCCACTGGAGAGGGAATGGAAAACCACTTCAGTATTCTTGCTTTGAGAACCCCTAGAACAGTGTGAAAAGGCAAAAAGATAAAACACTGAAAGATGAACTCCCCAGGTCAGTAGGTGCCCAATATGCTACTGAAGATAGTGGAGAAATAACTTCAGAAACAATGAAGCTATGGAGTCACAGCAAAAACAATACCCAGTTGTGGATGGGTGATAGAAGCAAGGTCCAATGCTCTAAAGAGCAATATTGCACAGGAACCTGGAATGTTAGGTCCATGAATCAAGGCAAATTGGAAGTGGTCAAACAGGAGATGGCAAGAGTGAACATCAACATTCTAGGAATCAGTGAACTAAGATGGACTGGAATGGGTGAATTTAATTCAGATGACCATTATATCTACTACTGTGGGCAGGAATCCCTTAGAAGAAATGGAGTAGCCATCATAGTCAACAAAGAATTCCAAAATTCAGTACTTAGATGTAATCTCAAAAATGACAGAATGATCTCTGTTCGTTTCCAAGGCAAACCATTCAATATCACAGTAATCCAAGTCTATGCCCCGACAAGTAATGCTGAAGAAGCTGAAGCTGAACGGTTCTATGAAGACCTACAAGACCTTTTAGAACTAACACCCTAAAAAGATGTCCTTTTCATTATAGGGGTCTGGAATGCAAAAGTAGGAAGTCAAGAAACACCTGGAGTAACAGGCAAATTTGGCCTTCGAGTACAGAATGAAGCATGGCAAAGGCTAATAGAGTTTTGCCAAGAGAACACACTAGTCATAGCAAACACCTTATTCCAACAACACAAGAGAAGACTCTATACATGGACAGCACCAGATGGCCAACACCGAAATCACACTGATTATATTCTTTGCAGCCAAAGATGGAGAAGCTCTATACAGTCAGCAAAAACAAGACCAGGAGCTAACTGTGGCACATATCATGAACTCCTTATTGCCAAACTCAGACTGAAATTGAAGAAAGTGGGGAAAACCACTAGACCATTCAGGTATGATCTAAATCAAATCCCTTATGATTATACAGTGGAAGTGAGAAATAGATTTAAGAGACTAGATCTGATAGAAAGAGTGCCTGATGAACTATGGACAGAGGTGCATGACACTGTAGAGGAGACAGGGCTCAAGACCATCCCCAAGAAAAACAGATGCAAAAAGACAAATGGTTGTCTGAGGAGACCGTATAGATAGCTGTGAAAAGAAAAGTGAAAAGCAAAGGAGAAAAGGAAAGATATAAGCATCTGAATGCAGAGTTCCAAAGAATAGCAAGGAGAGATAAGAAAGGCTTCCTCAGCGATCAATGCAAAGAAATAGAGGAAAACAACAGAATGGGAAAGACTGGAGATCTCTTCAAGAAAATTAGAAATACCAAGGGAACATTTCATGCAAAGATGGGCTCGATAAAGGACAGAAATGGTATGGACCTAACA
>NW_011495027.1:1978324-1979452 GCF_000754665.1 Bison bison bison | reverse complement strand
CGATCAATGCAAAGAAATAGAGGAAAACAACAGAATGGGAAAGACTGGAGATCTCTTCAAGAAAATTAGAAATACCAAGGGAACATTTCATGCAAAGATGGGCTCGATAAAGGACAGAAATGGTATGGACCTAACAGAAGCAGAAGATATTAAGAAGAGGTGGCAAGAATACACAGAAGAACTGAACAAAAAAGATCTTCATGACCCAGATAATCACGATGGTGTGATCACTCATCTAGAGCCAGACATCCTGGAATGTGAAGTCAAGTGAGCCTTAGAAAGCATCACTAGGAACAAAGCTAGTGGAGGTGATGGAATTCCAGTTGAGCTCTTTCAAATCCTGAAAGATGATGCTGTGAAAATGCTGCACTCAATGTGTCAGCAAATTTGGAAAACTCAACAGTGGCCACAACTGGAAAAGGTCAGTTTTCATTCCAATCCCAAAGAAAGGCAATGCCAAAAAATGCTCAAACTACCGCACAATTGCACTTATCTCTCACGCTAGTAAAGTAATGCTCAAAATTCTTCAAGCCAGGCTTCAGCAATATGTCAACTGTGAACTTGCAGATGTTCAAGCTGCATTTAGAAAAGGCAGAAGAACCCAAGATCAAATTGCCAACATCTGCTGGATCATCGAAAAAGCAAGAGAGTTCCAGAAAAACATCTATTTCTGCTTTATTGACTATGCCAAAGCCTTTGACTGTGTGGATCACAATAAATTGTGGAAAATTCTGAAAGAGATGGGATTACAAGACCACCTGACCTGCCTCTTGAGAAACCTGTATGCAGGTCAGGAAGCAACAGTTAGAACTGGACATGGAACAACAGACTGGTTCCAAATAGGTAAAAAAGTACGTCAAGGCTGTATATTGTCACCCTGCTTTTTTAACTTATATGCACAGTACATCATGAGAAACGTTGGGACTGGAAGAAGCACACATTGGAAGGAAGATTGACGGGAGAAATATCAGTAACCTAAGATATGCAGATAACACCACCCTTATGGCAGAAAGTGAAGAACTAAAGAGCCTTTTGATGAAAATGAAAGAGGAGAGTGAAAAATTTGGCTTAAAGCTCAACATTCAGAAAACGAAGATCATGGCATCTGGTCCCATCACTTCATGGCAA
>NW_011495027.1:1947657-1978224 GCF_000754665.1 Bison bison bison | reverse complement strand
AGATCAGCCATGAAATTAAAAGACGCTTACTCCTTGGAAGGAAAGTTATGACCAACCTAGGTAGCATATTCAAAAGCAGAGACATTACTTTGCCAACAAAGGTCCGTCTAGTCAAGGCTATGGTTTTTCCAGTAGTCATGTATGGATGTGAGAGTTTGACTGTGAAGAAAGCTGAGCACCGAAGAATTGCTTTTGAACTGTGGTGTTGGAGAAGACTCTTGAGAGTCCCTTGGACTGCAAGGAGATCCAACCAGTCCATTCTGAAGGAGATCAGTCCTGGGTGTTCTTTGGAAGGAATGATGCTAAAGCTGAAACTCCAGTAATTTGGCCACCTCATGCAAAGAGTTGACTCACTGGAAGACTCTGATGCTGGGAGGGTTTGGGGGCAGGAGGAAGAGGGGACAGAGGATGAGATGGCTGGATGTCATCACCGACTCAATGGATGTGAGTTTGAGTAACTCCGGGAGTTGGTGATGGACAGGGAGGCCTGGCGTGCTGCGATTCATGGGGTCGCAAAGAGTCGGACACGACTGAGCGACTGAACTGAACTGAACTGAACTGAGTCAAAGCCATGGTTTTTCTAGTAGTCATGTATGGATGTGAGAGTTGGACCGTAAAGAAAGCTGAGAACCGAAGTATTGATACTTTTGAACTGTCATGTTGGAGAAGACTCTTGGTCCCTTGGACTGCAAAGAGATCCAACCAGTCCATTCTAAAGGAGATCAGTCCTGTGTGTTCATTGGAAGAACTGATGCTGAAGCTGAAACTCCAATACTTTGGCCACCTGATGGGAAGAGCTGATTCATTTGAAAAGACTCTGATGCTGGGAAAGATTGAGGGCAGGAGGAGAAGGGGACGACAGAGGATGAGATGGTTGGATGGAATCACCGACTCAATGGACATAGGTTTGGGTGAACTCCAGAAGTTGGTGATGGACAGGGAGGCCTGGTGTGCTGCGGTTCATGGGGTCGCAAAGAGTCGGACACTACTGAGCAACTGAACTGGACTGAACTGAATTCCCAATAAGCTGTTATTGTCTCTGTTGCTGTCTCTGGGTTCTTTCAGTCTCCAGGTTGCACAACTCCAAGGGTTGTGGGTCACAGGGTGCAGCCCAAGAGGTGTTTCCTTGTGGTTGGAATTGCGAACCATATGCTGAAAACCAGGCCTCCTATTTCACCTGCTCCTCTTGGCACTGGCAGAGGAATAGGCCAGCCTGGACTGTAAACACCTGGGAGGTAATTTGTATCAAAACACTTTGTGCTTTTGTTATAGAAGGTCACATAGACTCTTCCAATTTTCTGGGAAGCAGACTTCTCTCACAGCACTTTTCCCTCTTATCTCCCTGTTTTTAGCCCAACCCGTCAGGTACTATACAGGAATAAAACAGGTGATTCTAGCCCGTTTGCTACCTGGGAGGCAGTCTGCATGGTCTTCGGTGGAGTAGCTGTCACCTGGGGCTTGAGGTTTTGGCAACCAAGATTCTGGCTATGACTTATTCCAAATCCTCTAAATCTCATCTGCTAGGTTTTCAGAGACAGGCTCAGAAAATATTCCATTCCCTCCCTTTATACAGTCAGACTTAAGTTCATACCATTCTTTACTCTTAGTAAACTGATTTTCTCACAGTTTTCCTCCCCACAATATAATAGAAATAATTTTTGAGATAACAGTTTGTCATTGAAACAGAATATACCTTTTTCAGTCACCTACAAGATTCAACTATAGAAATATGAATTTCCCTCTACCCTCCTAACCCTCTGTTCAGAAAGGACTTGGGGCTGTCTGACTTTGTGTTTTGTATCCTCCTTTATAATACTTCTGTAACTCTGGCTTCCTCATCCTCACGCATGAGGAAACCAAATCTTATTCCTAAAGACATAGATTTCCAGTCTTCTAACCAGAAACACTTTTCAAACACTGGAAACTTCATCTCTTTATTATAGTCTTTGTTGTTGCTTCTCCTAGAGGTTGGGTGCCTCTTATTCTTTCATTTGCCCAACTCTTTCTCAGAAATCCTTAGAGTTCTTTGGATCCTATGGAGACTGTACTGTAAATACAATGGCTATGGACCTTCTTCTAGGGAAATCATTCATTCACATCTCTACAGATGTTCAACTTCTGCTAAGGAAATTGTTTATACTCTATCTTCAAAGTGTAAAGGATTCCATTGGAAATTTCCTACATTAAGGAATATACTCAACCAAACATAAGAGAAAAGCACACTGATTACCTTTATGTGAGAAAGGAAAAGTGTCTTTAGAATGAAAGAAAGATCACAGATGCATTAGTTTACTGAGACTGCCATAACAAAGTAACACAAACTTGGTGGTGTGTATAACAATAGAAATGTATTCCCCTATTGTTCTGCAGGCCAGAAGTCCAAAATCCAGGTATTGGCAGGATTGTGCTAGAGTGGATTGTCCTTGCTCTTGCATAGACTCTTGGCTGTGGCTGCGTTCCCTCCAAGCCCAGTCTCCACTGTGTGTCCCTTATGAGGACTCTTGTCTTTGGATTTAGGGCCCACAGAGACAGCCCAAGGGACTCTCATTATCTCAAAACCTGGAGTTAATGCCCACTACAAAAGACCTTTTTTCTACATAAGGTCACACCTACAGGTTCTGGCAACTAGATGTGGGCATAGGATTTGGGAGCCACCACTCAGGAAGCAGGGAGCTTCTTAAGAGCAGTTCTTCTGGTACATATTGAATCTTTAGCTACACAGTCTCCTATTCTTTTCAGATCTGGGGATGCCACATGCCTCTTCCCAGTTTGATCACATAGATGTTTCCCAAATGGAAAAGAGGATGGAGTTTGGATTTAGATGGTGTGACATTTTACACTAAATTTCATTGATTTCTAAACTGTGTGACCTTGGGGAAGTTACCCTAAACTTTAATTGTATAATGTTGAAATGGGATTGATATCAACTTCAGAATAACTGGGGGTTAGCTGAAATAACACAATGCATGCATGTGTTAGAATACTTTTGGTTGCAAGAAAATTAATACAGTGTTTCACCAAAAACTTTCACAACATTGTTTATTAATCCTCTATATAATCCTCTATATATCTATGTGATCAAACTGGAAAGGGGCATATGGCATCCCCAGATCTGAAAAGATTAGGAGCCTGTGTAGCTAAAGATTAATCCTCTATAAATTAAAAGTTAACAACTAAAAAATAACAGTGTCTTAAATGAAAGTGTTAGTTGCTCAGTCGTGACCAACTCTTTGCGACCCCATGAACTGTAGCCCAGGAGGCTCCTCTGTCCATGGATTTCTCGAGGTAAGAATACTGGAGACGGGTTGCTATTTCCTTCTCCAGGGGATCTTCCTGACAGGGATCAAACCTGTGTCTCTATGTCTCCTGCATTGGTAGGCAGATTCTTTACCACTAGTGCCACCTGGGAAGCCCCTTCAATGGAAAGGTTATCTTATTAAGTTTAGAGAGAAGTTATCCCAGGATTGATTTGGCAACTCAGGTTCAAGCCATCTTTTGCTCTACTGTCTTTAGTGTGTGGTAATGTTTTCTCCATGGACACCAAGTGGGTGATATTTAATAAAACCCCTACTAAGGATGCTGTGATGTATTACCCAACTAGATCTCCCTTGGGACCAAGGCACTCAGATGCCAGAAGTGTTGGCCTCTGATGGCTTATAACTGGCTCCTGCTGCCAGAATGCCCTTGGCTGAAGGCTGGTTCACCCAAGTTTACACCCACTCCCGGGGAGCAGCTCATATCCAGTGTTGGTCAATGTGAGAGATACAAAATCCTGATCCTCTTGTTGAATAGGGACAGACCATCAGGGGCATTCCAGCTCCATAGCTCCTAATGGGCAGAGGCCTTTGCAACTGCATCATAGTTCAAATTCTCCCTCTGCCCAACCCTGCTTTCCTCACTGGTCACAGGCATTATTCCAGAGAGTACCCCTCACTCAACCTCCTGCATGAAAATCTCAGAGTCTCACTATGTGCTTCATGGGCACGTCTGTCTGTGATACCAGGAGTATAGGAAGGGGGCTTTGAAATGAAGGTTTAGGAACTGGGCCACCTGTTGGCCAGCTGGCAATGAGCCCCTGGAGTGTTATAGTCACACAACTGTTAAAACTTCTACCAGAGTTGAATTAGGTTGAGATACTAGAGGAAGGGAATTTACTAGTAGGGGCAATATCTCAGGTGCCTGAGAGATTTGGGGAAAATAATTATAAGGAAAATGGAATCTGGATGGGTATTGCTGGAGACTGTTAGCATATTAAGAAAGACAATAAGGCAAAGTGTGAAAGCAAGAGGGACTCCTTGGCACCATATAGAGACACAGCCAGATGGCAGAAAAAATTAGGATTGGGCCCAGGACTTAGAAAAGCAGAGCTCTAAGAAAGAAAGAAAGTTTTCAACACTGATAGAGCTGCCACACCAGCATTAGGGTCCTGATACATCTGAAATCTTGAACCCTTAGATCTGCAATTCTCTGGGCCTGCAACACTGATATATTCTTCCCCATTAAAAGCTGGGACTGTGCCCTTTGCTTGAAGACAGCATAGAGATTTCTGCTTGGTGAGGAAACACATGCCTGCTTGAGTTCTATCCCACCTCCCTTCCTGGCTACCAGGCCTATAAATAGGATCAAGTCACAGCATAAACCAGCCAGAGACATGCTGGGCCTGCTATGAGAGGAAAGAGACTATAGGCCAAAAGTGTGGCAAAGACTAAATATATATAGGAGCCAGAGGATTATACATGGGGCTTGATACTGAAGGTGCTTATGGGATTAAGGAGGAAAAGAAGTGGTTTCCATTCATATGAGATAGATCATTGTGTACACTTATGGCTTTGCCCTAGGATTAAATTAACTCTCTTGCTATTTGTATTGGGACTTGGACCATCCGTACATTCCTCAAAACATCACACTAGTTCATTGTATCCATGATACCATGTTAGTTGGACTGGAAGAATAAAAAGTGACATTTGTTCTCTGGAGAATGGTAGACAGACCCATCACAGGTCTACTATATTGGTGATGTTTTTAGGAAGCCAGTGGTCTAGGGCAAAGTCTGTCCCACCACCTATTTTTGTAAATTTTAATTAGGACGCAGTCAGGCCCATTTGCTTATATAGGTCGTGGTTGCTTTCATGTTACAATGGCAGAGTTGGGTAGTTATCACAGGTTATCTGGCCCACAAAGTCTTAAAATATTTGCTCCGGCCCAGCAAATGTTTCCGATCTTTAGTCTTGGGCATTCCAGGACATCCCCTCAAAAATAAAGAACATATTACTGCACTTTAAATTTTCTACCACTAAGAAGAAAACAGTGCCTTGTAATTTTAGAGGCATTATATTCCACTGAAAGTGGAAGTGTTAGTCGATCAGTTGTGTCTGACTCTTTGAGATCCCATAGAGTGTAGCCCACCAGGCTCCTTTGTCCATGGGATTCTCCAGGCAAGAATACTGCAGTGGATAGCCATTCCCTTCTTCAGGGAATCTTCCCAACCCAAAGGTGTAAGATGGGTCTCCTGCATTGCAGGCGGATGCTTTACCACTGAGCCAACAGGAAAGCCCTGTGTTATACTGGGATATCCCATTGGGAATATTCATCCAACCCATTTACTGAGTGATAAGGAAGGCTTCCTGTTTTGCATGAGGCCCAGAGAAGTAAAAGGCTATGTAGCAGGTTCAGGCTGTACAAATATTCCTGCTACTTGGGCCATGTGAGTCAGCAGACTCTGTGATATAAGAGGAGTCATTAATTGTACAAGATATGGGACTTGTGGTAAGTCCCAGTAGGAAAATGACAAGATAGACTCATAGAATTCTAGAGAAAGTCTATACTATCTGTAGCAGAGAATTACTCACCATTTGAAAAATAGCTCCCGGTGTGTTACTGAGTCTTGTTGAAGATGAATGTCTGACTGAGAGACAACAAGGGACTTTGGCGAAGCTAGTTGCTCATTATGAGCTGGTTTATATCAAACCTGTCAAGTATTGGGGTCTGGCAGCCTAGCAGCAATTTGTTGTAAGATGGAGATTATGGACCCAGGATTAGGCACAAGTTGGCCTAAAGAGCACAATATATGTTGATGCATATAGCATCAACATCCATGTCATACACCACTGCTTCTTCAGTACCTCTCATGGCCATAAGAGCCACCCTCTTATGACAGTGGTGAAGGGAAACTCTTGTAATGAATAAAGCTTTAAGAAATGCACCAAAGTTTCATCTACTTTGGGGAAGAGGGGGCGGGAAAAGTGGCATTCAGTTCAGTTCGGTTCAGTTCAGTTCAGTTGCTCAGTTGTGTCCGACTCTTTGTGAACCCATGAACTGCAGCACGCCAGGCCTCCCTGTCCATCACCAACTCTCAGAGTTCACCCAAACCTATGTCCATTGAGGCGATGATGCCATCCAACCATCTCACCTTCTATCGTCCCCTTCCCCTCCTGCGGTCAATCTTTCCCAGCATCGGGGTCTTTTCAAATGAGTCACCTCTTTGCATGAGGTGGCCAAAGTATTGGAGTTTCAGATTCAACATCAGTCCTTGCAATGAGCACCCAGGACTGAACTCCTTTAGGATGGACATGTTGGATCTCCTTACAATTGAAAGGACTCTCACGAGTCTTCTCCAACATCACAGTTCAAAAGCATCAATTATTTGGCACTAGGCTTTCTTCACAATCAAACTCTCACATCCATACATGACTACTGGAAAAACCATAGCCTTGACTAGACAAACCTTTGTTGGCAAAGTAATGTCTCTGCTTTTGAATATGCTATCTAGATTGGTCATAACTTTCCTTCCAAGGAGTAAGCGTCTTTTAATTTCATGGCTGCAATCACCATCTGCAGTGATTTTGGAGCCCCCCAAATTAAAGTCAACCACTGTTTCCACTGTTTCCCCAACTATTTGCCATAAAGTGATGGGACTGGATGCCATGATCTTAGTTTTCTGAATGTTGAGCTTTAAGCCAACTTTTACACTCTCCTCTTTCACTTTCATCAGAGGCTCTTTAGTTCTTTACTTTCTGCCATAAGGGTGGTGTCATCTGCATATCTGAGGTTATTGATATTTCTCCAGGCAATCTTGATTCCAGCTTGTGCTTCTTCAAGTCCAGCATTTCGCATGATGTACTCTGCATAAAGTTAAGTAAGCAGGGTGACAATATACAGCCTTGACGTACTCCTTTTCCTTCTTGGAACCAGTCTGTTGTTCCATGTTCAGTTCTAACTGTTCCATCCTGACCTGAATACAGGTTTGTCAAGAGGCAGGTCAGGTGGTCTTGTATTCCCATCTCTTTCAGAATTTTCCACAGTTTATTGTGATCCACACAGTCAAAGGCTTTGGCATAGTTAATAAAGCAGAAATAGATGTTTTTCTGGAACTCTCTTGCTTTTTCCATGATCCAGCGCATGTTGGAAATTTAATTTCTGGTTCCTCTGCCTTTTCTAAAACCAGCTTGAACGTCTGGGAGTTCACAGTTCATGTACTGTTGAAGTCTGGCTTGGAGAATTTTGAGCATTACTTTACTAGTGTGTGAGATGAGTGCAATTATGTGGTAGTTTGAGCATTCTTAGGCATTGCCTTTCTTTGGGATTGGAATGAAAACTGACCTTTTCCAGTCCTGTGGCCATTGCTGAGTTTTCCAAATTTGCTGACACATTGAGTGCAGCACTTTCACAGCATCATCTTTCCGAATTTGAAATAGCTCAACTGGAATTTCATCACCCCCACTAGCTTTGTTCATAGTGATGCTTCCTAAGGCCCACTTGACATCACATTCCAGGATGTCTGGCTCTAGGTGAGTGATCACACCATCGTGATTATCTGGGTCATGAAGATCTTTTTTGTACAGTTCTTCTGTGTATTCTTGCCACCTCTTCTTAATATCTTCTGCTTCTGTTAGGTCCATACCATTTCTGTCCTTTATCGAGCCCATCTTTGCATGAAATGTTCCCTTGGTATCTCTAATTTTCTTGAAGAGATCTCCAGTCTTTCCCATTCTATTGTTTTCCTCTATTTCTTTGCATTGATTGCTGAGGAAGCTTTCTTATCTCTCCTTGCTATTCTTTGGAACTCTGCATTCAGATGCTTATTATCTTTCCTTTTCTCCTTTGCTTTTCGCTTCTCTTCTTTTCACAACTCTTTGTAAGGCTCCTCAGACAGCCATTTTGCTTTTTTGCTTTTCTTTTTCTTGGGGATGGTCTTGATCCCTGTCTCCTGTACCATGTCACAAACCTCCGTCCATAGTTCATCAGGCACTCTGTCTATCAGATCTGCTGCTGCTGCTTCTGCTAAGTCGCTTCAGTCGTGTCCGACTCTGTGCGACCCCAGAGATGGCAGCCCACCAGGCTCCCCCGTCCCTGGGATTCTCCAGGCAAGAACACTGGAGTAGGTTGCCATTTCCTTCTCCAATGCATGAAAGTGAAAAGTGAAAGTGAAGTCACTCAGTCGTGTCCAACTATCAGATCTAGTCCCTTAAATCTATTTCTCACTTCCACTGCATAATCATAAGGGATCTGATTTAGGTCATACCTGAATGGTTTAGTGGTTTTCCCCACTTTCTTAAATTTAAGTCTGAATTTGGCAATAAGGAGTTCATGATCAGAGCCACAGTCAGCTCCCCGTCTTGTTTTTGCTGACTGTATAGAGTTTCTCCATCTTTGGCTGCAAAGAATATAATCAGTCTGATGTTGGTGTTGACCATCTGGTGATGTCTATGTGTAGAGTCTTCTCCTGTGTTATTGGAAGAGGGTGTTTGCTATGACCAGTGCGTTCACTTGACAGAACTCTATTAGCCTTTGCCCTGCTTCATTCTGTACTCCAAGGCCAAATTTGCCTGTTACTCCAGGTTTTTCTTGACTTCCTACTTTTGCATTCCAGTCCCCTATAATGAAAAGGACATATTTTTTGGATGTTAGTTCTAAAAGGCATTGTAGGTCTTCATAGAACTGTTCAACTTCAGCTTCTTCAGCATACTGGTTGGGGCATAGACTTGGATTACCGTGATTTTGAATGGCTTGCCTTAGTATCGAACAGAGATCATTCTGTCATTTTTGAAATTACATCCAAGTACTGCATTTTGGAATCCTTTGTTGACTATGATGGCTACTCCATTTCTTCTAAGGGATTCCTGCCCCAGTAGTAGATATAATGGTCATCTGAGTTAAATTCACCCATTCCAGTCCATCTTAGTTCACTGATTTCTAGAATGTCGATGTTCACTTTGCCGTCTCCTCCTTGACCACTTCCAATTTGCCTTGATTCATGGACTTAACATTCCAGGTTCCTATGTAATATTGATCTTTACAGCATTGGACCTTGCTTCTATCACCAGTCCCATCCACAACTGGGTGCTGTTTTTGCTTTGGCTCCATCTCTTCATTCTTTCTGGTGTTATTTTTCCACCAATCTCCAGTAGCATATTGGGTACCTACTGACCTGGGGAGTTCATCTTTCAGTGTCCTATCTTTTTCCTTTTCATAGTGTTCACTCCCAAAGAAAACAATGCCAAAGAATGCTCAAACTATTGCACAATTGCACTCATCTCACACACTAGTAAAACAATGCTCAAAATTCTCCAAGCCAGGCTTCAGCAATACATGAACTGAGAACTTCCAGATGTTCAAGCTGGTTTTAGAAAAGGCAGAGGAATGAGAGATTAAATTGCCAACATCTGCTGGATCATCGAAAAAGCAAGAAATTTCCAGAAAAACATTTATTTATGCTTTATTGACTATGGCAAAGCCTTTGACTGTGTGGATCACAATAATCTGTGGAAAATTCTGAAAGAGATGGGATTACAAGACCACCTGACCTGCCTCTTGAGAAACCTATATGCAGGTCAGGAAGCAACAGTTAGAACTGGACATGGAACAACAGACTGGTTCCAAATAGAAAAAGGAGTACATCAAGGCTGTATATTGTTACCCTTCTTATTTAACTTATATTTAGAGTACATCATGAGAAACGCTGGGCTGGAAGAAGCATAAGCTGGAATCAAGATTGCCGGGAGAAATATCAATAACCTCATATATGCAGATAACACCACCCATATGTCAGAAAGTGAAGAGGAACTAAAAAACCTCTTGATGAAAGTGAAAGAGGAGAGTGAAAAAGTTGGCTTAAAGCTCAACATTCAGAAAACGAAGATCATGGCATCTTGTCCCATCACTTCACGACAAATAGATGGGGAAACAGTGGAAACAGTGGTTGACTTTATTTTGGGGGGCTCCAAAACACAGCAGGTGGTGATTGCAGCCACGAAATTAAAAGAATCTTGCTCCTTGGAAGAAAAGCTATGACCAACCTAGACAATGTATTAAGAAGCAGAGACATTACTTTGTCAACAAAGGTCCATCTAGTCAAGGCTATGGTTTTTCCAGTAGTCATGTATGGATGTGAGAGTTTGACTGTGAAGAAAGCTGAGCGTCAAATAATTGATGCTTTTGAACTGTGGTGTTGGAGAAGACTCTTGAGAGTCCCTTGGACTGCAAGGAGATCCAACCAGTCCATTCTGAAGGAGATCAGCCCTGGGTGTTCTTTGGAAGGAATGATGCTAAAGCTGAAACTCCAGTACTTTGGCCACCTCATGCGAAGAGTTGACTCATTGGAAGAGACTCTGATGCTGGGAGGGATTGGGGGCAGGAGGAGAACGGGATGACAGAGGATGAGATGGCTGGATGGCATCACTGACTCGATGGACGTGAGTTGAGTGAACTCCGGGAGTTGGTGATGGACAGGGAGGCCTGGCATGCTGCAATTCATGGGGTTGCAAAGAGTCAGACATGACTGAGCAACTGAACTGAATTGAACTGAACTATTCACTCCAGTGGTCTGCTGGAGAAGGGAATGGCAAACCACTTCAGTATTCTTGCCTTGAGAACCCCATGAACAGTATGAAAAGGCAAAAAGATAGGACATGAAAGTGGCTTTAGGTAATATAAACTCCTGTGCTGTGTGCTCATTTGTGTCTGACTCTTTGGGACTTCATGGACTATAGCCCACTAGGCTCCTCTATCCATAGAATTTTCCAGGCCAGAATGCTTGAGATGGTTGCCATTTCCTCCTCTAAGGGATCTTCCCAAACCAGGGATTGAACCCAAGTCTCCTGTGTCTCCTCGAAAGCCCCTCAGTGGCAAATGGCTGGATTGGTTGGTAAGGATTCTGGAAAGAGGAAGGTCGGAAGGCTGGGGAGAAAAAAGAGGTTTATGAATGGATCTGTGTATATTAATCATGTTTTAAATTTTCTGTATTTTACGTTTTGACATCTGGGGGCCTTAAAGACCCAGAGAAATATTTCTTCTCCTACAGAAAGCTAGTACCTGAAGATAGAAAAAGGGCCAACTTCTTTTGACTTTCCCTACTGATAGAATAAAAATAATGCATTCAGTATGGGAAAAAAGAAAAAACCAACTTACTTGACAGCATGCCTCACATGCAAGTCAATCACCTCCTTATTGAACCCTGAAACACCCAGCCCATATTTCCCCTGCTATATATATCATTTCAAGGCCAGGAACCAGAGATCTAGAGACAGCCCCAAAGCCTGCTGGGATTATTCAAACCAGCCAACCCTAACTACTTACTCTGCCCTGCCTTTCCAGTGTTTCAGTTCAATTCAGTTGCTCAGTTGTGTCCAACTATTTGTGCCCCATGGACTGCAGCATGCCAGGCTTCCCTGTCCATCACCAACTCCTGAAGCTTGCTCAAACTCGTGTCCATAGAGTTGGTGATGCCATCCAACCACCTCATTCTCTATTGTCCCCTTCTCCTCCCGCCTTCAGTCTTTCCCAGCATCAGGGTCTTTTCAAATGAGTCAGCTCTTCAAATCAGGTGGCCAAAGTATTGGAGTTTCAGTTTCAACATCAGTCCTTCCAATGAACATGCAGGACTGATCTCCTTTAAGATAGACTGGTTGGATCTCCTTGCAGTCCAAGGGACTCTCAAGAGTCTTCTCCAACACCACAGTTCAAAAGCATCAATTGTTCAGTGCTCAGCTTTCTTCACAGTCCAACTCTCACATCCATACATGACCACTGGAAAGACCATGGCTTTGACTTGACCTTTGTTGACAAAGTAATGTCTCTGCTTTTTAATATGCTGTCTAGGTTGGTCATAGCTTTTCTTCCAAGGAGCAAGCGTCTTTTAATTTCATGGCTATAATCACCATCTGCAGTGATTTTGGATCCCAAGAAAATAAAATCTTCACTGTTTCCATTGTTTCCCCATTTATTTGCCATGAAGTGATGGGACCGGATGCCATGATCTTAGTTTTCTGAATGTTGAGCTTTAAGCCACCTTTTTCACTCTCCTCTTTCACTTTCATGAAGAGGCTCTTTGGTTCCTCTTTGCTTTTTGCCATAAGGTTGGTGTCATCTGCATATCGAGATTATTGATATTTCTCCCAGCAATCTTGATTCCAGCTTGTGCTTCATCCAGCCTGGCATTCCTCATGATGTACTCTGCATAGAAGTTAAATAAGCAGGGTGACCATATAGTGCTTTGACATGCTCCTTTTCCCATCTGGAACCAATCCATTGTTGGAGAAGGAAAGGGCAACCCACTCCACTATTCTTACCTGGAGAATCCCGTGGACAGAGGAGCCTGGTGGGCTGCCGTCTATGGGGTCTCACAGTCAGACACGACTTAGCAGCAGCAGCAGCAGCAGCCATTGTTCCATTTTAAGTTCTAACTGTTGCTTCTTGATCTGCATACAGATTTCTCAGGAGGCAGGTAAGGTAGTCTGATATTCCCATCTCTTTCATAACTTTCCACAGTTTATTGTGATCCACACAGTCAAAGGCTTTGGCATAGTCAATAAAGCAGAAGTAGATGTTTCTCTGGAACTCTCTTGCTTTTTCAATGATCCAACAGATGTTGGCAATTTGATCTCTGTTCCTCTGCCTTTTCTAAATGCAACTTGCACATCTGGAAGTTCTCAGTTCATGTACTATTGAAGCCTAGCTTGGAGAATTTTGAGCATTACTTTACTAGCGTGTGAGATGAGTGCAATCATGCGGTAGTTTGAGCATTCTTTGGCACTGGCTTTCTTTGGGATTGGAATGAAAACTGACCTTTTCCAGTCCTGTCACTCCTGCTGAGTTTTCCAGATTTGCTGGCATATAGAGTGCAGCACTTTCACAGCATCCTCTTTTAGCATTTGAAACAGCTTAGCTGGAATTCCATCACTTCCAGTTCTTACCACAACAAAACCTAGGTTTTTCTCAACGTTCTGCTTTGGCCTCCTGATTTAAACTTATCATGTTTCCACTGTGGCCCTGCATGGCATGCCCCCTTTTATCAGGAAATGTGGGTACTAAAATTCTTCTTTCAATGGCATTGACGTCTTCATGTTGTCACTCAGTCATCTTTATAATTTAAAACCTAGACACAAGTCTCTGTGGGAATGGTCATTAAATATGAATATTTTTGTGTTGCATATAATATCTACCAAAGGGTATCAACCATTGAAGAGTCACTGGCCAATCAAGTAGACAGAATGACTTGGCCAGTTGATATCAGCCAGCCTCTGTCATTGGCAATCCCAGTGCTGACACAATGAGCTCATGAATAGCGTAGTCATGGCGGCAGGGTTGGAGGCTATGCATGAGTCCCAAAGCATCGGATCCTGCTCTCCATTACTGATCATAACTGTTGCTAACAAATATCCAACTTTCTAGTAGTAGAGACCAATATCAAGTGAGACATTTATGGCTCAAACGCTTAAGAAGACTCATCAGCTGCTTGGCAGCAAACTGAATACATGGACCCCTTTTACTCTGAAAGGAGCAATGACTCATCCTAATTAGAATTGATATGAGTTTCCTTTCTGTGCCAATGGGGACTCAGCCAGCAGCACTGTCCAAGAGCTTATACAATCTCGAATAACATTACTCAGACCTCGGGACCAAAACACCTACTTTAAAGGAGATGTGGCAGTTTGTAAGTGCCCACATGATCCGCTTGTCCTGGCACATAGTGTATCATCCAGAAGCTGCTGGCCTAACAGAGGAATGGAGTGGTTTTTAAAGGCACAACTGCGGCTCCAGGTTGGAGATAATACTATGTGATAATGGGGTATCTTCCTCTAGGATGTAGTACAGTCCCTAAATACTTGATTCTTCTTTGGTGCTATGTCCCTCAAAAGTAGAGCATGTGGATCTGGTAAACAAAAGAAAAGTGGAAATGGCCCCACTTACCATCATTCCTAGAGACCCACTTGGGTAGTTCATGCTCTCCCATCCCCTCAACCCTAGCCTCTGGTTATGCAGCAGTTCTATTCATAGGAGATGCTTCCACCAGGGGTTTAAAGTGAGAGTAATTTAAAGTGAAAGCTACAGGGTTGTACAATAAGCAAACTCGACAATTCTCAAGGAAAGCAGCTGTTCCCAGCCCACTGCACAGCCGAGAGAGAATCATAATCAGACTGAAACCACAGGACATTCATGAAGAGGAAATGACATTGTGCAACGTGACAATGCTGTGAGTTTAATTGAATGATGGAGAGAAGCAGTGACACATATAAATCAAATAATTGGACTCTTAGAAAATCAAAGATATTGAGCACTGAAATAAAGTTCTAGTTAGACATGTTTATTTTACATGGGAGGCAGTTGAAGCAAGAGAGGTTATGAGACTGGTACAAGGTCTTGCAGGTAAGCCAACAGCAGATCCTGACCCCCTGTCCAGTGTCCCCTCCATCCCCCACTGTGGACTCATAGCTCCAGTTTTCCTTTTTATTGTGGATTCAGCCAATATGAACTTACTCTGCATTCTACCTGCACACAATACAAAAGGTTGTTGAATAACCTACAGACATTCTAGTGGCTGGGAGAAGTCACCTTAGTATTAAAAATTCATTATAAAATCAGCCCAAATAGACAATTAAACAGACTGACGTCAACCTAATTGGCTCAAATTAATAAATGCAGATCTATTTTTAAACTTTATTGAAAGAATTTTTTCCTGTTAGTTATTGACCCACACTTGTCTTCATTAAAAACGACAAAAGTCTCAGAGGTCTCCCTTTCGTTGCTCTCACAAAACTGTTTCGAATGTCATTGACTGTTCATTTTGGATTAGGAACTGGATGCATTAATATTTAGAATGCACCAAATGCCTCAGACTAACTTCTCTAGGTCTTTGGGGACCAATAAAAGCTTATATACATTTTGCTCAGCACATTTCCCTTAACTCAGCATAACAATTTTTTCATGGAGCTTAAATAATGCAAGTTTTCTCCTTTTATGTGCCCTTATGAAGATAAAGCATCTGGAACCACCCAATATCCAAGGACCTAAGAAGTAAATCATTTTATCTTTCAGCAATATTCAGTTCAGTTCAGTCGCTCAGTCATGTCCACCTCTTTGCAACTCCATGAATTGCAGCACGCCAGGCCTCCCTGTCCATCACCAACTCCCGAAGTTCACTCAGACTCATGTCCGTCGAGTCAGTGATGCCATCCAGCCATCTCATCCTCTGTCATCCCCTGTCATCCCCTTCTCCTCCTGCCCCCAATCCCTCCCAGCATCAGAGTCTTCCAATAAGTCAACTCTTCGCATGAGGTGGCCAAAGTACTGGAGTTTCAGCCTCAGCATCAGTTCTTCCAAAGAACACCCAGGGCTGATCTCCTTTAGGATGGACGGGTTGGATCTCCTTGCAGTCCAAGGGACTCTCAAGAGTCTTCTCCAACACCACAGTTCAAAAGCAATTCTTCGGTGCTCAGCTTTCTTCACAGTCAAACTCTCACATCCATACATGACTACTGGAAAAACCATAGCCTTGACTAGACGGACCTTTGTTGGCAAAGTAATGTCTCTGCTTTTGAATATGCTATCTAGGTTGGTCATAACTTTCCTTCCAAGGAGTAAGCGTCTTTTAATTTTGTGGCTGCAATCACCATCTGCAGTGATTTTGTGGCCCCCCCAAATAAAGTCTGACACTGTTTCCACTGTTTCCCCATCTATTTCCCATGAGATGATGGGACCAGATGCCATGATCTTCGTTTTCTGAATGTTGAGCTTTAAGCCAACTTTTTCACTCTCCTCTTTCACTTTCAGCAATATTAGGGTGCATCAAATGAGCAGTATTTGGGTTTAGCATATGTTTGTTCCCAGGTGGAGCTAGTGGTGAAGAATCCATCTGCCAATGCAGGAAATGCAAGACATGCGGGATCAATCTTCCTATGTCAGGAAGATCCCCTAGAGTAGGAAATGGCAACCCACTCCAGTATTCTTGAGTCAGACATGACCGAGCACATACGCACTCACACACCCACACATACACACACATTTTTTAATTCTGGGGCTGGGCTAAGCTTGAAAGGGAGTGAGATCATAGTAATAAAACAATATTTTAATGCACTTGTCATGTAATACTAATGATTGTACAAGTAATAAAACAATATTTTAATGCACTTGTCATGTAATACTAATGATTGTACAACATACTCTCATTCAATCCTCTGTCAATCTTATGAGATTGGTATTATGGAAGGATTGCTAGCTTTCTCCCATTATCCATCCTCTTGTCCTTGTTCAGCTGAATACTTGGCTGCTGGAAAGAAGACTAGAGTTCCCAGCTTTCTTTGCATCTCAGTTCAGTTCAGTCGCTCAGTCATGTCTAATTCTTTGTGACCCTATGGACTGCAGCACACCAGGCTTCCCTGTCCATCACCAACTCCCAGAGCTTGCTCAAACTCATGTCCATCAAGTCTAGATGCCTAGATTCCTTGCATCTAGGTATGGCCTAATGACTAAGTTTCAGATAAAGAGATGTAAGTGGAAATGCTATATGTAACTTCTCATAACAGGTACCCTTCTCTCCTCTTCTCCTCCTTGGCTAGAATACAAATGTGATACTGAAGCTTAAGCAGCTACCTTGGACTGTACAGGAAGCTGTGTGTTAAGGATGGTGCAGCAAAATGCTAGGAGAAGACTGGGACCCAGTGATTATGCAGTGACCATACCAACTCTGATTTTACTCTGAGACTTTACATATGTGTTAGTCACTCAGTCATGTCTGACTCTTTTCAACCCCATGGACTGTAGCCTACCAGTCTCCTCTGTCCATGGAATTCTCCAGGCAAAAAACTGGAGCAGGTTGTCATGCTCTTCTCCAGGGGATCTTCCCAACCCAGGGATTGAACCCGAGTCTCTTGTATTGCAGGGGCTAAGCCACCAGGGAAACCCCCACATATACTGTAGAGAAATTCTGTCTTGTCTAAGTCATTGTTATTTTGATTTTCAACTGAGGCTAATTCTAACTGATACACTTGAACTGTCTGTCCTGAGATGGGTGCTGTGGATTTTGAAGACATGAATAAAAGATTGTACAGTGCATAATTAATCATTTTATACTGATTACATATGGAAAATGGTAATATTTTGTATGTCGTGCTGTGCTAAGTCACTTCAGTCATGTCTGACTCTGTGAGAACTTCTGGACTGTGGCCTACCAGGCTCCTCTGTCCATGGGCTTCTCAAGGCAAGGATACAGGAGTGGGTTGCTATGCCATTCTCCAGGGGATCTTCCTAACTGAGGGATCGAACCTGAGTCTTTTATGTCTCTTGTATTAGTAGGTGGGATCTTTACCACTAGTGCCACCTGGGAAGCCCAGTATTTTGGATATACTAAATCACTGCAGATGGTGATTGCAGCCATGAAATTAAAAGACGCTTACTCCTTGGAAGGAAAGTTATGACCAACCTAGACAGCATATTCAAAAGCAGAGACATTACTTTGCCAACAAAGGTCTGTCTAGTCAAGGCTATGGTTTTTCCAGTGGTCATGTATGGATGTGAGAGTTGGACTGTGAAGAAAGCTGAGCACCGAAGAATTGATGCTTTTGAACTGTGGTGTTGGAGAAGACTCTTGAGAGTCCTTTGGATTGTAAGGAGATCCTACCAGTCCATTCTGAAGGAGATCAGTCCTGGGTGTTCTTTGGAAGGACTGATGCTGAGGCTGAAACTCCAGTACTTTGGCCACCTCATGCGAAGAGTTGACTCATTGGAAGAGACTCTGATGCTGGGAGGGATTGGGGCAGAAGGAAAAGGGGACGACAGAGGATGAGATGGCTGGATGGCATCACCGACTCGATAGACGTGAGTGTGAGTGAACTCTGGGAGTTGGTGATGGACAGGGAGGCCTGGCATGCTGCAGTCCATGGGGTCGCAAAGAGTTGGACATGACTGAGTGACTGAACTGAACTGAACTGAAATATATTCTTCTGTTTCCTTCCACTTTCAAAAATGTGACTACTAGAAAACTTTAAACTACATATGTGGCTCACATTATTGTACTGCTTTGTCTGTCTCTGTATTTGCATTGAAGAAAAGATGAGACATCTGAGGCTAAGAGGAGTCATTCAACTTGCCCAAGTTCCCAGGTCAAGTCAATGGCAGGGCTGGATCAAGCTCGTAAACACCTGGAGCAGCTCCAGGGCTTCCACCACGACACCACAGTGCTTCTCAACCGGTGTCACTGGGTTCTGGCACAGGAGACAGGGTACTGTCCCAGACATTCACTTTTAAAGGCAGGAACTGCTGGCTTCTTGAAGAGTTTTACTGAGTTTTTCTCAAAGTGTATTTATAATCTAATAAATTTCATAGTCTAATTTCAATTTTTTTTTATTTTCCAGTATATAAAAAGAGTAAAATTCACTGAAAAAGTGACTGAGACACAATTTACTGAATCATTCTGCTATCTTTAATTCAGAAAGAAGACAGTTAACTTGAAAACTTGGCCATAAATATGCTCCACGCATGACAGAGCTGGAGACCCCCATGGCAGATCTTTCCTTGACATTTCTGGAAGCTTAAGGCCTCTAAGTTCTGTGACCCAAGGTGCCCTGTGGGTTGGTGCCTAGGTGATAGCATGTGCTGAATGTGGCACATGTGCTCTTATCTTGGCTGTCTGCAGATCTGGCTGCCCAGGCCATGGCCCAGCAAGTTCAGTATTATTTACAAATTTTCTCACTGACCTCTTGCCCACCTCTACTATGATAAAAGTGGTAGGCCTTCCCATGTACTTATTCTATGGAGGAGGGACATATTTTTTATTTGGAGATTGCCAGGCATTCCCAGCTTTTGTGATTTCTCCCTAAAGACAACTGTAAACGGGAACACCCAGCCCAACTACAGTAAAGAGACATCAACCTAGCTACCTACTGTGGGGACCCAAAGACTGTCCTTGCTTTGCTCAGAGGGCCTCCATTATTCTGCCTCCGTTTTAGAACAGACACAACTATTTTTTTTGAGGTTCACAAAGACATGGCAGCCACAGACGCCAAATGAGCCTGGATGTGATCATTTTAGTCTCTTTCCCTCTTTATAGCACTGCCACTACTAGCCAGGAATGATACACAAAATACTTAATTGCCTACAGAGCTACAGCATGAAGCTAACAAGCTGCTCATTAATGCACCCATTGAGTTCTCTCTCCTTCCTGTAGATTCTGTTCCTGGTTTAGAAACAGAATTAACAAGTTTTTTTCTAAAAGGCATATCAGTCCTATAGCAGTCAGCTCTTTGAACATTTAACTTCATCTTCCAAATCATTACAGAAAACACTTAATGGCTCTGCGCCCAGACCTGACCCCTGCAGATCCCATTTGTAATGACCGTCAAAGACAGATGGATCACCATCAGCAAGTACTTTTTTCATTCAGCTTCTAAATATGAGAGTGGTTGGGCAACTCTGGGTCATTAGACTTTTCCAAATTAAATTCCTTCAAAGATACATTTCACTAATGCAGTGGAAGAGCAGTATGCCCCTGATGGTATATGCTAAGCTCAGAGGGACAAAATTCATGCTCACATGGGATATTTGTCAAGGACTAAATGAAGAGACAGCTGCCAATTGGTTTCTTTTTCATTGTCATCCTGTCCACTATGCATCAAAAAATGCTTAAACCTGCTTCACATTCCAATGTAATATGCTGGCTTGTTTTCTTTTAAACTAAATCTACATGCAGTTTCTAGTTCCTGAGTTAACTTACTCTAAGCAGGCTCTCTCTATATGTTCTTTGCTTTAGATCAGGTTCTAAACAGTTAATGTAAAAGTGTGCAGCTGCTGGTTGCAAGATATTAGGGAATCAAAGAATCTGTAATAAATTGGACTTTTCAGCGTCACCTATAAGAACATAAATGTGGTTGTAAAAATATACACATACTGCAATGGCCAAAGGAAAACATGTCGGCTTAGACTCTACTGAAAAGCAACCAGTTTGTGACCTTGTCTTTAAATCAATTCATTAAATTTCCTTCATAGAGTCTGAATTCAAGGTTCAAATGTGGGGAGGGGAGGTGGAGTGGCAATTACTTTTTTAAATCTCCCATGATTCTGATATCTTGTCTGTCCCACTGATTGAGAATAGTCAAATTCAACATTAAACAGTTTTCACACAAAATGTATTGACATCAAGGCAAACTCATTCCCACTTATACTCATGAAGTGCTTCCTTATACTGCATGTGTATTTGCTGCTAGTTGCAGACCCAGATCACATTAATAGAAATCCAGTGTGATCTGAGGAGACATCAGACATCTCTGGTTTTACAGCTGTCTGGACACAAAGGCTGTCTACCTGCTGAATTTCTAGTACTTCCAGACTGTGTCTATGGCCTATTTAGGTCACACTGTTTTTCCCCTAGACGGGGTCGGGGAAGGAGTAGGGATGAAAGCACCTAACGATATTGCTAAGGCACTCAGGCCTGCCTGTCATAGGCCTTTATTCTGGGTATAAGAAAGGCAGACTATCTTTAATTTGCTAATTTTGTCTGAAAGCTATCAACAGAGACTGAGAAATAATTTTATTTTTTTCAGTTTGCTTTTCAATTAAGATATTTTCCTTATTTATTTTTTTCCTTGACAAGCATTTATAGAGTAGTTAGGTCTAAAGCTTAGTTGAGTTAGGTTGGGGGTAGTGAACAAGGTTTCTAATAGCTGCGAAAGGAGACTGTGATAAAAATATCCAGAGACTGAAGGAAGTGTGAGTCCAAGTTAAAATCTAGAGAAAATATAATATATAGAAAATACATAGAGAAAAACACACACTTTCAGTGTCATTTGTTCCCAGTGTTCAATGGCTTGCTGACAGTGGTAAAGGAAGTTGTCCCCTAATATCCCTTTCCCCTTGTCTACAGAATAATGGGACTTTTAGTTGGGCTCATTGGCTCTAAGAAAAAGAGATATTTCAAGCCCTGGTTGTAGCTTAGGTATGACTGAATTTTGGACAGAAAAATATGAGGAAGTAACACTACTAAATTTCTTAGAAGTGTTCTTAAAGGAAGGATGTATGTTCCTTTTTTCTTCTCCCCACTAGTTGGAATTCAAGTGGTGATGGTGACAGCTGAAGCAGCCGTCTTGGGCTGTAAAATGATTATGGGAATGAATAGCTGTGTGATAGAGCAAAAAGAGAAACTTAAGTCCCTAACAATCATGGAGGACCTTACCACTTAGTCCCTCTATCTGGACATTCCCATAAAGAGAAGCAAGCTTCTGTTTTGTTTACATGAATTAGAAGAAGGGTAGGATTGAGGGAGACAATATTTTTTATCATTCACAGTCAAATCTGTGGATCTATCAATTAGATAGATGCACAGAAGAGGGCTTGGATATCCTCATGCTATCCTTTTGAAGTAGAGAGAGTTTAAGCACCATCACTACTTCACTTGTGGAAAGCTCCTTCAGAGAGGTTAAGTTCTTCCTTCCATCTTCCTTCTATTTGATTTCCTGTCACTTCTTTCCAATGCAGGTTTCCAGCAGGTACAGTCCTCGTCTTTGAACACTATGGCACTTCACAGTACCTAACTATATTTTGCCTTTTGGTCTTATATGCTCTGTAGACTGTGAAAACTTCAGGATGGAGAATGTCTCTTTCTTAAACACTTCTCCCACTTATGCAAGACAAAGCATTACATTTCATGGAATTCCCTAGATGTCCAGTGGTTAGGACTCTGAGCTTTCATTTCCAAGGGCCCAGGTTTAAGCCCTGGTTGGGGAACAAAGATTTTACAAGCCAAGCCACATGGTGAAGCGACGAAAAAAACAAAAACAACACACCATAAACTCCATAACTGAATTAATCTGGAATACAGTTTTGAACCCCACTCATTTGGACATTCTCTTCTTTAGAGAAAACATCTCCATAGGAGATTGAATTGTAACAGTCCTGAAATAAGGACTATTTAACTTGAGGAGGGAAAAGGGAATTTTGCAGAGTCCATCAACTCTGCAATGTTTTGTATGTGGGAATGTGAGCTTTCATCTGGAGGGAAGGTCCAAAGTTTTCATTGGAATTTAAAAAAATTCGTGACACCCCTTCCCCCACTGGCTTATAGCAAAAAATAGAAAAACACAGACAAACATTGGTTAAAATGATACCCTAAATGATAATAAAATTAGTTGTAGGATACAGGTAAGGAATAAGGCTAACTTAGACAATTCAGTTTATAAAGAAGATAAATCTACATATAGATCTATATGTTTTCTATATATATATAATTAATTTCTTAAAGCAGGATTAACTTTCTCTCCATGGTTTCAAGGAGTGACCTTGAAGCCCAACCAAAGAAGCACGAAACTGAAAAGATAAAAAATACAAGGAGAATTAACTTAAGCAATGCTTTATTGTGACCACAAAGCACCAGTTCAATATGGCGTTGACACACAGAGACTGAACAAATGTCTCTTTGAACAGAGATGTAGCAAGCCCACTTTTTCAAGTTCTTAAAAACAAGTACTCAAATAAGAAATCAAACAAAGCATTGGAGCAATTAAAAAAATATTACACCATCATGAAGGAATATATATATAGAAAAATATTCTGTACTGGTAACAAGGCTTTTTGATCTATAACTCTTGGCAAATTTCTTCAGAAACAAATTATTATAAATACAAACCATAATGTGAAAAAAAAAAGTCTTCTTCAGAAACCAAGAATCAATTTAAAAGCAGATCTATGCAGAAAATACCATTAACCCCCATGAAAGCTAACTGAAGATAGATGGATATCCCCAAACACAACAGAGTTTCTCTTTCCAGAGCCACAGTTCTGCTCCTCAAGGGGCCATGATGTACGTCCATCTCCAACACGGCAGCATATCCCAGTGAAACCTTAATAAGGTCAAGTGGAGGACCCTCTATAAAAAAGGGTGTTGGCAATTCCATCCAAATAACACAAGCTCTAAGGAGCAGAGGACTTCAAGGGAGGTGCAATCCCTTTCTCTTTTATCCCCCTCCCCAAGTTTTCTTGCTTTTGATCTTCCCTGTTACAGTCAGTTACACCTGTAACTGGAAGATGTTCATTCCATTCAGT
Source organism: Bison bison bison (assembly GCF_000754665.1). Taxonomy (NCBI): domain Eukaryota; kingdom Metazoa; phylum Chordata; class Mammalia; order Artiodactyla; family Bovidae; genus Bison; species Bison bison. The sequence continues at coordinate 1,954,920 of NW_011495027.1, read as the reverse complement.
TCTTTTTTCAAGGAATTTGGGAACGTAATCTATGAAGAAAACCCTCCTTGTGGGGAAGGGTACCTAATCTCATCAAAGACCACTCTATTTGACTAGGTCAACAAGGTAAACCATCCTGTTCGCATGTCCTCACTCCTCCTGGCTGAGTTCAGGTTAGCCGATGGATTGCCTAGTCTATCCCATAGGATAACGTTTCATTTGATTGAAATTCTTTACATATACACATGTATGTATTCTGTTTACAAAGTTTCATCACATGAAACCAAATTCTTTCATTATGTATTTTTTGAGGTCCAAGACCCCAATTTGACTACTAGGAAGAGTTGTGCTTTAAATGCTTTGTCTGAAGAGGTTTTACATGATACTCGTAGATTTTCAGAGCAGGCCCCAGTTTTAACTGAAGTCCTGTCAACACATCATTTCTTGTCATCAGTAGCAGGGATTTTCCATCAATTTCCTATAATGGAAGCAGAAGGTAAAGCCAACATGTAAGTCCAAAAGTTCAAGGATAATGAAGAAAAACGGAAGGTCAAAGGAAGAAGTTTTTGTCTCCACACTAAAAACATTACTATTTTTTAAAAACTAGTGCCCCAAATGTAATCTTCTATTTTTATCTTCCATCTTCACCATTTATTTTGGAGTTAAATACAATCTATAGCTGATCTTGTTTTCAGATCACATCATAAATGTCACATCTTAAAAAACTGACAGCAAGCCTGGAGTATGTACCCTGAAGGATCAAAGACGAAGCTTCTGAAAGGAAGAATGACACTTTGCATTTATAAAATATTACTGAAGTTTAAGAAGAATTTTTGTCTATTTAATTCCCAAAATCACTCCATAAATTAGAACAGGTGGGAATTATCAACTTAATTTTATAGGCAAACCAAGGATAAAGGCAAAAACTTAGCTTGCCCAGAAGTTACGAAAGAATGGTACAGAATTTGAATTCCCATCTGCCTACAGCCAAAGCCCATGTTCTCATAACTCACTTCTGTTTCTCTTGACACTTAGAAGCAAATATGTGTTGTCTCGATGGACCAGTGGGGGCCAGAGTCAGGTTTTCTGAAACCTTTTCAATCAGAACAATGGGCATTGGAAAAATGACTCACTCTCCGAGAACTTCTTTCCTGCCCTTTAAAAGGAGAACCATCCTGCTTCAATCCGAAAATCAACTGTCATGCTACCTGCGTCGTCTTAGTGGAGCCTCAAGAATCCAGATAAGGCAGCGAGGGGCAGGGCTGTGCCCACCGGAAATTCCCTTCCAGATTCTCCTTACAGTCCATGGCCCCCCTCCTCTCAGGTACCCAACCCCTCGGACTTCTACCGTGGAGACTACAAAACTTTGAAATGACATAAAAGCAAGCTTCTTGTGAAAGAGATGAGGACCCGAAATATAGAAAGTAGTTTGAAACCTTTGGAAAAGAAGCACTGAGAAGAGCGCTGAATACAACCTTATCTTCGTTATTGTGAGGCCTCGCTAAGCTACTTCCGAGGAAACCTGGGTTCATGAGATGGACCAGCTGCGCATGCTCAGTAAACTCCACACAGCTGTACATGATTCTACCCGCTCCCGCCCGCCCTCCCCCCACCCCCCACTACTGGGCAGACACGGAGACACCTTGTGCCCCTGCCGCTACGTAAAGCTGTGACTCCCTCCCACACTGTCCCCAAGGATGCCATTCCTCCAAAGCCTCTCATGTATATCACCAGCTGTGAGGAAGATGTGCTCTGAATGTGTGGGAAAAACAGCATTAAAGAAACACCCACTTTGTGACCTTAGGCAAGTCCATTGCTCTATCTCCTCAGATGATAGTATGGAATATTGAGTTTTGAGAGGATTCATTTACAATTATTTAAGGACATAGGAACTGACTTTCCAATCTTAATTATTTTCTATTTAGGCAGCTAGCAATCCCAAAGACTGTCCCGTCAGCAAAACCTACAAGCCTGAGAGTTGGCAGATGACCCCTGACTCCTGGACACCGCAGTAGCAGCTCTGGGCATTGTGAGGTCACAGGAATCTGAATCACAGGTTACAGCAAAGCTCATGCTCTACCTCATGCCCTGAGATGAGTAGGGATTCACTGGGGATGCTTCACACAACAGCAAAGCCTTCCCTGCTCTCCATTTTTCCTTTGCTGCTGCTTGCCTGTACTTAACTTACCACATATTTGAAACAGGCACCAGGAAGAGATGACAGTGCTTTCATTTCTATACAAGAAAACTTCCTTGACTAACTGAAAATGAAAATTTTTATATCTTTGTTGGCAAAAAGTCCTTCTACAACTCAGCATTTCTGTCAAAAGCCAAGTTCGTCTGTGAAAAATGCTGAAATTTGGATTTTATTTAAGACAAAATGGAAAATTATGTTTCACGCTCCAATTTGATTTTCCTTTGTCTGGTAGCCACACTGCAGTTCACCTCGGATGAGGGTTTGTAAAAGAAAACTCCATCTGGAATTCCTCATTTAAAAATTTTTGAAATGAACAGAATTCATATGTATAACAAAACTTAAACCATAACTATTACAGCTCAACTGAAAGGGAGTGAAGATGGCATAATGGAAATGGGATCTTTCAGGTCAAACAAACTGCAGACTGAACTCTGTCTCCACAACTTATTGTGTGGCTCTGGGTAAGGGACTTAAACTTCCCTGAGCCTCAGTTTCCAAGCTTGTAAAATGGAAATAAACCCCTGAAGGATTTGGGAGGTTAAAAAATGATTCATATAAGGCACCTAGCACAGTGTCTGACATACAGGATGTTCTCAATGATTACTAAGTGGAAAAGTATAAGCTTTGATAGAAATGGGATGTGTTCCCATTCCAAACCCATCTTCTGCTTCCTTTCTGGACGCGTTCTCCCTGCCTGAAAGCTACCCTTTGCCAATGGGATGCAGGCATATTCTTGTTCAAGTTCAGAAAATCCACTGAGATTTAAAAAGTTCAAAGACTACATAAAAATGTGTCTTATAAAAATCACAAACATAGGAAAGTTCCCTATTTTAGATTAGATTAAGAAAGTTAATCATTTGTTATATAACTTCTATAAAAGCTTGCAAGGCAAATGAAGCCCAAATTTTGCCAGTCAGCACAGTATACTAGAATGGCATGAGACTGGAAATCAGAAGACAGAGGTGTCTAATGCAGACTCCATCAGTAACTTTCCACAAGGAAATGATCCTCTGGAGTGTAGTTGTATTATATAAATAAAGGAGTTGCAGTCTGACCAGATCCAGTTAGACAAACAAAAACATCCCATGATTTTGTCTTAATCCAAAACAAAAATATAATTCACACCTTGGGATTTTGTTTATATTTCTGTGTTAAGTGGTAATCATTTGTTAGTTTCAGTGAAACTTTTTAAATTGCTTCTGTTTTCATGTTAGAATAACCAAGTGCCTGCTGGGCAATAAGACTCAAAATGCTTGCCTACTTAAGTTCCTGAAATATCCATGCATGGAAGTAAGATTTAGAGATGACAGGTGTAAATTTCCAATGAGGGCAAGAACCTAGATCTAAAAATAAATGAGTAGAATCAATAGATGTTACAGCTCAGTAGATAAGCCTGTATTTTAGAGTGAGACACTATCTTATTGCTTATTAGGTGGGGCCTGGGGCAAGTTACTTAATCTCTCTAAGCCTCATTTCCTTATTTGTATGATGGGGGAAAGCAGTACTTCAGTGCTGAAAAGATTATTGAGATAACACATGTGAAGTGGAATTCCCGACTTCTACTGAGCATTTGATAAAATGCTGGCGAGTTTTTAAAGTATATTTAAGCAATCTTCACCCATTTACTTTTCACTCTAACAACATTATATATAGGTGACTCTTTCAACTAAGCCTAATTGATATAGTCCATTGGAAATGTATGGAGAGAAAGATGATGAGGTTGGAAGAGAATAGGGCCATCAAGACAGAGACAATGGCTAATAGCAAGGTAGGGTAGAAAAAAGAAGTCAGGAAGAGAAGTCAGGGGGATTTGTGATGGTAGGACTCTGTACACCTCTCAGAAGGCCATATTTGTGGTGGTCTCTACTGTCCCAGATAGAGTACAGGGGGAAAGAGGTTCAGTTTAGAATCAGAAGACTTAGGCTGTAAGCCAGACTCTGTGGCTTCCTAGTTCCTCCTTGTGGAGCATTTGGCCCATCAGTCCCTTCTTCTGTGAAATGAAAAATTTGGACTAAGCAGACCCTGCCCTGCAATGCAGGAGACCCTAGTTTGAGTCCTGGGTCAGGAAGATCTGCTGGAGAAGGCTATTCACTCCAGTATTCTGGCCTGGAGAATTCCATGGAATATAGTCTATGGGGTCTCAAAAAGTCAGACACAACTGAGTGACTTTCACTCACTCACTCAGACCCTGTCCATTCCAATTCAACACATTCTCAGATTCCAATTCTGTCTGGGATCAGCACCAGACACACCAGCCTCACAGCAGTCTCCCTATGAAAGAACACAGCAGCAACTCCTTACCCATGGCGTGGAGGAATCTGATGAAACAGATGTTCTTTTCCCATTTTGGTCTTTTAGCTCACATTTTCTAGAACTTTCTTTATAACCACTTTCTTGCCATTCACTATCTGGCTGTAAGTGGTGACCAGTTTGAAGTTTCCCATTCCACTGCTTATGAAGGGTACAAATGTCCTGGAGGAAGGGGAATTTGGCCCAGAGCCCACGGATACAAAAGTGGAAAATCCTGTGTCCGGGATGGGGGTCACATCAAAGAAGGAGGGGTGGAATCTCCTGGCCCCTCCCACACTGTCAGTGGGAAAACAGCCTCCTGAGAAGAAGTCTTGATCTTCAAAGATGCTTTGAAAGTCACAGCGTGGCCTTGCAAAGCGCAGTTCCTCCTTCAAATAATCCTTGTCCCTGCCATCTCCTCTGTTTTCCCTTTTGATGCAGTGCCTCCTGGTGTTGTCATAGTTGTCTCGTTTCTTGGCATCTGACAAGACTGCATAGGCCTCTGCTATTTGTTTGAACTTCTCCTCAGCTGCCTCCCGGTTTTCTGAGTTCTTGTCTGGGTGGACCTGAAGCGCTAACTGGTGATAGGCCTTCTTAATATCAGAGGAGGAAGCATTTTGAGGCACCCCTAGGACTTTGTAGTAATTCACCATATTTCTTTAAAGGACTCTTCCTCACCAAGACAGAGTGTATTATCTGAAGAATTTCCATAAAACTTCAGAAAGGAAGATGGTGAGCTACAGAAGTCTACACTAAGGCCTTTTGAGTCTTATTACATGGTTCTTGGGACAAAATCTCCTGAGGAGGAATTCCTCTTTGGGGCTGATATCCTCTACACTGTCCCCACAGCTGCCCCGCTGTCTGCAGCTCAGCATGGGTGGAGTGATTATGAGCTCAACACTATCAACCAGTGACTATGAGCTGATGCTGTGCTTGTCTTGCAATCCTACTGGTGGAAAATTTGGGGTGGGCAGTATACATATTGGAGGGACTTCATCTAGTTAAAAAACACTGAGCAGCTTGTTAGCAGAGAATGTGCGGCTCAAAAAGAAATCTATCTCATTCATTAAAGTAACAGTTGGAAGCTGTTACTTAAACAAATGAGGTCTTGCATTTATATTATTTATGTGCTGTGCTGTGCTAAGTCACTCAGTCACGTCCAACTATTTGTGACCATGTAGACTGTAGCCTGCCAGACTTCTCTGTCCAAGGGGTTTCTCCAGGCAAGAATATTGGAGTGGTTTGCCATGCCTTTCTCCAGGGAATCTTCCCAACCCAGGGATTGAACCCAGGTCTCCCGCATCACAGGCAGATTCTTTACCAACTGAGCCACCAGGGAAGCCCAATACTGGAGTGGGTAGCCTGTCCCTTCTCTAGGTGATCTTCCTGACCCAGGAATCAAACTGGGGTCTCCTGAATTGAAGGCGGATTCTTTACCAGCTGAGCTACCAGGGGAGCCCTGTATCATTTATATCAAACACAAAATCCATGTTGGCTCCTTCTGCAGGCTAATGCCTTCAGTAATGTAATGGATATCTCCTTGTGGATATCTGCTTCTGGTACAAAGTGGGTGATAAAGGGCTCTATTACACCAAAAAATCATGTACACATTTCTGATGAAGCAAAGGAACAAAACTCATGTCATCAAATGAGGAAACTAGGTTACAGAGATTTCTGCCCAGAGAAGAAAGAACAGATTGAAGGAACAGAATTAGAAGTGAAGACTTCCACATACAGTCAGATATGGCTTCTTCACTTCAGCTGTTCTCTTAAAGTTAGCCTCTCTGGACTTAAAGACAGCCAATGCTTTAAAGAATGGCTTTAAAGCTCAATTGTAGCAGGGCTGCTCTTTTTCCCAGGGCACACAACTACACATTTTCCAGACTTTCTTGTAATTGGGTGTGGCTGTGTGACCACAGTCTGGCCAATGACAAGTGAAAGGATGACCTCTCTTCAGCATGACCCATAGAACCACCCACGTGTGCTCCTTCTTGCTCTTTATCCTTACACCAACAGGATGTCAGTTCCCAAGTGATCTTGAAAGTGTCCTGCTGAAGATGACAGAGCTCCCATCAGCCTAGGACCTTGAATTACAGTGAAGCAGAACACCCCCCAACCAATCTCCTTAGACTATAGAGTAAAAACCCTCTACCGTAGTTAAGCTATTATACCCATTTTCATGACGTCTGCTCTTAGTACACCAACCATTTCAATCACATCACCTATGTCATCAGCCAGGAGCGCCCCACCTCTGTAACACTGAAGGTCCAATATCTTCATCTCTCTCCCACTCCTGCCTCCCATTAAACCCACTTTTTTCATCTCTTTCTCCTTCTCCAGGGTAATGTGTCACCTGCTGACTCCTCTTTTGTATCAAGTCTGCACGCACTGGGTGGCCCTGGGAACCACTCTTTTTACATGCTCTCTCTCGAATCACCCTCTATGGTTGAGTCCTGCATTGTGCCCATGCCATGAACACTCCACCCAGGAACAATTTAGCAATCAATCCAGGTTCTCTGATTCCTGTACCTGGTGCAGTGGGGATGAGGATGGGGGTGGGAATCAAGAAACCATGAAGATAAGCACTAAACATGTGCAGTATGCCCGTCTTGGCTGGGTCAGGAGAATATATCAACAGTTCTTTTATTTATCCTTGCTCAGCTCCCTTTCCCTTTCCTCTTGGTGGCCATTCTTAACTTCACTACTCTCTCCTCTAGCTCCTTTTTAAACCTCTACCCATCCTATCCACTGTGAGCAGAGACGCTTGCCTCTTGGTTAGCAAAAAAAAAAAAAAAAAA
>NW_011495027.1:1943033-1947557 GCF_000754665.1 Bison bison bison | reverse complement strand
TTTAGAAAAAGGAAAAAAAAAAAAAGCAGAAACTGTCAGGAACTCCCTGAATGTCCCCGAGGGAAAGGAACATCTCAGCTGTTTCTGTGCACATGCTTTCCTTGCTCCCAGAGCACGGGAAGGACAGAGGACGACGTACCAGTCTTGATCAGAATTAACCCTTTCATGTTCTTTTAAAAAATATAATAGTTGAATATTTTATCAACCAAGTTGAATCATGTATATTACCTGACATTACATTTTATTGCAGTAAAATATGAAAGAAAAGTGAAAGTGTTAGTCACTCAGTTGTGTCCGACTTTGTGACCCCCTGGACTGCAGCCCACCAAGCTCCTTTGCCCATGGAATTCTCCAGGCAAGAATACTGCAGTGAGTTGCTATTCCCTTCTTCAGGGGATCTTCCCAACCCAGGGATCAAACCTGAGTTTCCTGCATTGCTGGGAGATTACCTGTCTGAGCCACCAGGGAAGCCAAATAAAATATATATAACACAAAAAAGACAATTTTAACTATTTTTAGGTGTACAATTCAGTGGTGGCATTAGTTATATTCACAATGTTATGCAATTATTGCCACTAATTTTTAAACTTCTCCATCACCAAAGAGAAACCCTATGAATCAATAACCCCTTCCTCCCCTACTAGCCCTTGATAATCTCTAACCTGGTTGTATGTCTATGAATTTGCCTATTTAAGATATCTCATATAAACGGAATCATATAATATTTGACTGGCCTATTTCACTGAGCATAATATTTTCAAAGTTCATTAATCTTGCAACTTGCATCAGAACTTCATTCTTTCTTATGCGTGAATAACATTCCTTTGTATGTTCCATGAGGGTGGTGGTTTAGTTGCTGAGTCATGTCTGACTCTTTTGCTACCCCATGGACTGTAGCCTGTCAGGTTCCTCTGTTCATGGGATTTCCTAGGCAAGAATACTGGGGGGAGTAGGGATTGCCATTTCCTGTTCCAGGGGAACTTCCCAACCCAGGGATCCAACCCATGTCTCCTGCACTCCTTTACTGCTAAAACCACCAGGGAAGCCCTCTATGTTCTAGACCACATTTTATTTATCCATTCATCTGTGCATGGACACTTGGGTTGTTTCTACCTTTTGGTTATTGTGAGTAATGCTGCAATGAGCATTTCTGTACAATTATCTATTTGAGTCCCTCTTTTCAGTTCTTTTGTGTGGAATTGCTGGGTCGTATGGTGATTTCTCTTTTTTTCAAGGCTTTCTTGATAGCTCAGTGGTAAAGTATCCACCTACAATGCAGGAGACACGGGTTCAATACCTGGGTCAGGAAGGTCCCATGGAAGAGGAAATGGCAATCCACTGCAGTATTCTTGCCTGGAAATAATCCCATGGACAGAGGAGCCCAGTGGGCTACAGTTCATGAGGTTGCAAAGAGTTGGACAGGATTAGGTACATGGTGATTATATGCCTAACCTTTTGAAGAACTGCCAGAACTGTTTTCTGTAGCAGCTGCACTATTTTATATACCCACCAGTGATGCACGAGGGTTCAAATTTCTCCATATCCTTGTCCCTCCACCCTCTTTGATCTCATCCCTTTCCTATCCTCAGGGATTTTGCTTCATTGAACTGTTCTAAATTTCATTCTATTTTAAACTATCCAATTATTTTGGCTACTTCCCTGCATCTAAATAAGTATCCTCTCTTAGAAAAGAGCCCTCATGTCTATACAACCCTCCCACTGCTGGTTCTCCCTCCACTCGCCTCCCATTCACTCCTCTACTTGAAGGAAAGTGTCCTCTACCTCCCAGGCCTCCCCTCAGCTCCAGTGAAACCCTACTGTCATCAGCTGACCTGCTGGGTCAATCTCTAAATCCATCCATTTATTCCTCGTAAAACTCTTAAAACTGACCTCTTGAATGGATAAGGAAGATGTGGTACATATACACAATGGAATATTACTCAGCCATAAAAAAGAATGAAATAATGCCATTTGCAGCAACATGGATGGATCTAGAGATTGTCCTACTGAATGAAGTCAGACAGAGAAGGAGAAATATCATATGACATTCTTTATATGTGGGATCTAAAAAGAAATAATATAAATGAACCATACAAAACAGAAAGAAACTCACAGACTTAGAGATGAACTTATGATTGCCCAGAGGGAAGGCTAGGAGGAAGGGATAGTTAGGGTGTTTGGGATGGATGTATACAGTGCTACACCACCAAGGACCTGCTGTGTAGCATAGAACTCTGCTCCACGTTACATAGCAGCTTGGATGGGAGGGGAGTTTGGGAAGAATGAGTACACGTATATGTATGGCTGAGCCCCTTTGCTATTCACCAGAAACTATCACAACATTCACCATTAATCGGCTCTACCCCAATACAAAATAAAAAGTTAAAAAAAGAAAAAGAAAAAGAACTGACCTCTCATAGATGTCCTGGTTAATGGGATAATTTTGCAACTAACCAATCTAGAAATCTAGCAGTCATCAACCAAGCCTCTTCCCTCTCCCATTTTGAGCAGTGAGCTCAATCCTGGTGCTAAGGCAGAGAACTGAAACAGGACAAATCTTCACCCTCCATTGCCAATGATCTACTAAATTCTTTGACCATCTTCCCTAGACTTTCTAATCTGTTTCTTCCTTTCCATCCCCAATGGAACAATTACAGATTTCCTGTGCTTTGTCTCCTTGCTTTCCAACATTGACAATAGACTGATCTTTGAAAAACACAAATTTCATCATGGTACTCCCCACTCAATATCCTCCAGTGGTTCCTAGTCCCTCTCAGGCAAACAGACAGTCTGTTATCTGGACCCCTATTTATCTTTCAGTTTTATCCTCAGGGATTCCCTGCTCCACATCTCTTACTTCAAGGTACTAGGAGTTTTCAAGATAAATTATATTTTTTCATGTCCCCATAACTTTGTATCTAATCCTCCTTCTGCCCAGAATCTTCTGTGCTTCCTTCAAATGATTCTTATACCTACAAGGCTTTTGGGTGGCCTTATTAGAGTAAAATAAAATATTTGTAATAATGTCCATTATTTTGTTTTAATAGTTTTATATTTATTTTCATAAGTGTTAGAAAAAGCTATAACTACTATAGAAACAACTGAACAAGTGAATAAGCCAAAGAAGCACCATGTACCTGGCTATCTTATAACTTCTCATTTCAAACAAATGATTTAAAAATCATTTGGGGTTTTGGTTTATAGAAATCTATTCTATTTTATTCAATCAAAAAATTCAGAAGTTTCTTATCAGTTTTGCTTTCCATTCTTTTGGATGTTTTCTTATTGCTAACATTACTCATTTGTTTTTTTAACTCTTTCTTTTCAAAACTTTTGTGGGCTTAAAGGACATATCAGCAGAGTTTGAGTTGCCACTTCCCCTGTTCATTATGCTACAAAATAGTCTAAGCATTTCAGAAGCCTTCAACTGTTAAGAAATATCATGTGTCAAAGCACCTGGAATACTTCTAGTACTTGGTATTGTAATATGCTGACAAGGTAATAAAAGTTATTTCCCATTTGCAGGATTTTAACTGGTCTAATTCAGAGCTGGATTTACCATGAAGCTAAGGAAGCTTAAATTTCCTCTTAGCAAATTTGTATCATAATTTTGTACTTTTATTACAAAAGAAGGCTTTTATAATTGTATAATCTTAACCCCTTTCTCCCCCCACCTCCACAAACCTGGATGTGTCTTGGGTCTGATTAGAAGTGTCTGTCTAGAATCATGACAGTTGAAGTCCATCTGATCACAACTTAGGACACAGAGTAGGGCTCAGAGTTGCTCTGACTGGCCTGCCCACTTTACTGCTCCATCTGAGGAGGTTAGTGTTACTTGGCAATTTGTAGCAATAAATTATTTTATTTATAGTTAGTAAGTCAGTGGCCTCATAAACATTATCAAAAGTTAGTAATCAGATCAGATCAGATCAGATCAGTCGCTCAGTCATGTCCGACTCTTTGCAACCCCATGAATTGCAGCACGCCAGGCCTCCCTGTCCATCACCAACTCCCTCCCGGAGCACTCAGACTCACATCCATCGAGTCAGTGATGCCATCCAGCCATCTCATCCTCTGTCGTCCCCTTCTCCTCCTGCCCCCAATCCCTCCCAGCATCAGAGTCTTTTCCAATGAGTCAACTATTCCCATGAGGTGGCCAAAATATTGGAGCTTCAGCTTAAGCATCATTCCTTCCAAAGAAATCCCAGGGCTGATCTCCTTCAGAATGGACTGGTTGGATCTCCTTGCAGTCCAAGGGACTCTCAAGAGTCTTCTCCAACACCACAGTTCAAAAGCATCAATTCTTCGGCACTCAGCCTTCTTCACAGTCCAACTCTCACATCCATACATGACCACAGGAAAAACCATAGCCTTGACTAGACGGACCTTTGTTGGCAAAGTAATGTCTCTGCTTTTGAATATGTTATCTGGGTTGGTCATAACTTTCCTTCCAAGGAGTAAGCGTCTTTTAATTTCATGGCTGCAGTCACCATCTGTAGTGATTTTGGAGCCCAGAAAAATAAA
>NW_011495027.1:1937989-1942337 GCF_000754665.1 Bison bison bison | reverse complement strand
AGAGTACATCATGAGAAACGCTGGACTGGAAGAAGCACAAGCTGGAATCAAGATTGCCGGGAGAAATATCAGTAACATCAGATATGCAGATGACACCACCAGTATGGCAGAAAGTGAAGAGGAACTTAAAAGCCTCTTGATGCAAATGAAAGTGGAGAGTGAAAAAGTTGGCTTAAAGCTCAACCTTCAGAAAACAAAGTTAGTAATAAGCCATCTTAAAAGAATGATCAGTCTTGGCATTTCAGATGAACAGCTTTAACAATCAGTTGGACATTTCACAGTAAAATACTGTTCCAGTCACATGGTTTGGAGAATGTGAGGAGATAATGGATTAAAATTAGTCACCATGAGTTGCATATTATTTTGTCATGATACTCTGAAAAAAAAATGATTTTAGTGATACATATTATTCTAGAAACAGAGTCAGTGATGTCGCTCACTTGTGAGTCTGAGGATCTGAACGATATGAGTTATGTGACAGTGACTGAATGGCAGCTCTCCATTTCCATCTTCTTCACATACATTCTGAGTGTGTGAGTCAGATAAAGAAGATATGAAGTGACTACCCTACAACAGGCAGGTAGGGTCCAGTTGGAGTGATGCATTTGCTGTGATGGACTTAATTGGCAACTGAAAGCACCGTCAGAAGCTTCTCAGCCTTCAGAGTTTAACAAAATAAACTCTATCCTAAATGTTCTATGTAAGGAAGGTAGAGGTGCCTCTGAATGAGTTAGTCAAGAAGTTCTTTCTTAAAAACTAAACCCTTAGGAAAGTAAAATTCCTAAGTTACCTTTGACTCTTGAAAAGCAGGTGACGCACATCCCTGGGCCACTGCCAATTTTTTATCATCTAGTTCTGCCCTGTGTTGTGCATTGAAAGCTTACTTCATGAGGGCCAGTTGCAAGGTAACAACTGGCTCTTAAAGCAGGAACTTGAGCAATATTCGGCTTGTTTAACTCAACATTCATCATAGAAATCTGAGTCCCAGAAAGGCCAACCCTGCAGGGTCTTCTAATGACCATGAGTTGATCAGAAGGAAAGAAACCAGGAGTCATGACTCTCACTCATATCCTTCACACCACAGCCTAAGAGGTCTGAATGCTGGAAGACACTTGGGAAAAGAGCCACCACACCACCGTGTTGGTGGGGATGAGAGACAGTGTTGGCAATAGCCGTAATCACTGCCTTGTCTAGGAAGGGATCCCAGTGCCGCCTCCTCTTATGCGCCAGTGAGTCATCTGGGGAGCAACGTTAATGAGGCCAGTGGGCCGACAGAGAGCCATGTCACTGGTCATGACAGAATGGCCAGAGCAGGAAAGGACCCCAAACATGCACACTGTTGACAGTGGATCCTTGGTGCAGGGGTGTGGAGGGGACTGGGCAGGTTCTTAGGCCTTCCCTCTTGATAATTCTTTTGGTCTGTACTTGTGGCTCACACAGAAGCTCAAAAGAAGTTGATCAGAGGAAAATCTGATGGTGATAACTGCATCAGTGGGAACCTTAGGGAGATAATTATTAGGTATCACTGTGCTTGCATAGAGAAAAGGAGGTTACACAAAGATCCCTCGGCTAATCCAGCTGCCCCTCCATACCACAGGAACATGGGACATCCCTGCACTTTGGACAAATCAATGGCCTGACCTCTTCCAAAGGAACACGCTGCTAGAAATAAACCTCTTAGTCTGGTTGGTACAACAACAGGATATCCAGTAATATATTGTGAGACCATACCAAGAAGATAGACATTCTCCTGAAAGTCAGCACATGTCATGGTGGACATGTCTGGCGTCAATGTCAGTGTCTTAGTCAGCTTAGGCTGCTGTAACAAGACACCAAGGGTCAGGTGGCCTAAACAACAGAGATTTATTACTCACAGTCTGGAGGCAGGAAGTCCAAGATCACAGTGCCAACATGTGGCTCTTGGTGAGGGCCCTCTTCCCACCTTGCAGATGGCTGCCCTCATGCTATATCCTTACATATAATACGGAGAGAAAGAGCAAGCTCCCTTTCCAGGGCATTTACCCCACCACGAGGGTTCCAGCCTCAAAACTTCATCTAAATCTATCTCCTGAAGGCCCTACTTCCAAACACCATCACATTGCGAGTTAGGGTTTTAAAATGAATTTGAGGGGGACAAACATTCCATCCATAACAGCCAAGAAACTAAGCTCTCACACCAAGACGTGCTGCGTTTGGCAACTGTACTACCCTTTCTGAACCTGCCACTTTCTAAGGTGGTTTAGAGGATGCTCACTTTCCTGGCCTGCTTCTGTCACATGGAAGGGCAGAGCCTACCCTATGGAGATTTAAGGATGTGGCCATTCTTTTTCTCTCTCAGCTGCTATGACCTAGAAGTGCCTAAAAGGGTCCTGTGTTTGGGCTGGGGGTAGCCTGTAGTCTTCCCATCAGGGATGAATGTGGTGAGTGACTGCTGACTGCTTGGGGTTCATTTCCAGGAAGATCACTGGAGGTGAAGCACTGAAGGCCTCTGAAGCATGGTGATGGAAGAGGATAACATAGCAGAGGATCCTGATCCTCAGTCCTCATGAAAAGCACAGCAGCTGTTGGTCTTGTCAGCCTGAGTCTGGCCAGTGGTTGCTTCCTTGCAAAGTTTACCTCTAATGAGAAGAGGAAAGATATGAGATTCAAAGTAGGAGGAAGATTCAAGTCACTTCCAGAGAATAATTCAAGGCAGATTCTTTTCCTTTCCAATCACCTTTCCATAAGAATGAAGTAACTTGAGCATCTAGACCATGCTTGCAAAATTCCACTCCCTCAGGAATTCATTTCTCAGGCTCCAGAGTTGAAGAAACAAGACGGTGTTCCTTTTCTCCCTTGAAGGACTTCTGAATGAGATGCTTTGGGGAACTGTGTCCCCTTTTGACTCCCATGTCACTGGTGCTAGACTGATGTCATTCCTGGGAGAAAGGGCCTGCTCCTGGGCAGAGCTCAGAGCTTGCCAGTTCCATTTCAGAGTCTGAAAGGCCCAAAGAATATCCTCCACCCCCAGTCTGGGCCATCTGTATCAGAGGAGTCTGAGCAAAAGCTCCTTCTGAAAAATGCTTTTGGGCAGCTGGGAATCTGGCCAAGAGACCTTTTAGCTCAGTTCTTTTTTTTGTTAACCTTTCATAATACTATTTAAATTTAATTTTAGAAGTGAGTTATTCAACTGCAATGACACAAAGAGACATTATAACATTAGACCAAAGCAAAATAGGTTTCAGCTGATCAGCCTTCCACTCTCCAACCGCAGTTATTTTCCCCCACAATTTTATTATAAAAAATTTCAAACATGAAGTTGTAAGAATATTATAGGGAGCACCTGTATTGCCACCACGTAGATTCTACAATGATTATATTCCATGCTTATTGTATCATATGTCTATCCATCTACTCATCCCTCTATGCAACTGTGACTCTGTATTCTGATGCATTTCAAAGTAAGTTGCATCATCAGTATACTTCTCCCCTAAATACTTCAGTTTGTATACCATTAATTATTTTTTATAGGTCTTTACTTTCGAGGAAACATTTACTGGCTGTGTAATACACAAATCTGAATCATCTGCATATGTTTGTGCATAAGCAGTGACCAAAGCATATACCCATAACCCAAAGCTTTATCAAGATGCAAAATGCTACCATCCCTCAGAAAGTTCCCTCATGCTCCTTCCTAGTCATTCCCCTTTCCTACCTACCCAGAGGCGAGCACTGTCTGATTTTTTTTCTATCATTAGTGTATTTTCCTGTTTTCATCCTTTATCTAAACAGAACTGCTGTGGTCTGAATGTGTTCTCCCCCAAATTTGTATGTTGAAACCAACCCCGCAATGGATCTTGAGGGTATTAGTAATGATATTAAGAGGCGGGCCCTTTGGGAGGCAATTATTAATAGATGATGAGAACAGAGCCCCCATGTATATCTGTGCCTTTATAAAAGCGGGCCCAGAGAGCTTGCTCATCCCTTCCTCTGGGTGAGGACACAGCAAAATGATGGCTGCCTAGGAAGTGGGCCCTCACCAGACACCCAGTCTGCTAATGCTTTCATCTTAGACTTCCTACCTGTAAAATATGAGAAATAAGTATTGTTTATAAGTTACACAGTTCATGGTATTTTTGTTATAGCAACCCACATGGAATAAGACAAAAACCATTCAGAACAAGCTCTTTTATGCAGAGCTTCTCTCATTTAGCATAATGTTTTAAGACTCATCCAAACTGTTGTGTGTATCAGTATAGTTCATTTTTCTTTATTCCACTGTAAATTCTGAAAGAGATGGGAATACCAGACCACCTGATCTGCCTCTTGAGAAATCTGTATGCAGGTCAGGAAGCAACAGTTAGAACTG
>NW_011495027.1:1923293-1937889 GCF_000754665.1 Bison bison bison | reverse complement strand
TTTATTCCACTGTAAATTCTGAAAGAGATGGGAATACCAGACCACCTGATCTGCCTCTTGAGAAATCTGTATGCAGGTCAGGAAGCAACAGTTAGAACTGGACATGGGACAACAGACTGGTTCCAAATAGGAAAAGGAGTACGTCAAGGCTGTATATGGTCACCCTGCTTAGTTAACTTATATGCAGAGTACATCCTGAGAAATGCTGGACTGGAAGAAACACAAGCTGGAATCAAGATTGCTGGGAGAAATATCAATAACCTCAGATATGCAGATGACACCACCCTTATGGCAGAAAGTGAAGAGGAACTAAAAAGCCTCTTGACGAAAGTGAAAGAGGAGAGTGAAAGAGTGAAAAAGTGGACTTAAATCTCAACATTCAGAAAACGAAGATCATGGCATCCGGTCCCACCACTTCATGGTAAATAGATGAGGAAACAGTGGAAACAATGTCAGACTTTATTTTTCTGGGCTCCAAAATCACTGCAGATGGTGACTGCAGCCATGAAATTAAAAGATGCTTACTCCTTGGAAGGAAAGTTATGACCAACCTAGATAGCATATTCAAAAGCAGAGATATTACTTTGCCAACAAAGGTCCGTCTAGTCAAGGCTATGGTTTTTCCTGTGGTCATGTATGGATGTGAGAGTTGGACTGTGAAGAAGGCTGAGTGCCGAAGAATTGATGCTTTTGAACTGTGGTGTTGGAGAAGACTCTTGAGAGTCCCTAGGACTGCAAGGAGATCCATCCAGTCCATTCTGAAGGAGATCAGCCCTGGGATTTCTTTGGAAGGAATGATGCTAAAGCTGAAACTCCAGTACTTTGGACACCTCATGTGAAGAGTTGACTCATTGGAAAAGACTCTGATGCTGGGAGGGATTGGGGGCAGGAGGAGAAGGGGACGACAGAGGATGAGATGGCTGGATGGCATCACTGACTCGATGGATGTGAGTCTGAGTGAACTCTGGGAGTTGGTGATGGACAGGGAGGCCTGGCGTGCTGCGATTCAAGGCGGTTGCAAAGAGTCGGACACGACTGAGTGACTGATCTGATCTGATCTGATCTGATGGCTAGACCACAGTTTGTATATTCACTCTATTGATGGACACTTGGGCTTCTGGTTTTGTACTATTAGGAATAAAGCTACTTGAACAGTGTTGTGCAAATCTTTGGTGGACATATGCTTTCATTTCCCTTGGGTAAACACTCTGGAATGAAGCTGCTAGATCATGGGGTAGATATATGAGTGTTTTTTTACACTCCCACTAACGATGTAGGAGAGTGTGGTTGCTCTATATCCTCATGAACATTTGCTATCAGTTTTTCTAATTTTAGCTGTCCTGGTGGGTGTGAAGTGATTTAAGCTGTTATTCTGGCAAATTTTCCAAATTAACAAAAAACACATATGCAGGGATAAAGTTGAAGAAAAAAACTGGCTGAAGGAAATCTAGAGATTAGATTTATTTATGATATTAGAGAAGTGTACTTGTCTATATACGATATTAGATATTTATTAGAATACAAGATATATATCTCATTAGAAAACATGATATTAGAAAACTGCACTTATCCAAACCTATCTTGAGAGAGAAAGAAATGGCTAAGGGGATGTGCAAGAAGCAGCGAAATGTATTGCTCAGTTTATAATTCTCTCAATTACATTATAAAATTAGAAAAGTGAACTGAATGCTTAGAAGACTGCAGACTTCATTGACAGGGAAATGGGAACTCTGTGTTTTCCTACAGAGCTGGTCTGGTGGTGATCACATGTACCCTGATTTGCTTCCTCATGGTCAAAGCCCTTTGAGAACCATCCCTTGCAGTGCTGGCCCAGCCTGGAAAATGGAACCAGGAATCACCCAGACAATTGGGAGGGATCCCCTGCTCTTCTCTCCATCTCTCCAGTACCAACACTGGATCTGAGTGAGGGAATTCACATTTGGGGGGCATCAAAGTTGGGCCAGCACCTACCCTAGGCACCGTGCCTTCACCCTTTAACTCTCAAAATACCACCCTAGGCACTGACAGCCTGGTATTACAGATGTGAAAACATGACTCAGAGAGTCATAACAACTTGCCTGGGATCACAAAGAATTATAAGAAGCAGGATTGAAGTCCAAACCCTGTGTTCTTTCCATTCGACTTTGCTCAGCACCCAGCAAGCAAATTGGAGGAGGCTTAATTAACAGCTCAGGTGGCGCAGAGGCCAGCAGCAGACAGAAGTGTGTCTCTCTGCCAGATTCACCCCTCATTTTCCTCTTTTTTCTGTGTTCTGCTTTCTGAGATGCAGATGGAGATGAGACTTGGACCTCCTCTCTATAGCTGCACCCATGTCTCTGTCTCAGAACTTGGGTTTTCCTCTTGCAGGAAGGAATCATTAGCTTGTCACTTCCATACTTCCCTTCCCCACCCTCTCAGTTTCCCGGGGGCTGGGGTGACCTGGGGCATCACTGATCCCTCACTGCTCTCTATGCCTTTCCTTCTCAGTCCCTTCTGCTTGTTGTGGGGAAGGGAGGCAATCATGTTCATTGTGTATTTCTCTAGATTGAGTTACCTGTTCCTGAAATGCACTAGCTTGCTCCTCAAATCCTGCCATTCGGAAGTAATTGACAACATCCATCACGGCCCAGTCTGCAGGATCCGGTGGCCTCCCGTTCTCCATGGAACTGCAAAATAAAATACCAATCAGGATGGCTATCAGGGCAGAGCATGCTCACGACCGTGTGTGGCCAGGTCCCCACTCGGTCTCCCGGGGGCAGGCCTGGGTCAGCTCACTGCAACCAGGGGCCCAGACCCCATGGTACATGCTTCAGGACCAGAATCATTCTTGTGTTTCTTGGGTTCAGAAGATCATTGCTCTCACTGGCCCAGTCACTGCTTTTTCTATAAACCTTTAATATAAAGTATTCCCTCATGTATTGTTTTTTAATTTAGAGATATTCAGAGTGGTCCAGTGACTTCTGGCAGCCCAGAATATCATATTCATACTCCTGAACTAAGAATACCAGACCTTCTACAATAAGGCCCCAGCACATCACCACTTTCCCCACCCCCATCCCCATCCAGAGCTAAAGCCATTCCCCAACAGCCATGCCCTTCACGTGCTGTTCCAGCCACTGAGGGCCCCCTCAGCTGTCTGAAAAAATCCTATCCTTCCTACTGGATCAAATGCCACAGTCCCTGTGAGGCATTTTCTGCTCCTCCTGAAAGTGTATTAGTTATAACCGCCTCTGAGTTCCAGACCTCCATTCTAACTCCTATCAGAGCACTTTCCACATTGTATTATACTCTGCTTATTAGACAGTCTCTAGACTTTCTACTAAAGTGGGAGATGTGGGCTGAAGATGTACATTTGGGTCTGGACCAGTTCTCACTTTATTATTCCTTGCATCAACCAAGTTGTTAGGAAGTCACTCAATGTTCAGGCAACTAGATATTGATCAAGCATTTGTTTGAGAGGGTATCTGGGTAACCTCACTGGATTTGGAGAGGAGGGAAGGAAAGGTGGAATAGAGAAAGAGTGGACCTGCAGTTACTGTGTCTCTGCTTATTTCCGTGTTTCAAGAGTACTTGTTTGGATTTCTCTACGCCTTGTCCACGGTGATTCTTCTAGAGTATACATCCTATCACATTGTCCCCTGCTTCCAAACTTTCAAAGGCTTCCCATTGCCCTTTGGATAAATTCCAAATAGCTTCACCTGGCTCGGGAGGTCCTTCAGGACCAAGCCCTCTCCTAGTCCTCCAACTGGGAATACATTTGGTGAGTAAAACAGAACAGTCCTTACTTTGTGAGCACACAGCACAGGGGGAGTAGACACTGACTCACAATCATACAACCAAATGCATAGCCATGCATTGCAGCTAAGGATGGGTACTCTGTCCTATGGCAGTGGGAGGGCCTATGAGAAGCTTTCTTGTGGAAGTTTCTTTTCAGGTAAGGTCTAGAGAGCAGCCAGAAAGTTAATCATATGAAGAAGTCAGGTAAAGATGATTTCAGGCTCTCTGACAGGAATACATACAGAGAGCCATGTTGGTCTTGGATGTCGCATTGAGGATTCTGAATTTTTGTCTAGGAGCAATGGGATTTGTTAAATGGTCTGAGGTAATGGGTGTGACCTGATCTGACTCACATTTCTGGAAAAAAGAGTATTGGAGAGGAGCCAGAGAAGACAGGACCAAGTAAGAGCTCATGGTGACTGAGACTATTGTAGAAAAGGAGAGAAACACATGGATTTAAAAAGTATTTAACCAACAGAATCAGCAACAGCTAGTGGTGGACTAGTGCATGCATAGATTCAAGGGATTAGATCTGATAGACAGAGTGCCTCAAGAACTATGGACAGAGGTTCATAACACTGTACAGGAAGCAGTGCTCAAAACCATCCCCAAGAAAAAGAAATGCAGAGAGGCACAATGGTTGTCTGAGGAGGCCTTACAAATAGCTGAGAAAAGAAGAGAAGCAAAAAGCAAGGGAGGAAGGGAAAGATATACACAATGAATGCAGAGTTCCAGAGAAAGGCAAGGAGAGATAAGAAGGCCTTCTTCAATTAACAGTGCAAAGAAACAGAGGAAAACAATTGAATGGGAAAGACTAGAGATTTCTTCAAGAAAATTAGAAATAGCAAGGGAACATTTCATGCAAAGATGGGCACAATAAAGGACAGAAACGGTATGGACCTAACAGAAGCAGAAGAGATTAAGAAGAAGTGGCAAGAATACACAGAAGAACTACACAAAAAAGAATTTTTCATGACCTAGATAGCCACAATGGTGTGATTACTCACCTAGAGCCAGACATCCTGTAGTGCAAAGTCAAGTGGGCTTTAGGAAGCATCACTATGAACAAAGTTAGAAGAGGTGATGGAATTCCAGCTGTGCTATTTCCAATCCTAAAAGGTGATGCTGTTAAGGTACTACACTCAAAATCCCAGCAAATTTGGAAAACTCAGCAGTGGCCACAGGAATGGAAAAGGTCAGTTTACATTCCAATACCAAAGAAAGGCAAGGCAAAGAATGTTCAAACTACTGCACAATTGCACTCATTTCACATGCTAGCAAGGGCATGCTCAAAATCCTCCAAGGTAGGCTTCAACAGTACATGGGCCAAGAACTTCCAGATGTCCAAGCTGGATTTAGAAAAGGCAGAGGAACCAGAGATCAAATTGCCAACATCCGTTGGATCATAGAAAAAACAAGAGAGTTCTAGAAAACATCTACTTTTCCTTCACTGACTATGTTAAAGCCTTTGACTGTGTGTATCACAACAAACTGGAAAACCCTTAAAGAGATGGGAATACCAGACTACCTTACCTGTCTCCTGTGAAACCTGTATGCAGGTCAAGAAGAAATAGCTGGAACTGGATATGGAACAATCAACTGGTTCCAAATTGGGAAAGGAGTACATCAAGGCTGTATATTGTCACCCTGCTTATTTAACTTATATGCAGAGTACATCACGTGAAATCCTGGGCTGGATGAAGCACAAGCTGGAATCAAGATTGCTGGGAGAACTGTTAATAACCTCAGATATGTAGATGATATAACTGTTATGGCAGAAAGCGAAGAGGAACTAAAGAACCTCTAGATGAAGGTAAAAGAGGAGAGTGAAAAAGCTGGCTTAAAATTCAACATTCAAAAAACTAAGATCATGGTATCTGGTCCTGTTACTTCATGGCAAAAGATGGGCAAATGATGGAAACAGTGACAAACTTTATTTTCATGGGCTCCAAAATTTCTGCAGATGGTGACTACAGCCATGAAATTAAAAGACGCTCGCTCTTTGGAAGAAAAACTATGACAAACCTAGAAAACATGTTAAAAAGCAGACATATTACTTTGCCTACAAAGGTGTGTCTAGTCAAGGCTATGGTTTTTCCAGTAGTCAAATATGGATGTGAGTGTTGGACCATAAAGAAGGCCGAGAGCTGAAGAATTGATGCCTTCAAACTGTGGTGTTGGAGAAGCCTCTTGAGAGTCCCTTGGACAGCAAGCAGATCCAACCAGTCCATCCTATAGGAGATCAGTCCTGGGTGTTCACTGGAAGGACTGATGTTGAAGCTGAAGTTCCAATACTTTGACCACCTGGTCTGAAAAGCTGACTCACTGGAAAAGACCCCGTTGCTGGGAAAGAGAGAAGGCAGGAGGAGAAGGGGATGACAGAGGACAAGATGGTTGGATGCATCATCGACTCAACGGACATGAGTTGGGCAGACTCCGGGAGATGGTGAAGCACAGGGAAGCCTGGCATGCTGCAGTCCATGAGATCGCAAAGAGTCAGACACGACTGAGCAAGTGAACAACAAAGTACCTGCACGCTCAGTTGCTTCAGTCGTGTCCAACTCTTTGCAACCGTGTGAATAGTAGCCTGTCGGGCTCCTGTGTCCATGGGATTCTCCAGGCAAGAATACTGGAGTGAGTTGCCATGCCCTCCTCCAGGGGATCTTCCCAACCTAAGGACTGAAGCCATGTCTGCTATGTCTACCTGCATTGGCAGGCGGGTTCTTTACCAGGAGCACCACCTGAGGAGCCCAGTGGTGGACTAGACATGAGAACTAAGGAGATGAAAGTGTCCTGTAACTGGCTGGATGGTGGTAACTTCACTTAGACCACACCCCCAGGTTTAGCTGGACACACTGAGTGCAGGGTACCATCTACATCCAAGTTGAGATTTAATGCGGAATATGGGTCTGGAGCTCAAAGCAGACAGTGGGCTAGAGGTACACAGTGGGGAGTCAGAGTGTTCAGATGGCATTTGAAACCTTGGGAGGGGACAAGGAGAACTGGGTCCAAGAACTAAGCTTGGAAACATTCAACATTCAGTGCAAATTGAAAAGATTCATGTTACTTTCAATAGAAATAAAATTGCCCAGAGTCTGTGCATTTCTGAAAGTCTTCAAATATCTAGAAGTCAAGGGCTGAGCTGTACCTCTGCCTCACCCTCAGAATAATGACTTGCGCATAGTAGAAACGTAAAATATTTGATTAAAAAAATCTAGATACATGGTGTAGATGATCTTATTTGCAAAACA
Source organism: Bison bison bison (assembly GCF_000754665.1). NCBI lineage: Eukaryota > Metazoa > Chordata > Mammalia > Artiodactyla > Bovidae > Bison > Bison bison. The sequence continues at coordinate 1,930,861 of NW_011495027.1, read as the reverse complement.
GAAATAGAGACACATGTATAAAACAAAGGTGTGGACACCAAGGCTGTAAGTGGGGCGTGGGATGATTTGGGAGATAAAGACTGACATGTATACACTACTGATATTATGTATAAAGTAGATAACTAATGAGAACCTACTGTGTAGCTCATCAAATGCTACTTAGTGCTCTGTGGTGATCTAAATGGGAAGGGAATCCAAAAAAGGGGATACATGTATATGTATGGCTGTTTCACTTTGCTGTACAGTAGAAATTAATACATTGTAAAGCAATTATACTCCAGTAAAAAGTAATTAAAACAACAATAACAACAACAAAATTCTCTCCTAAAGAAAAAGGAGTCACTAGTCAATGGCTCCTGCTACTGCTGCTAAGTCGTTTCAGTCGTGGCCGACTCTGTGTGACCCCATAGATGGTAGCCCACCAGGCTCCCCCGTCCCTGGGATTCTCCAGGCAAGAACACTGGAGTGGGTTGCCATTTCCTTCTCCCATGCACGAAAGTGAAAAGTGAAAGTGAAGTCACTCAATCGTGTCCGACTCTTAGCGACCCCATGGACTGAAGCCCACCAGGCTCCTCTGTCCATGGGATTTGCCTAGCAAGACTGCTGGAGTGGGGTGCCATTGCCTTCTCCATAATCAATGGCACGTGTGATCAATTACTTATTAACACAACACTTAATTTAAAAACAGAGTCAATGCTTACTAATTAGAGGTACGGTCCCTTTTGGGCATAGAGATCGTAAATCTGTCAGTACTGCCCTTGTGTGCACACACTCATGTACTTGCTCACTCACATATGCCACATGTCCCTCACCTCACCCTGATTCCCCACCCCCACCCCCACAACGCTTTCCTACCATTTAGGCAAAACACATGGGGAAAAACTATTTTTCATCCTAACATTCTTAACATGTTAGGGTGTTAACATGTATTTTCAAATTAAAGCTGCTGCTGCTGCTGCTGCTGAGTCGCTTCAGTCGTGTCCGACTCTGTGAGACCCCATAGACGGCAGCCCAACAGGCGCCGCCATCCCTGGGATTCTCCAGGCAAGAACACTGGAGTAGGTTGCCGTTTCCCTCTCCAATGCATGAAAGAGAAAAGTGAAAGTGAAGTCGCTCAGTTGTGTCCAACTCTTAGCGACCCCATGGACTGCAGCCTACCAGGCTCCTCTATCCATGGGATTTTCCAGGCAAGAGTACTGGAGTGGGGTGTTATCATGCTGGGATTTTCCATCATCCTATCAGCATAAGCAGTCATGAGCTGACATTGAGGACTCTTTTCTAGGTACCATTTACCTTCCCTCTCTTGCTTAAGATAGGCTTGAAAAAATGTTTGGAAAGGAGTTCATTGTTCTAAAACATTTTTTAGGCTTTTTAATCAGCTCACTTCTAGCAGTAAGCACAGTGACCCATCCAATACACTCTTAAGTGCCCCCAGAAAACATCTGAATTCACCATCCCTGTGGCTATCTTCAATTAGCTGCCTTTATTCATTAAGAAGAGCTATCAAATTGTGATAACAAAATATCAGTTCAGTTCTGTCACTGAGTCGTGTCCCATCCTTTGCGACCCCATGGACTACAGCACGACAGACTTCCTTGTCCATCACCAACTCCCGGAGCCTACTCAAACTCATGTCCATCGCTTTGGTGATGTCATCCAACCATCTCATCCTCTGGCGTCCCCTTCTCCTCCTGCCCTCAATCTTTCGCAGCATCAGGGTCTTTTCCAATGAGTCAGTTCTTCACATCAGGTGGCCAAAGTACTAAAGTTTCAGCTTCAGTATCAGTCCTTCCAAAGAATATTCAGGGTTGATTTCCTTTAAGACTGACTGGTGCATCTCCTTGAAGTCCAAGGGATTCTCAAGAATCTTCTCCAACACCACAGTTCAAAAGCATCAATCCTTCGGAGCTCAGCTTTCTTTATGGTCCAATTCTCATAACTATACATGACTACTGGAAAAACCACAGCTTTGACTAGATGGACCTTTGTTGGTAAAGTAATGTCTCTGCTTTTTAATATGCTTTCTAGGTAGGTCATAGTTTTTCTTCCAAGGAGTAAATGTCTTTTAATTTCATGGCTGCAGTCACCATCTGCAGTGATTTTGGAGCCCAAGAAAATAGTCGGTTACTGTTTCCATTGTTTCCCCATCTATTTGGCATGAAGTGTTGGGGCCAGATGTCATGATCTTAGTTTTCTGAATGTTGAGCTTTAAGTTTTTCACTCTCCTCTTTCACTTTCATCAAGAGGCCCTTTAGTTCTTCTTCACTTTCTGCCAGAAGGGTGGTATCATCTGCATATCTGAGGTTATTGATATTTCTCCCAGCAATCTTGATTCCAGCTTGTGCGTCATCCAGCCCAGCATTTCACATGATGTACTCTGCATATAAGTTAAATAAGCAGGGTGACAATATACAACCTTGAAGTACTCCTTTCCCAATTTGGAACCAGTCTGCTGTTCTATGTCCCATTCTAACTGTTGCTTCTTGACCTGCATACAGATTTCTCAATAGGCAGGTCAGGTGGTATGATATTCCCATTTCTTAAAGAATTATCCACAGTTTTTTGTGATCCACACAATCAAAGGCTTTGGCATAGTCAATAAAAGCAGAAGTAGATGGTTTTCTGGAACTCTCTTGCTTTTGCGATGATCCAATAGATGTTGCCAATTTGATCTCTGGTTCCTCGCCTTTTCTAAGTCTAGCTTGAATATCTGCAAGTTCACGGTTCACTGGCTGTTGAAGCCTGGCTTGGAGATTTTTGAGCATTACTTTCCTAGTGTGTGAGATGAGTTCAATTGTGAGGTAGTTTGAGCGTTCCTTGGCGTTGCCTTTCTTTGGGATTGGAATGAAAACTGACCTTTTCCAGTCTTGTGGCTACTGCTGAGTTTTCCAGATTTGCTGGCATATTGAGTGCAGCACTTTCACAGAATCATCTTTTAGGATTTGAAAGAGCTCAACTGGAATTCCATCACCTCCACTAGTTTTGTTTGTAGTGACGCTTCCTAAGGCCCACTTGACTTCACATTCCAGGATGTTGGCTCTAGGTGAGTGATCACACCATCGTAGTTATCTGGGTCATGAAGACTTTGTTTTGCATAGTTCTTCTGTGTATTCTTGCCACCTCTTCTTAATATCTTCTGCTTCTGTTAGGTCCATACCATTTTTGTCATTTAGTGTGCTCACCTTTGCATGAAATGTTCCCTTAGTGTCTCTAATTTTCTTGAAGAGATCTCTAGTCTTTCCCATTCTATTGTTTTCCTCTATTTCTTTGCATTGATCACTGAGGAAGGCTTTCTTCTCTCTCCTTGCTATTCTTTGGAACTCTGCGTTCAAATGGGTATATCTTTCCTTTTCTCCTTTGCCTTTACTGTCTCTTCTTTTCTCAGCTGTTTGTAAGGCCTCCGCAGACAACCATTTTGCCTTTTTGCATCTCTTTTTCTTAGGGATGGTCTTGATCACTGCCTCCTGTACAATGTCATGAACCTCCGTCCATAGTTCTTCAGATATAATGCCTTGAATCTATTTCTCACTGCCACTGTATAATCGTAAGGGATTTGATTTAGGTCATATCTGAATGGTCTAGTGGTTTTCCCTACTTTCTTCAATTTAAGTCTGAATTTGTCAATAAGGAGTTCATGATCAGAGCCACAGTCAGTTCCTGGTCTTGTTTTTGCTGACTGTATACAGCTTCTACATCTATACATACAAATATTATATATATATATATATATATATTATATATATATAATATATATACATACAAAGTATGCTACATTGTAATTTTAGGATGGGAGCCTTTCCTGATTCTTATTCTGCTGGGATATGACATCATCACTTCCTCAGTTCTGAAATATTCTTGAGTACTAGCATCATAGCAGAGAACAAAGGCTTTGCAAAAGTGCTGGCAGCCTACCATGAAGAGCAAGAGTAATGAGGAAAGTCTCCTACTTAGGGCGAGGGGATCCTTACAAAAGAATCTAGGGGAACGTCTGATCCACTTAAGTTACAGCTGATTAGCTCAAAAGACAAAGTAACATAAAAATCACAATGTTAGACCACACACATCTTGAAAGGAGAAACTGTCTCCATCTCTGCATCTCTCCAGCACCCAGCACTGGTTGGACTGGAATATACAGTTGATACACAGCAAAGATCTGTTACATTAATGGACTAACATCCAGAGGGTACTTACAGTCTACAATAGGCTTTTCACTTATTACCTATTGTCAGTCTTCTAGCTCCTTGTAAACTGGCTACTGTGACCTGATTTTCAGGAAACTAAGGCTCAGAAAGGTTAAGAACTCACTGCATATCACATAGTATATAAAACCAGGATTGAATTCCATACCTGTTTGTCTCCATATCAATTCTTTTTCCAGCCCATACTTACTGATACAATAAATGTTTACTAAAAGCCTACTGTCTTCTCAGTGCTGTGCTTAGAGACAGGTTACGAGGATAGGCACGCATATCCTTCACGGAACCGGCACTCTGGTGAGGGGAAGCAGACATGTAAACAGCGTACTCTAAGTGTTAGAACTGGGGGAATGAACTGGTGCTTCTGAGGATGCATGCACCGGAGGGCCTGGAGAATGCTGCTTGACTAGGATACTTGAAAATTTTTAATGCAATTCTGAAAGGCATCACTTGCTTCAAACACACACTCAGGTCCTCCCTGAGAGAATTGTCTGCAGAATTGTCCAGTGGTTTCAGCAACAGTATTAAGAAGAAACCTAGAGGTGGTCCAAGGCCCATGATGGTGGGGGTTCAGGAGGCCAGAGTGCCAAGGCCAGAAAAAATGATGAGAACATTTCAGAGGATGGATTTAAGCGTCACCTTTCCCCACTGGGAAAGCCATATGTTTCCTCAAGGACTGTTATTTGTGGCCAAACTCAGATGCTCTGTTCCCTTTTAAATGGGCCATTCTCTTCAAATCTTTTCTTATAACAAACATGTCCATGTCAAACTCCAGGAGGAATTTAAATGGTGCTGTTTGAAACAGCTCCCAGATGGTGGTTCCCTTTACGGCTGCTAATTTTGCTAATGAAATGAGATGGCAGATATAACAGTTCCATTATCATTTGGTATTTATTATTATTGTCACAGCAAAATATTTCCTAGAATACAATGTAAATATAAAGATGATAAATTCATGAATATTTTTCCAGGCATGGAGACTTTGAAAATATATATATGCATTTTTCCCTTATTATAAAAAAGACTAGCAAGAAATGAACAGCAGAATTTGTCTCCAGTCCCATCACTTATTCGAATCAATGTTCCCATTTAACACTGTCTCCTTTCAGTCCCTGTGCATATGATTGGGAACATCATGTATGGATAAGAATTATATCATGCATGAATACTTCACACTGGGAACTGATTATCCCTTAATTAAACAATCACCTCACTTTTAGAGAGAGCTAAAGAGATACAACTGTGAGGACAGAAATGCAATAAATAACAAATTTGGCAGATACATGCAGATTATGACCTTATGGTGAATGTTTTCATGTTGGCACATGATAATTTGAAGTGCCAGCAGCAGAAGTGCCCATTCCCCTTTAATTTTATTCATGGAAACAGGTGAAAAATATTCGAAACTCTTTCTTGGAATTCAGTGTGTATATTTTACGATAGTTATGCTTTTATAGATTCTGAAGGTTGATAAGACCAGAAGGAAACTCTGGATAAATACAGCCCATATGGGATTTCAAAACCCTGTTATACCTATTAATTGCATTTCAACTTTAAAGTTCAGAGCAAAACTTACTTTCTACTAGTTAATATATTACGGTGACATTTATTTATCATGCTACTCCTTTTATAAAGCTAATTCTCAATGTTACTTGTGTTTCCACTCAGAAATACACTTGAACTTTGTACTATTTTGATCTTGATAACTTACTTTTCAAATTATATTAACCTACTCTTTGGTCATATCTTAAAACAGCCTTTGGCTAAAAGCAATATAAATTTGATCACAATAAATCAACACTGATCTCTTGGCCTATGGACATAGCTAAGGATGAAGCAACCAAATGAGCTTTCAGTTTATCTCCATTTTTTTTTTCTCCCTCTCCCTTCATCCTAACAAGTAGGTATCTGGCTTAAAGACAGCCAGACAAAGAGACAGGATGATTTAAAGTTTCCTGACAGGACATTTTTCATTTTTTAATATCCAGCTACATAAGAGTTGACTGCATTTCACTGCCACATACCCAAGCAACAAAAGTACTGAAAGAGCAAATAGCTCTTCTGTATATTTGGCACTCAGGGATTTAATTCAAACATAACTTTCCAGGCTTCTTTCCCATTCCAAGTTTGTACTGAAATCCAACCAGTCAACATCCTGGACCTTCCCATATCCACAGCTTTGGTTATGCTACTCAAAACGCTGTTTGTTCAGCTTTTAAGGGTTAGAACTCTACTTATGTAAAATAGATACTGGTTAAACATCTCCTTTCTAATAAACCCAATCAATCTTTTATTCCCATCATCAATTAAGTTTCACCTGCTCACGACGAGTCTGGCACTTAATAAGGCTTGGGAACTTGCAGTCTAGTGAAAAGGAAAATCTCAAGTCAGCTGCACGATGAAGAACGGTTTTAACATGTTCCCTGCCTTATTACAAAGAGCAGTTAAGGAAGAAGAGGAATGGAGGGAGGGAGGGAGGGCAGTGTGAGTCAGGCTGTGTTAGGTGTGTGGAGCCCTGAATCCAGAGCAACATCAGGATCAGGTCCCAGGAACAGGGAGGTCAGTCTTCCTGCATCATTTCTCTCCTAAGAGACATCTTCCCTCAGGCTCATGCGTTTCCTCTGAAATCACAGGGCACTCTGTCCTTGGCATTCCTCTGCTAGGAATGTCTCCCAAAAACCCCACTTCATTTTTCTGAAAACAAATCTGCCTTTTCCCCCACCTGTTCTCAACTTCCTAGTACAAATAAAGACCTCTGACCTGGAGGAAATAAAGACATTCCTCTCAACAGGATTCCATGCATTTTTGTATATTATTTGCTATCAGATACAATTCACACCCACATTCACACTACACATAAACATAGGAATGTTTCATACTCCCGTAATAATATTAAAGACAACTGCATACAGACGGCCTGCAGAGCTCCCCCTCCCTGCTCTGAGCCAGGCACAGTGGTCACTATTCCAAAGGACTGACTATGGCTTTAATGCTTTAACAAACTCGGTTTTCCTTTGTAGGAATATCAGTAGCACACCAGAATCTATGTAGAAAACAGCAACCCTTCGAGCTACTAATGTATAGAAGATATAATGCATGTTTGTGAATTCTGCTGACTTTGATAGGAACTCCTTGTTGTTATCACATTTAAAATATGATGATATGATTAGCTGACTCTAAGTTTTGCTCCTCTTACTTTTTTGAAATGTATACTTCCTTAAGGTAGCTATTTACAATGCACAAATGGTAAATTGAACAGATTCAATCCTTAACCCAAGTTGTCATTTATTTAAGGGAATAACCAAACATAACCAAACTTTTATCATAAGAAAATATGTTAAGACTGAATTGTGTCCACCTGACCCCCAAAAT
>NW_011495027.1:1922510-1923193 GCF_000754665.1 Bison bison bison | reverse complement strand
GACCCCCAAAATTCCTATGCTGAAGTCCTAACCCTCAGTGTGGGCAGGGGCTTTTCGGAGATAGAGCAATTAAGGTTAAATGTGGTCATGAGGGTGGGCTAACAGAAGCAGAAGAAATTAAGAAGAGGTGGCAAGAATACACAGAAGAACTGTACAAAAAAGATCTTTATGACCAAGATAATTATGATGGTATGATCACTCACCTAGAGCCAGACATCCTATAATGTGAAGTCAAGTGGGCCTTAGAAAGCATCACTATGAACAAAGCTAGTGGAGGTGATGGAATTCCAGTTGAGCTATTTCAAATCCTAAAAGAGGATGCTGTGAAAGTGCTGCACTCAACGTGCCAGCACATTTGGAAAACTCAGCAGTGGCCACAGGACTGGAAAAGGTCAGTTTTCATTCCAATCCCAAAGAAAGGCAATGCCAAAGAATTCATCTCACACACTAGTAAAGTAATGCTCAAAATTCTCCAATCCAGGCTTCAGCAATACGTGAACTGTGAACTTCCTGAAGTTCAAGCTCGTTTTAGAAAAGGCAGAGGAAGCAAAGCTCAAATTGCCAACATTCGCTGGATCATCAAAAAAGCAAGAGAGTTCCAGAAAAACATCTGTTTCTGCTTTATTGACTATGCCAAAGCCTTTGACTGTGTGATTCACAATAAACTGTGGAAAATTCTGAAA
>NW_011495027.1:1907586-1922410 GCF_000754665.1 Bison bison bison | reverse complement strand
AACTGGACATGGAACAACAGACTGGTTCCAAATAGGACAAGGAGTACGTCAAGGCTGTATATTGTCACCCTGCTTATTTAACTTATATGCAGAGTACATCATGAGAAACGCTGGGCTGGAAGAAGCATAAGCTGGAATCAAGATTGCATGGAGAAATATCAATAACCTCAGATATGCAGATGACACCACCCTTATGGCAGAAAGTGAAGAGGAACTGAAAAGCCTCTTGATGAAAGTGAAAGAGGAGAGTGAAAAAGTTGGCTTAAAGCTCAACATTCAGAAAACGAAGATCATGGCATCTGGTCCCATCACTTCATGGGAAATAGATGGGGAAACAGTGGAAACAGTGTCAGAGTTTATTTTTTGGGGCTCCAAAATCACTGCAGATGGTGACTGCAGCCATGAAATTAAAAGACGCTTACTCCTCAGAAGAAAAGTTTTGACCAACCTAGATAGCATATTCAAAAGCAGAGACATTACTTTGCCAACAAAGGTCCGTCTAGTCAAGGCTATGGTTTTTCCAGTGGTCATGTATGGATGTGAGATTTGGACTGTGAAGAAAGCTGAGCACTGAAGAATTGATGCTTCTGAACTGTGGTGCTGGAGAAGACTCTTGAGAGTCCCTTGGACTGCAAGGAGATCCAACCAGTCCATTCTGAAGGAGATCAGCCCTGGGTGTTCTTTGGAAGGAATGATGCTAAAGCTGAAACTCCAGTACTTTGGCCACCTCATGCGAAGAGTTGACTCATTGGAAGAGACTCTGATGCTGGGAGGGATTGGGGCAGAAGGAAAAGGGGACGGCAGAGGATGAGATGGCTGGATGGCATCACCGACTTGATGGACATGAGTCTGAGTGAACTCCGGGAGTTGGTGATGGACAGGGAGGCCTGCCATGCTCTGATTCATGCGGTCACAAAGAATCAGACATGACTGAGTGACTGAACTGAACTGAAGAAAAATAAAACTACCAATTACAAGTATCACTATCAACTACCATATATTCTTTGATTCAAGAATCCATACATATAGCACTCTGACTTATCCTACCAAATATATCCACAGAAGGGTTACGACATCAGATTCTGATTAGAAAGGTCATGTTGCATGTCTGAATTAGTGGCTCACTTTCCCCCTCTCCTCTCCACTCCCCTCTTCTCCTTTCTCTTTCTCTTTTCTTCTTCCTTCTTTTTTCCTCCTTCTCTCTCTCCCTCCCTCCCTTTCTTCCCTTCTTTCTAACAAACTATCTGTTAAGAAGTATTTGATATTTAGCCACTTAAACGTCTTGGGAGCTTTATTTTATTCTCCCATGTGTTTAGTAGAGTGGAATCTTACATTGAGATCACTCCCTGTTCCAGACTGCTGTTCCCTGGAAAGAACAGCGTGCCAGGAACCCTCACTCAAGCAGGTAGACTCAAGCAGTATGGTTGTGGAGTCTGGTTGCAGCAAGCTGGTTGCAATCTCCTCCTTGCTTTTAAAAAACACACATCTAAGGACTGCTGATTATTTACTTGACAACACAAAAGGACAGGAATACGAGTAAATGAACAAAAGCTGAAGCCAGTGATCAGATGCACAATTACTTCTAACAGCTTCCTCTTCCTCCTTCCCTAAGGAACCTTGCAGGACTTCCAGGCAAATAAATAAATATCCTGTGAAGTTATTTATTTAACCCTAGATGTGACTGATTCCCTTAGAATTAGATGCCTGACTGATATGTGGGTTGCTATACACATAAACATTGCTGGATTTTTTTTTAATGAGGTAAGTAATGGTAGCTATTGTTATTTTTGTTATATGAAAGGTCTCTTTAATAATTCTACAATGAAGTCAGAGTTTTGAAATTTGGCATGTTAGTCACTCAGTTGTGTCTACCTCTTTGCAACCACATGGACTGTAGCCCACCTGAATTCTGATGTCTGTGGAATTCTTCAGGCAAGAATACTGGAGTGGGTTGCCATGTCCTTCTCCATGGGATCTTCCCAAGCCAGGGATCGAACCCAGGTCTCATGTATTGTAGACAGATTCTTTACCATCTGAGCCACCAGGGAAGCCCTACCTAAAAATTCTAGCAATACCAATAGAAATTCTAGTAATACCAATAATAATTTCTAACGTTATCCTAATATCTTACTTCTATCATTCACTTCCTAATCTTGTAATTCACATTAAGAATGACAACTTCTTTAAATTTAATAATTAGCTTAATATTTAATAGTTAACAGTCCTCAGAGAGGGCTATTTCAAAAGTTAGTATTAATGCACATATGGCCAATTAATTAATGACAAATGAGCCAAGAATATACAAAGGGGAAAAGATAGTCTCTTCAATAAATGGTGCTGGAAAAACAAGAGGACGATGTGCAAAAGAATGAAACTGGAACACTACCTTATACCACATAGAAAAATTAATTCAAAGTGGGTCAAAGATTTGAATGTAAGGCCTGAAACTATAAAGCCTGTAGAAGAAAACATAAGTGGTAAGCTCTTTGACATCAGTCTTGGCGATGATTTTTTTTTTTTGGATCTGACTCCCAAAACAGAGGCAACAAAAGCAAAAATAAACAAGTGGGACTATCTTAGACTAAAAATCTTCTGCAGAGCAAACAGAACCAACAAAGTGCGAAGGCAACCTACTGAACAGGAGAAAATACTTGCAAATCCAAAATACATAAAGAATACATATAACTCCACAGTAAAAATAAATATTAATAAACAATCAAATTTAAAAATGGGCAGAGGATTTGAATAGACATTTTTTCCAAAGAAGATACGCAGATGGCCAACAGGTATATGAAAAGATGTACTGAACCATTAATCATCAGGGAAATGCAAACCAAAACAATAAGGAAGTATCTTATGCCCTTTAGAAAGGCATAAGAAAAAAACAAGAGATAACAAATGCTGGCAAAGATGTGGAAAGGGAACCCTTATGCATTATTGGTAGAATTGTAGTATGGAAAATAGGAGGTAGGTTCCTGAAAAAAATTAAAAACAGAACTACCATACAATTCAGCAATTTTGCTTCTGGGCATCTAACTAAAAGAAAGAAAAACACTAAATCAAAAAGATATAGCTCCCTCACATTCATTACATCACTATTTACAATAGCCTAGACATGAAAGCCATCTGAGTGTCCATCACCGGAAAATAAAGAAAATGTGGTGTGTGTGTGTGTGTGTATGTATATATATATAGAATATAATAGTATTCAGCCATAAAAAGGAAGTCTTGTCATTTTTGACAATATAAATTGAATGTGAAGCCATTTTAAATGCCCTCTGCAAGTCAAATAAGTCAGCCAAAGACAAATACATAATCTCACTTATATGTGGAATCTAAAAATAAAATATTCAAAAAAAGTAAATCCAAAACCAAAGATACAGAGAACAGATTGGTGGTTGCCAGAGGTGAGGGGAGGGGTTGCAGAGCACTAAATGGGTGAAAGTGGTCAAAATGTACAAACTTCCAGTTATAAAATAAGTAATTCATGGGGATGTAACATTCAGCATGGTGACTATAACTAATAATACTGTACTGTATATTCAAAAGTTGTTAAAGACAGTAGATCTTAAAAATTCTTATCAGAAGAAAAAACTTTAACTGTGTATGTGATTCATGTTAACTACAGTCATCGTGGTGAACATTTGAATTATCGTGGTGAATAATGAATTATTATGTGGTATATCTGAAACTGATACATTATAGGAAAATTATATCTCAATGTTTAAAAGCTAGTATTTCAATATTAAAGTGAGTTGAAAACTTTCCAATATTCATTACTAAGAAAAGTATCACTTTACTAATTATAAAAGAAATGTTAGTTCCAAACTTTAGTCTTTGCTTCATAATAAAACAACCAACTGAACACAAAGGCAGAAGAAGACGGTGAGATACATGAGCAAGAAAAGGCATGATTTTAATAAGAAATAGCTTCTTTTGAAGGTTGCTAAGCTTTGTTGCTGTGAGCATTCTACTGCAGTAGAGCTTCTCCACCGTGGGGTGAGGGGTTGGTGGTGGTGGGGAGATAAACCACTTGAAAAGCTGCTAACTTACTAAAAGCATCTATTGTGTGTGGGAATATTAGTTCCTCCTCCCTCCTAGAAGAAAAGGAAAAAAGGGATAAAAGACCAACTGATGAAAAATGGAGTAATAAGACTAAATGAATGGGGGAAAATATTCACATGTATACTTGTAAGTTGTATAGATACGCACATATATGTGAAACACCTAGAATTTTTTATAATTTACCGAAAATTCTACATGATTAAACATAGATCAATAGCAAGAGTGTCATGTACCAAAGTTTTGATTAATTCAAAATCTGTGACTCTGAAATCCATAAAAAAGAGAACATTATGATCCCATTTGTTCAATAAAAGTTTATGTCTCCATATACATTGGGCTTCCCTGGTGGCTCAGACAGTAAAGAATCTGCCTGCAATGCAAAAGACCTGAGTTTGATCCTTGGGTCGGGAGGATCCCCTGGAGAAGCGAATGGCTACCCACTCCAGTATTCTTGGAGTGGTACACTGGAGAGTCCTTGGCAGGCTTGGAGCTTGGCGGGCTGCAGTCCATAGGGTCACAAAGCGTCGGATATGACAGAGTGACTAAGCACAGCACACGTATATATGGATCCAGAGAGCTCTATATAGAAACTGTCTAGAAGAACATACCCCAAACTATTAAGATGGCTCCCTCTTAATTATTTAATTATTTTAAAACTTAATAATCACCATGAATCCATCATGCAAAATAGAAGCTATAATATTTTTTAAAAAAACTATAATCTTGACAATGCTTATATCCATCCCACCCCTGCATCCCTGACCTGAGGGAATCATCCTCCCCAACCCCATATTCATTTAACCTTTCTCCCCATGCATGTGTGCAAGAGCTTGTTTTGGCTATAACCTGTGCAATATTGCAGCCTCTAAACACAGGTGGCTGTTGAGCATTAAAAATCCAACTAAGAAATTGGGTTTTTCATTTTAACTAGTTTAAATTTAAAAACCCGAATTAAAGTAAATTATGTTTCTGATCAACACAACTTCATTGTTTTGGTGTGATAACATTTCCCTTTAACCATTGCAGTGCCTAGAAACTACTTTGAAGTTCAATCAGATGCAGCTCTCTTTCTCTAGTTTTACACATAAACACATGGCAATCCAGTTGGCATCTATACATTGATTCAGGATAAATGATCTTTTCTATGCACCCATGTGATATTGTAATGTGTTTGATGCCGACAGCACAGGTTATAAGACTCTCTTTGTATGTTGTAATTGGTAATTAATAATCTTACAATTTTAATTGCAATAAAATATTTTAGTTAAAAGTAAGTATGGATACATTTTAAAATGTAAAAAGGAGGCATACCACTGATGCAGAATCAAAAGGAGATGCAGAAACTAGCACCAGAGTCAGAACAGTAAAGAAAAAAGGAGCCTGACTCAAAGTATATTGGAAATTTCATGATGAACAGCAATTGCAATTCGTTGGAGCAGAGCAAAAGGAAAAAAGCTGTTTATGGTAACAATAACCCTGTGTACGAGACAGCAAAAGAGACACTGATGTATAGATCAGTCTTATGGACTCTGTGGGAGAGGGAGAGGGCGGGGAGATTTGGGAGAATGGCATTGAAACATGTATAATATCATGTATGAAACGAGTCACCAGTCCAGGTTCGATGCACGATACTGGATGCTTGGGGCTGGTGCACTGGGACGACCCAGAGGGAGGGTATGGGGAGGGAGGAGGGAGGAGGGTTCAGGATGGGGAACACAGGTATACCTGTGGCGGATTCATTTCGATATTTGGCAAAACTAATACAATATTGTAAAGTTTAAAAATAAAATAAAATTAAAAAAAAAAAACACCCAACCTAAGGAAAAATACCAAGACAAAAAAAAAAAAGAAAAATGGATAAACATTAAGTGACATTTTTAGCAAAGACATAGTGAATTTGGTAACTTGCTTCTCAACAGTCAAAAAGAGCTAATAACATTAGACACCTGTAATCAAAATTCAACGTCCAACAAAACATTCTGAAGTGATTTTAAACAGAATCTGAGCTCATAAATTTGCCCAGCTATAAACAACTTGGATTCTAGCACAAAAAAAGAACACAGTTTTTTCAATAGCTATGTTGTTATATTCAGTTTTCAGAATATTATGATAAAATACTAAAAAGGCAGTTCATCAAAAGTGAGATATTTTTCAATCATGCCATCAAACAATTGCCCGAAGAATGTAAGATCTTTTTAACAGTATCTAAGATCGATTGGTTCAAATTTGGAAAAACACAACTACTTTTCTTTAGCTTTAGATGAGTAGTGCAACATCAAAAGTGAAAAGTGTTAGTCACTCAGTCATGTCTGACTATTTGTGACCCCACCGACTGTAACATGCCAGGCTCCTCTGTCCATAGACTTCTCCAGGCAAGAATACTGGAGTGGGTAGCCATTCGCTTCTCCAGGGGATTTTCCTGACCCAGGGATCAAACCCGGGTTTCCTGCATTGCAGGCAGACTCTACCATCTGAGTCACAAGGGAAGCCCATAACATCAAAGACACTGCCAAGTTCATACTTGGAGTCTGCTTTATCTCAGAAGACTTCCAAATTTAAGAAGAAATGTTATCAATTTATGGCCTGAAAAACTGAATTCCTATTTAAATATTTTAAATGTTTTATATTTGTTGAAGAATAACTTCAGCTAGATTTGAAAAAATTAAATCCTATCCTGGTAGATGGTACTTCAGCCACACTAAGTTTAAAAAAATCTGGTTTTAATATACTTTTAAAACAGGAGACGTATTTCATTGCTTCATTCTACTGTATGATACATGTGTTCGGTTTTTTGAAGCGGACTCCTGAAATGTGTCAAGAATGCCATTGTTAAATCATTCCATAAATATTTGTAAATGCCACAGATCAATGCCGAACAATGGAACTCTTAAAAGAAACAGAGCACATTTAAAGATCTGTGTTCTTTGCCAATACTCGTTAAGTTATAGAAGAAATATACAAAGACTTATTGTATTGTTAAGTCCAATTCAAGATTTCATTAAAACAAAAAATGCTTTCCAAATATTCAATAATTAAAGACAAAAAATGGCAGAGAAATTCGTATTTTCTCATTGATGTATCAGACTACATGTAAATGAGATTAATTTGAAGCTCCTGAAAAAGAAAAAAAAGGAAATGCTGATTTGTAACCTAGGTAAAGAGGCACAAAATTTTGTGTTGAAATTGTAACTTTTCAGAGTATAATAAAAATAATTTTACACATCTTTCTAACATAAATCAATTTTAAGAGAAATTTGAAGAATGATTCATTGGATAAATTTATATGTCTTATAAATTTATGTAATACACTTTTGAATTTAATGCTAACAATATGATTTTTTTGAGTATCAGCAAATTTAACTTAGTTTTGAAAGGATACGCTATTGCTTCCAAGTCAAGTCAAATCTAAAAGAGAAGAACCAGGAACTTCCCTGGTGGTCCAGTGGCTAAGACTCCCTGCCCCTAATGCAGGGGGCCCAGGTTCGATCCTTGGTCAGGGAACTAGATCCCACATGCCACAACTAAGACCTGGTGCAGACAAATAAATGAACAAAAAGGAAATATACAAAATAGAAGAACAAGTTGTGTCAATGTACACAAATGTATTAAAGGAAAATAATTTTTGGTACTTGATTCATTTATTGAGACTTTTAAGAATTATTTAGGTATGTGATTCTACTTTTTCAATCACAAATTTTATGAAATCTAATAGAGATCAAATATTTATAATAAAATTTTTCCATCCAAACTGAAACATACTCTAAGTGTAAAATATATAGTGCACTGATAAAATTTAGCACAGAAATATAAACTATTTCATTAATAATGTGCTATATTGACTACATTTAAAAATGATAACATCCTGGGTATTTTCAGTCAAATATAAACTATATTAAAATTAATTTCATCTGTTTAAATATGACCACCAGAAAATGTTAAATTACATCTATGGTTCAAATGTCATTTCTAGTATATATCCGGCACTAACATATATCCAGAAATGGACTTGTTGAGTTATAAAATATTTCATGGTTCAACACTGGAAAAAAATGCCAAATTGTTTTCCAAAGCCACTGGACATCAGCATCAACACTACCAGAGAACATGTTAAAACACAAGTTCCCAGGCCTTTGGGATGTACCGAACAGAAACTCTGGAGGTGTGGCCCAGCTGCCTGTATTTTAACATGCCCTCCAAGTGATACAAATTCACTTTGAGAAACACTGCCTAGCATAACTTAGAACAGACTTATGATATATCTTATACTTAGAAGAAATATGCCATTTTGAAAAGGGAAGTCCTGTCTTTGTTAACTTATGGTCATAGTATTGAATGTTTCCATCATTTACAAATCTTGGGTACTTAGGCTTCTATAGCCCCCTGGGAGTGAGAGCTGTGCCTCTGGTGAAAGAGACTGAAAGCTACCTTTGAAAACCTAGTCACCCCAGTGCAGAAGAAAGGGCTCAGGCTTCAATGCCAGACTTTAAACCTAAATACCAACATCAGGACTTATAAGCAATGAACTCTTAGAAGGTCTTTTACCTCCTGGAGCTTTCGTTTTCTCCACTATAAAATGGGAATTATAGCACATACCTCAAAATATGGTTGTGAGGATTAACAAGGCTCACACAAAGTGCTAGACACAGAGAAAGGACTCCATAAACAATAGCCTTGTAAAACTAAAGCTCTGAGCAGTAGCACACGGCCAGTGATAGGTCATTATCCTAGGCTTCTTTGGAAATGATCCTTTGTGAAGTACATTGTCTAATAAAGCAACTTTATTTTCCATGCCTGGAAAACAAAATGGAAGCAACTGTGATCCCAGTTTGAGCAGATCTCAGAGAGAGCCTTAAGACTCTATGTTTTAGGGATTCAGTATTATAATCTAACTCTATCTTGGCCAACAGGTTAGCCAATAGCCACTTGCTATATAAACTGAGACTGCTATTTCTGATCAAGGTGGAGTCATGGGGCCCAGAACTACACTTCTGCCTAAAACAACTAAAAAATTGACAAGATGTATGAAACTGGCACTCAAGGCACTGGACACAGGCAGTAAAGAATAGTGGTCCCTGAAGGGTGGGAACAAGCATGTAGCCCTGGCCACTTACTGCCTGAAGAGAGATTTTAGGCTGTGCCCGGGTGCAGAGTTCCAGAGAGGAGACAGCTACAGAGAGGGAACTCTGGAGATGTGTAGAAGTTTCCCTTCAAGTGCTCAGTGGAGTACTGATTATCACATACACATGAAGAAATAAGCTGGGGAAAGAATCATGAAAAAGAATTAGAGACAAAAATCCTTAGAGATCACACAGAGTTGGGAACAGTGCTTGTTTCTATCTTCCAGAGAGGAATATCGCATCATTCAGGAGTATTGGTTAGAGTAGAAATGTGGGTCTTACTTCAATAAAAGGGGGAAAAAAAGGGTAAATACAGCTCTAGTCTTGACTAACAATACTTATTAATAAAATAAGGCTTCAAAGGATCAATTGCTTGTTTCCAACTAATTCAAGCACATCCCAGGACAAAGATCTGGAATATTTACAGGAATACAAAATTATCAAACATTCAACAAGGCAAAATTCAAAACACCTAATTTTCAATAAAGAATTACCAAGCGTACAAAGAAGCAGAAAAATATGACCCATAGTGAAAAGAAAAACCAATCAACTGAAACCGACTGAGAAGTGATAGAATTAGTAGACAAGGACATTGAAACAATTTTATGACTATATTTCATACGTTCAGAAGCTAGAGGGAAGGATATGTAAAGTGAAGACATGAAAGATTTAAAAGACCAAGCTGAACTTCTAGAGATGAAAACTTGTTTGAAATGAAAAATGCATTGGGTGGGATTAACAAGAGATTATACATTTCAGAAGAAAAGATTAGTGAACTTAAGGAAAAGCAATAGAAACTATCCAAAAATGAAACACAGAAAAAAGACTGGGAAAAAAATTAGCAGGGTATCAGTGAATTGTGGGGCAATATCAAGTGATCAAATAAACCTATAACCGGAGTCCCCAAAGGAGAAGTGGAGAAAGACCAAAGAAAATTTAAAAAATAACAGTTGAAAATTTCCCCCAGCAATCCCACTGCTGAGCATACACACTGAGGAAACCAGAATTGAAAGAAACATGTGTACCCCAATGTTCATCGCAGCACTGTTTACAATAGCCAGGACATGGAAGCAACCTAGATGCCCATCAACAGATGAATGGATAAGAAAGCTGTGGTACATATACATGATGAAATATTACTCAGCTATTAAAAAGAATACATTTGAATCAGTTCTAATGAGGTGGATGAAACTGCAGCCTATTATACAGAGCGAAGTAACTCAGAAAGAAAAACACCAACACAGTATACTAATGCATATATATGGAATTTATAAAGATGCTAACAATGACCCTATATGCGAGACAGCAAAAGAGACACAGATATAAAGAACAGACTGTTGGACTCTGTGGGAGAAGGTGAGAGTGGGATGATTTGGGAGAATAGCATTGAAACATGTATATTATCATATGTGAAATAGATCACCAGACCAGGTTCCATGCATGAGACAGGGTGCTCAGGGCTGGTGCACTGGGATGACCCTGAGAGATGGGATGGGGAGGGCGGTCAGAGGGAGGGTCTGGATGGGGAACACATGTATACCCATGGCTGATTCATGTGAATGTATGGCAAAACCACCACAATATTGTAAAGTAATTAGCCTCCAATTAAAATAAAAATAAAAAAATTAAATTAAAAAAAAATTTCCAAACTTGATAAAAACTAAGCCCATAGATTCCCCCTCCCAAAAAACAAACTTTAAACACAAGAAAGATGAATAAAACTACACTGAGTCTCATAATCAAATTGCTCAACAATCAATGACCCAGAGAAAAATTTAAAAGCAGGCTGAAAAGAAAGACAAGAAAAAAAGTAAAAGTTTTTCTTGTCTTAAGATTGAGAACAAAATTAGGATGTCTAATCTCACCAGTGCTATTCAACTTTTTACTGGAGATCTTATTCAGCACAATAAAGTAAGAAAAAGAAATGAAAGGTATCCACAGTGGGAAAGAAAAAGTAAAACTGTCTTTATTCACAAGACATAGCTGTCTATGTTAAATATCTGACAGAGTCTATGAAAAAGCCATTAGAAGTAATAAGTGAGTTTAGCAAGGTTGTAGGATACAAGATTAACATTAAAAAAAAACCTGCCATATTTCTTTATACTAGCAATAAACAACTAGAAATTTAAATTTAAAAAGCACTATCAATAATGGGCTTCTCTGGTGACTCAGTGTTAAAGAATCTGCTGTTAATGCAGGAGATGCAAGTTCAATCCCTGGGTCGGGAAGATCTCATAGAGAAGGAAATGGCAACCTCCTCCAGTATTCTTGCTTGGGAAATCCCATGGACAGGGAAGCCTGGTGGGCCACAGTCCATGGGATCACAGAAGAGTCAGACATGACTTAGCAACTAAACAACAACAACCATTAATTATAGTGTAAAAATATGAAATATGGAGGGATATATCTGATGAAATATGTGCAAGACCTGCACACTGAAAACTATGAAACATTGCTGAGAGAAATTAAAGAGGACCTAAGTAATGGATTGAAATGCTGTGTTAATGAGTTGGAAGACACAATATTGTTAAAATGTCAATTCTCCTTAAATTGATCTATAATTCAATGCAATGCCAGTCAAATGACCAGCAGGCATTTTTTGGGGGTAGAAATTTAAAAGCTGATTTATATGGAAAAGCAAAGGACCTAAGAGTGCCAAAACAAGTTCCAAAAAAAATCAAAGTTGAGTGGATAATACTACCTGATTTCAAGATTTATCATAAACGTATAGTTACCCAAACAGTGTTGTATTGGGATGCTGCTGCTGCTGCTGCTAAGTCGCTTCAGTCGTGTCTGACTCTGTGTGACTCTATAGATGGCAGCCCACCAGGTTCCCCTGTCCCTGGGATTCTCCAGGCAAGAATACTGGAGTGGGTTGCCCTTTCCTTCTCCAATGCATGAAAGTGAAAAGTGAAAGGGAAGTCGCTCAGTCGTGTCCAACCCTCAGCGACCCCATGGACTGCAGCCTACCAGGCTCCTCCATCCATGGGACTCTCATAAATACATACAAAATATCAATGGAATAAAATAGAGTCCAGAACTAGAGCTACAGATATTTGATCAGTTATTTTTTTCAACAAAGTTGCAGAGATAGTTCAACAAATGGTGCTGGAACAATTGGGTATCCAAAGGCAAAAAAACCAACAACCGAAACCACTATCAACAGTAAGACTTTAATCCTTATTCCACACCATATACAAAAATTAACTCAAAAATTATAGTCCCAAATCTAAGAAAACATAAGAGAAAATCTTTGTGACCTTGAGCGAGGCAAATATTTCTTAGATAAGTGACACTAAAAGCACTATCCATAAAATAAAAAATTTATAAACTGGACTTCATCAAAATTTAAAACTTCTGCACTTTGAAAGGCACTGCAGAGAGAATGAAAAAACAAATTATATACAACAAGAAAATATTTTCAAATCATGTATATAACAAAGGACTTGTAACCTGAATATGTAAAAATTCTACATAATAATATACTAAAAAACCAGCCCAATAAAAAGATGGGCAAAAGATCTGAACAATACTTAAGAAGATCTGTAGATAAAACAAGCACATTAAAAAAAAAAAAAACTCAACATCCTCAGTCATTACAGAAATGAAAATTAAAACCATACCTAATAACCAAGGAGAGAACTATCTAAAACACTGATAAAGGAAACTGAAAATGATTCAAAGTAATGGAAAGATATACCATGCTCTTGGATTGGAAGAATTGATGTTGTTAAAATGGTCATACTACACAAAGCATCTTCAGATTAAAAAACAAAACAAAACACACCTAATGAAATGAAGAAGCCCGATCACACCAAGTTCCTGAGGACACAGAACAACTGGAATGCTCACACACTGCTGGTGGGAATGTAACATGGCACAACTAGTTCGGAAAATAGTTTGGCAATTTCTTACAAAGTTTGGCATACACCTACCACGTGGCCTTCCCTGGTGGCTCAGATGGTAAAGCGTCTGTCTACAATATGGGAGACCCAGGTTCGATCCGTGGGTCGGGAAGATCCACTGGAGAAGGAAATGGCAATCCACTCCAGTACTATTGCCTGGAAAATCCCATGGACAGAGGAGCCTGGTAGGCTACAGTCCATGGGGTCGCAAAGAGCGGAAGCGACTTCACTTACTTACTTACCATGTGGCCCAGTTACTTCCCTCCTAGATACTTATCCAAGAAAAATGTATATGTTCACACACACACTTGTACACAAGTGACCAAGGCAGTTTAGTTGTAATCCCTAATAAATGGGAACAACCCAAAAGTCTATGAACAAGTGGGTGGACAAACAATGAACAAAGTGTTGTATATCCATACAATAAAACATTACTTAGTAATAAAAATCAATGAACTATTGATACATATTATAACATAAACAAATCCTAAATTAATTATTCTGGGAGAAAGAAACCAGACCCCTTCCCTCCCCCTAAAAAAAGTACATTCTGAATAATTCCATTTATATAAAAATCTAGGAAAAATAAACTAATCTTCAGTGAGAGACTACCAGTGTTGCCTGGGGAATATAAGGGCAGAGAAGGGCAGGAAGAAGAGATTATAAAGGTTTATGAGGAACCTGTGGGGATGATGGATATGTTTGTTATCTTAATTTTGGTAATAGTTTCATGGGTGTATACAAATGTCAGAGCTTATCATATTTTATACTTTAAACACATGCAGTTTATTATATGGCAATCATATTTCAATGAAGCTGTTAACTTTTAAAATGGATTCAAATTGAATAAAATTAAAAGTTCAGTTCATCAGACATTAGTCATATTTCACATTTGTAATTGCCACACGCAGCTCATGGCTACCACGGTGGACAATATCTGTGTAGGTCATTTCATCACTGCCCAGGGTACTACTGGAAGCAGTTGGTCTAACCGACACATTACAAAAAGCATCTGTTTCTTTCATTCCTCCTCCACCTACCTTCCCCAAACTTCAAACATGGGAACAAGCATGGAAGCATGGCATTGATATATAAATTACAGGAGAAAATTTTAAAGCAGATTTTATTAAGTTTAATGTAACTTTAATATAAAAGATACCTTCTATTCATAAACATATATAGCATACTATTTTTTCATTCAGTTATAACAACTACAGATTACATTAGCTTCTTCCAAAGCTCAAGTTGAAGGAGATTTTAAACTAAAATGACAGGGAAAAAATGAAACAGACAACACTGTCTTGGAGCATACTTCTTCCTTGTAAGCAATATGGTTAGAGCCAAAATATAACTCCTAGAATAAATATTTTTTCGTATACTTACAGATATTTTATGTCTAAAATACATAGCATGTTTCAGAATACACCACATAATGCAACTGAATTTTTCTATTTAAAAGTATCAAGCATATAACTCACAATAGATATAATCAGAAGTTTCAATTGTAAGAGCAGATATAAAAAAGAGACTTTGGTATATGCAGAAATATTTCACATTCAAGGAACAGTTCATAAAATGAGGACAGAGAAGTTGTTAAACTTAGTATTCTGACACTTTTTTCCCTCCCTTCCTATAGCTTTCATTTTTGAGATGGGTGGTTTTATTCTAAAAAGACGCAATCTCTTTTTTCTGTTCCCCCTCACCACACACACACACACACACACACACACATACCGC
>NW_011495027.1:1901725-1907486 GCF_000754665.1 Bison bison bison | reverse complement strand
CCCCATACTCCATGTAGCCTATGGACTTGGGAGGCAGAGTCTGTGTTTGCTCTGTGTTTTTGTTTCAATATACAGAATTCAGGACTGGAATCTTCAACCTTCCCTGTTTTAAAGCCTGATACACTAACCCTTTATGCACTTTGATGTCTGAGTCATCTCTTAGAAATGGAATACAGAAAAAGGCAATTGGGGCTGGAGGGAGAGGGGAAGCTGGTCGCCAGTGTAGACCAATGAACCAAGACAGCCCCCACAGTGTATTGTAGTAGGTAAGCAAGAAGTATAAAAATAGAACCCAAGTCCCTCTGTTGTTTGCAGAAGCAGAACTCACAAGCCAGTTTCACTTACTTTTTTACACCGACAGAGCCATTTTCCTTGTTTTCCATGTCAACAGATAGCATGGGGAGGCTGCAGGGTTCCTTTACTTCAGCAACTAATCAATAAGGGAGAAAAGCTCGTGTTTAATTCTTTGAAAGTGAGAGAAGAATATATACTCTGAATCGGAAACATAATGGTCCCTTTTACAGCCTCACACCAATTCACGTATATGTTTGCTTAAATCTCCAGTTCCCTCAGCGATTGGAGAGATGTGATTAAACCTAAAGAATTGGAGGAGACAGATTGGGGTGCTTTCATCTGTGCTGGCACTCCCTGCCTCGACAATAAGCATTTGCAAATGAAATTGAATCCTTGTTCAAAACAAGTGCTGTGCGAACTGGCACAGCTTCTCCCAGTGCCAAGCTCTCACTTAAGACACTGCAACTCATAAATGAGTCAAAGTCGACAAAAACAATCCCCCTTTTCCTCCCCTTTCCACCTCGGGCTGTGATTTCTTTTTTTCTTACTGTATTTTTTTTTTCTGTCCACTCCCACTTCTCCTCTATTTTTTCACTGCGATGCAAAAGAGCACTTAAAGCTTTTGTCAGCAAGTATTCCCCTACCTCATATATTCTCAATGAAAACCTTAAAAACCTGTCTGTGAGATGGCCATGCTCTGGTAAAGCTGGAAGCTCACGAAAATGTCAGATAGCCCTTAACACAGAAAGGTGCTGCTGGTGTGTGTGTGTGTGTGTAAGAGAGGGTAGGCAGCTCATTAGATTTATGTAAAAATCATCAAAACATTCAAGGAGATATAGTAGCATCCATCACTTTGTCTTTTTGTTTAGTAGGAAGAACACAGAAAAAATAAAATCCCTCTACAATTAATATGCAATTAGCAAGACGAAAAAGCTACAAACAAAACTGCTGGAAAAAAAAAAAACTAGTTCTGAAACGTGCTTGTTCTTCTACAGCTGAAGCCATAAATTAAATACATTTCCTCTCAAATCACTTTATACTTCGGCACTTCTTCCCTAGGGATTACTCTGACATGACAAGTGCATCATTTAGTATATTCACAAGATTTTATCACTGTTACTGAAGTAGATGATTAACAAATAATACTGTTAAGTGTGGGATAATCTTCACTGCTGATATACACACACACACACATACCACACACACACAAACTTCCAGTCACTACACCACTTAGATCATTCATACAGAAATCCAACATTTAATATACATCTAGATATTAACATACATCCACACACCGTTACAGAGTAGACAGAAGATAGTGCTGCTTGCTCCATGCCAAAAGAATGATTTCACTTCAGTTGGAAACTGTTACACATTCACCATTTTCTAAGCATCTCAGAAACAAAACAAAACAAAACACTCACAATGATACTCTGCAACACCACACTACATTGTCTTATTATTATTATTTTCTTTTCTTGTGGAAGAGTAAAAAGAAAACCTACCTAGAAGCAACTAAAACATGTCATTTTTTTATAGGCTTATCAAGAACAGCCAAAGAAACCCCAATGTTTTCTTTCACAAAGTAGGCTGGCAAAGGAATTCAATAAGGAGGTACAATTTGACACAGTGAAATAAAACCAGGCTGGCTCTCAGCCAACATGACGTTAGGAATCACACACAAGCTGCACCAACTGCCTTCTGGTTCATGGCTGACTTTTTAAAGCTACAGTGTGCCTGTTCACTTTTGCTAACTACCTTCAGCACAATTAGTGGAAGTGAATGAATCACAAGTCCCCAAGCTGCAGAATTCTCTCTGCACCTGTCTTGATCAAAGGAAAACAAACTGTATCAAGAGGCTATTATTTTCTCCCTCCCCCTCCTTGTTTCTGTATCATATGTCTTTGCTGTTTTGAGCATGAATGTCATGTGTCAAACTATTTTTTTTCTTCTCTGTGGGAGAAAAAATAAGAGAAAGTCCAGTGCCTATGGGCTATATTCAGTGAACACCCAGAAGCTGCAGTCCTGTGTTACTCTTTTGCTGACAAAATTCCCAGGGCTGGCTTTCAAGCTCTTTGTGAGAATAAGGAAAGTACTGCCCAGCAGAAAATCCTTTTACTTCATTATGCAGGAAGTAACATATTTCAGAGAGGATGCAAAGGAGATGACCAGATCGCTTGAGGACGCCCACATTCTTTAATTTTGGCATTCATCCTACCAGATGAAGTCAGCCAAAAACTCAAAATAAAACAAACTTTATTCTACGAAACAAAAACAATTAGTCTGGGAGGTTTCATTTTACCAGATTTCCCCAGTTGCGTAAAAAGCATAATTCAACAAATTCAACATTTCTTTTCTATGAGCACCTGCTACTTTATTAATTACATATGAAAAAAAGGATTTGTGCCAACCCCCAAATTCATAGTATCTTCCACTATCCTAAGTCCCAGTTCAGGAAAGGGGAAGGTAGAATAAAGGCCAGGCATGATCTTTTGATTAAGTTACCCTGATCAATCTTACAGTTCTCTTGCTTGACTAGGAACTACTGCTCAAGGGAAACATTCCCATTCCACAAACATACTGTATATAACTAGGAACATAAATGGTTGTCACTGAAATAAACAATCAATATTTGCACACTTTTAGGTCAAGATGTCAACAAAATCTCTCAAGGTAGGGCAGAAGGATCCTAGAAAAAGTCATCTCCTGCTGAAATACTGTATAGAGTGGGCAGAACTGAGGAAAAAGCTGCTGGTCTCTCTTTTCTTTAGCAATTTTTAAGGGTACTAGAAAATCAGCAACTATGATCTAAATTTGCAGTCTGAATTTCAAAGTCAATTTTCTTCCCCTTACTTCTTGCAGGAATGGTATTAGAAATTTTCAACTTCTTGGAAGATCATCACTGAGAAAAATTTCAAATGCTCTCTCTGCACATCTTTGCCATTGCCCCCCTTGAAAGAGTAAATAATAATAATTTAGGGCAGACTTCTAAATATTCTTTTATTTTTGAGTACTATTTTTTGAGCACAGCTCAAACAAGTGGGTTTTTTTCTTGGTTTGTTTTGTCACCAATGATCAAAATGATGAACTATTCTGGAGACAGAGGACTCTTTCACCAACAGATTCCATAATGCTTTTGAAGTTGATCTGAGGTGTCTAAACTGTTTTCCAACTAAATTCAAATGGAAGGGGGCTGGGCTGTGAGTCCTGGGGGCAAGGGATAGAGAAGAGAGTACCCTGACAGCACTGTCATGGCAGTGCTTAGAACAATACTAGGTTCAGCCCACCACTCTTGAAAGGAGAGAGGCAAAGCATGTGTAGTTATACTGACTCTCAGACACCCTCACAGGAGAAAGGATTCTGTTCCTCTAAGAATTTCTTCCCACGTATAGAAGAGGACATCCCTTACTGTCTTGCCTGTTGTGATCAAAATTTGCCTGTTAGACAAGGGTGTGGGTTTCAGAAGGTGTTGTGAAAAATCAATCCCATTTTATAAAAAATGAGCCACATATCCTGACAACAGGAGGTTTCATTCATCAGCTAATTTCTAATTTTGGAGTAAACTGACATTTGTGGGTATAAGCATCTATATTAGTACTCAACCACTTCCTCCTCACTCCCTCCACAAAGTGATATTAACCCTCTGCTAATAAAAATTAAGTCTATTTGTGTGTAGTGTGGTGTCTGGTATGTGTGTAGGGCATAGCTTAAATGCAGTATGTGTGATAAGCGTATGCTGTGTAATATGTGTGGGTGTTGTACCTGTGGTATATGTGTGTGTTTGTGGTGTGCATAGTGTCGTGGTATTCGTGTGTTTGCAGAATGTGCAGTATGCATTGTGTTTGTGTCTGTGTGTGTAAGAGGAGTGAGAGATAGAGACGCAAACCAACAAGACCCTCTAATCCAGGATATCATGGGATGTGCTAAAGTAACTTCAGAAGTCCTCGTGCTGAAATTTCGGAGCAGTACTTTCGGGGACACTTGGAAATGGGCTCAGATAGGAAGGGAGATGGGTCAGGAAGGATGGGAAACTGGTGCCTCAATCGGCTTCTTTTATTGATCTCTCATCCCCCAGTGAGCAAGCACCCTCCCGGGGGAACCATCCTCCCTGCCTTGCCTCCAGGTATCCGCCCGCAGGCGTCTCCAGCCCGAATCGCCGAGCGCAGACCTGGGTACACAGCGCTGCAGAAGTCATCTCAAGAAGTCGCCGAAGGGAGGGCCGAGCTCAGCAGGGCCCTAGAGGGTCTCTAGGGGAAACTGAGGAGGGCCTGGAGAGGGGGCGGTGGGGGCAGAACATAGGGCAGGAGAGGGGATGCCGGAGAGACTCTTGAATCAGCGGTCACGTCCGACAGCCAAACGACTCGCTTGTGGCACTGGTGACAGAGGGGAAAGTTTCTGGCTAAGGTTTTCAAGAAGAAATCGTTTGTCTTTGGGACTGGGGGCTCCCCAGGCGAACTCGTCTTTGGAAAGGGAGTAGGGAGGTGTGGCGCTCGGTGAGCGCCCAGCCGAGCCTTGCCATCTCCTGGTCCCCTCCTGCTAGCTCCGCCCTGCAGCCCCCAGGGAGCCGCAGCGCTCCACGGGGCCGGGCACGCTTCTGCCCCCACTTCCACTCCGGGGTGACAGATAACACACTCGGGGGGTACAACAAGCTGCAGGAGCACCGGACACACAGCAGAGACGAGGGAGGGCAGGGCAGTTTTTCTCGTGGCTTTCTTCGTTTCCTTCCATCCTGGACAGGGTGGGGTAGGACGGGCGCGTTCCCAGTGCCCTCGTAGCACGAGCGATTACTTACCTCCCCGCATGGCCAGCGCCGGGAGGCTTTCCCCGGTGCAGAGCTCGCCGGTCGCCACGCGCCCAGCCCCAGTGCACCCGGCCGGGCGCGCGGGGCACGCCGGGACTTGTAGTCTCCGCCCTCGGGGCGAGGGTCCGAGGGCTGGGTCGGCGAGGAAGCTGAGAGGCCCGGGAGGGAAGGCATGGGGCCGGGGCGCTAAGAAGGTAAAGGGAGGACATTTGCAAGAACTTAAAACTTCCTGGGAGCTGGAGGTGTGAAACACTCCGAAAGAGATTTTTAAACAGGGAGTTTTCAGGCTAATACCCTTTTCTTCCTGTCTTATTCGCACGTGGCAATTCTGATGAAGTTTTGAGCTGGGGTTTGGCAGTTATGACAAGCAGAGATTTCCTCGGGCCAAGTCCACATTAGAGCGTTACTCCTTTTACCCAAACACACGAGTGGCATCCTCTGCTTGGAACACCTATTGTGTGGCTCACTCAGTTGAAGCCTTGGGCATGCAAAGGGAGAGTGAGTAATTGCCCATTACATTTGGACAGCACTTTACAGTTTACAAAGCACTTTTTACTGACTTAGTTCATTTTATTAGAACCAGAAAGCAACACAGATACGCGGAGGAAAACTCAAAAATGCAAGGAGTCTTTTGTATTCGCACTTCCGGAGGTTGGGGGTCCCCCC
>NW_011495027.1:1892789-1901625 GCF_000754665.1 Bison bison bison | reverse complement strand
CCCTCCCACCCTTCGCCCTCCCCGCCCCCACCCCGACCCCCCAGCACAATTCTTTTTTTCCTCCACCCCTTTTCTTAGCAGCTGGGAAGAGAGCGTAGGGAGGAGGCTGTGTCAGATGTGGTGGGCGCAATGAAAGAGGGGAGCCTGCTGTGAAGGACTTCCTTGAAAGAGCTGATAATAAATCTTTACAAATATGGAAATAAGTGAAACCAAAAGAAGAACCTATGGACTGGAAGAATGGAGGGGGAAGGAAAAGGCAGGTGGCACAGATGCAGAGACTGAATAGGAGGTAGTGATTAGGCTAGAGACAATATGAGAAAGTTGTATCCAAAAAGTTAAAATGAAAAGAAAAAAAAAGCAAAATGAGGGATTTTTTAGAAGCCAGATAGACCTAGAATCTTGCTTTGGAGCTAGTTCTGTGACCTTAGGTAAGTTGTTTAACCTCCTCAAGCCTCTTTTTCATCTTTAAATTTTAAATAATAATAATTCCTACTATGAATAATGAATCATTCCTATTTTGTCATGTGGCTGTGCAGACTAAAAGCGAGAAGCATTTAGTGTAATGCCTGGCATATAATGAACACTCAATTAAACATTATAATTGAATGTTTATGATATGCCAAGTACTGTGTGTGTGTGTGTGTGTGTGTGTGTGTGTGCACGCGCTCGCTTAGTTGCTCAGTCGTGTCCAACTCTTTGTGTCCCCATGGACTGTAGCTGGTCAGTCTCCTCTGTCCATGGGACTTTCCAGGCAAGAATACTGGAGTGGGTTGCCATTTCCTACTCCAGGGAATCTTCCTGACCCACATCTCCTGCATTGCAGGCTAATTCTTTACCACTGAGCTGCCAGGGAAGTTCCTAAAGCTAAGTATAAATAATATTATTAATAGATATTAATATTTTCTGGATAAACTCCTTTTGTGGATGTATCAAAAGATAAATTGGTGTAGAAGTACTAGTTAGGAGGCTGTGACAATATTCTAAGTTATAGGTGATGAGAGTTTGAACTAGTGATAAAAAAGGAAGCAAATATGGGATACCTCAGCGGGCAAATGGACAGAACAGTACAATCAACTGGATTCAGGAGTGAGGAGTAGGAGACAAAGATGGTTGTCCTTTCTAGATTAAGGGGATGATGTTATTCACATAAATAGGTACAACTGAGGGAATAACGGGTTTTGTAGGAAGATGACTGACTTTGGACACGTATAACTGGAGGCTTTCTGTGTCTCAGTGACAAAGTGGCAGTTGGAAGTGTGACTTTGGATACCATGTGTAGAAACAGAACTCTGAGACTTAGTTGAAGATCATGTGGAGAGGAAAAAGGTCAGCAGAGGAGGGCAGGGGGAGGGGAGGAGTGAGACTATAACACCAGGCAGGAACTGGGGGAGGGGAAAGGGAAAGATGCAGGAAAGAGAAATGAGGAGAAGCTTGTCAAAGGCCCCTGGACTTACAGATCAAGATCTCTTGGGCTGAAAGTACCTCCAGGAGTTGGTTTGGAAATTCACCAGAGTGATTTTGCTTGTTCCAGTGATTGTAGGTAGGGAACTCCTGGAACGTAGTTGGTTGGACAATGACACTGGATATCTTGCAATGCCCAGGACAATCTTGCTCAGCAAAGAATTGTCCCACATCCTGTGTGAATTGATTGTCCTGCTCCTCATTTGTGTAGATGAAAAAGCTGTTTATATTTATGTGAGTCTAGAATCTATTTTATATATAAACATAAACTGTTTTTCACATAGTGAAATGACAGTGCCATTCCTGGACTTAGAATCAGCTATATAGTTCATTTTGTGCTATCCATTTCATGAAGATTCTACGGATGGATGCAAGCATCTGACTGCTTCATTGGTTCTTTTAGTTTAGGGATACCTGAGTCATTCCACATTGAACCACATGTTTATATTTTCCTTTCAGTATTTGAATTTTTAAAAAACTACATATGTAGGTAGCTTATGACTTCCCTTTCACAGTGTTAGAGGATATTAACCCATATTTCTTGTTAAAGGGTGCATTAGGTTTCACAAGGCTGTGAACCAGTTTTTTCAGTCAACGGATATCTTTTGAGTGACTGCTATGTACTAGGCATCATTCTGTTAATAGATACTTGAGATGCATCAATAAATAAAACATAAAATTTTAGTGCCTTGTGGAGCTTACATTCTAATGTGTGTGGGGGAGAGATAGACAATAATTGATAAATATAAACTAAATAAATTCTATATATTAGAAAGTGACAAGTGTTATTAAAAAATAAGCAGGATAAAGCAGCTTGGGGCTCCCAGGTGGCCCTAGTGGTAAAGAATCCACCTGTCAATGCAGGAGACATAAGAGACTTGGGTTCAGTCCCTGGGTCTGGAAGATCCCCGGGAGGAGGGCATGGTAACCCACTCCAGTATTCTTGTCTGGAGAATCCCATGGACAGAGGAGCCCCGTGGGCTACAGTCCATAGAGTCGCAGAGTCAGACATGACTGAAGTGACCTAGCATGCACACAAAGGAGACTGAGAATACAGGAGAGAATGTGGGTTGAAATGTTAAGTATAGTAAATTTTATCGAGAAGGTGACTTTCAGAGGAAGAATGGGTGTTGGTAAAAGAGTGGCCTTGTGGATTTTTGAGGGAAAAACATTTCAGAGAGAGAAGAGTGAGGCATAAAGATAGGAATACCAGACCACCTTTCCTGCCTCCTGTGAAACCTGTATGCAGGTCAAGAAGCAACAGCTAGAACTGGACATGGAACAACAGACTGGTTCAAAATTGGGAAGGGAGTACAGCAGGCTGTATACTGTCACCCTGCTTGCTTAATTTTTATGTAGAGTACATCATGCAAAATGCGGGGCTGGATGAAGCACAAGCTGGAATCAAGATTGCCGGGAGAACTGTCAATAACTTCAGATATGCAAATGATACCAGTCTTATGTCAGAAAGAGAAGAGGAACTAAAGAGCCTCTTGATGAAGGTGAAAGAGGAGAGTGAAAAAGCTGGCTTAAAACTCAAAAACATTAAAAAAACTAAGATCATGGCATCTGGTCCTATTACTTCACACAAATAAATGGGGAAACAATGGACACAGTGACAGACTTTATTTTCTTGGGCTCCAAAATAACCGTAGATGGTGACTGCAACCATGAATTTAAAAGACACTTGCTCCTTGGAAGAAAAACTATGACAAACCTAGACAGCATGTTAAAAAGCAGAGACATTACTTTGCCAACAAAAGTCCGTTTTGTCAAAGCTATAGTTTTTCCAGTAGTTGTGTATTGATGTGAAAGTTGGATCATAAAGCTGAGCACCGAATAATTGATACTTTTGAACTGTGGTGCCAGAGAAGGCTCTTGAGAGTCCATTGGATTGCAAGGAGCTCAAACCAGTCCGTCCTAAAGGAAATCAGTCCTAAATATTCATTGGAAGGACTGATGCTGAAGCTGAAACTCCAATACTTTGGCCACCTGATGTGAAGAGCCAACTCATTTGACAAGACCCTGATGCTGGGAAAGATTGAAGGCAGGAGGAGAAGGGGCAACAACAGAGGATGAGATGGTTGGATGCCATCACCAACTCAATGGGCATGAGTTTGAGCAAGCTCCAGGAGATTGTGAGGGATAGGGAGGCCTGGAAATCTACAGTCCATGGGGTTGCAGAGTCAGACATGACTGAGTGACTGAATAACAGGGTGAGTATGTGTCTGGAGTTTTCAAGACATAGCAAGGATGCCAGTGTGTCTGGGTTAGAGAGAGTTGTGGGTGAGAAGCAGGAGAACTGAGGATGACCACTGAGTTGGAACAGGGGATGAAGGGTGGAGGACTTTACAAGCCCTTTGCTTTTCATGCTGAATGGAATGGAAAGCTACTGTAGACTTTTGGGTGGAACAATAATATGGTCAGGCATATTTTTAAAGGGTTACTCTGGCTTCTCTCTCTAGGATAAATCACAGAACAATGGTGGATATGCCAGAAGCTATTGCAGTAATGGAGGCAAGAAATAATAGTGGCTTGAACCAGAGTGGTAGCAATGAAAAGTGATGTGAGCGAGGACTCTTGAATTCCAGGACACTGTAGAAGAGTTTCAGGATTGGGGAAGCTGGAAGATCGAGACACATTAGGGGATGTTTGGAGCTTTGTTGTAACGAGACTTCAGGTGGGAACTGGGAGTCTGCTCTAGGCTTAGGGACAGGAGACAACTGTGTTTATAGAGTGATGGAACTATGAGATGTTTATTCTTGGAAGGAAGGTGGAACAGTTCTTCCCCTAAGAAAGGCAAGAAAGACAATGGAATTAATCAGGAAGATTCTAAAGAAAGAAATGTTTAAAATTTTTATTCATTATGAAGACAAACTATGTGGTAAAAATTAAAACAATCAGAAATTAATAATAGAAAGTAAAAATTCCTAATAAATCCATTTCTAGAGTAATTTATATTAAATGTTTGGTATATGTTTTCTACATTTTTTCTTCTAAGCATATGATTTCTCTTTTTTTTGAAGGTGACCTTTTTCCCTCTGCCTAGATTACTGTAGGATTTTTTTCTTCAGTCCCTGAAGTTTTAGAAAAAAGCTTTTATTAAATTTTCTTGGAATGTGGTGAGCCCTTTCAAAGTGTAATTTCAAGATCTCCTTTATTTCAGAAAATTCTTCTGTTATGTAAATTTTTACAGTTCCATTTATTCATTCACATCTTCAAAGACAAGAGTCATTCATATGTCAGTTCTCCATTGTTTCTTGTCCACATCTTTCATCTTATTGGTGATTACTTTCTTTCTAAATAATATTCTGCTAAATTCTGTGTGATTTTTTTTCAATAACTTATCCTCCAAGTTCAATTGTCTTCAGTTTAAGTTTACTTCTTGGTGTTTTTAGTGTGATTTTCAGTGATACATCTGATGCTTTTTGGGGGGGGACTTTCAAAAAAATCTTTGAATGACGTCAGTGAGATCTAAATTATTGCTCAAAAATAAAGTGAGTCATTGTCTTGCCCCCTCTCCCTGTTTACCTGTGAATCATCCACTTAAAAAGTAAACTGGAATATAGAATGTTGATGGCTTATAATCTTTGATTAGCCATTCAGTGATGGATCAGCTGAACAACAGGGAAATCTACTGTGGATGACAAAGAAAGAGAGGCAGAGAGAGATAAAGGGGAATTTACTTTTTTTTTCTACCTATTACCTACATTTTTAAACAAAGTATTCAAGTAACTTTTAATAATATAAAAAGTAATGTTAAAAATAATTTAACATCCAAATGTAAATAAAATATCAACACCAGAGGAGAAATAAAAATACAGATAGGTAGATGCAGCATCCTACAAAGTTATTAAAATTAAGTTATGACCAAATCTTTAAGTTTCCTGGCAACCAAAGCAAGAAAAAAATAATCCACATAATTAAATATATGATTCCCATTGACTCTAAAAGAAAACTAATAAGTCAGTGAGATGGAAATATTTTGTCACACTGAGTTCTGAAAAAAAAAATGGAGCAGTGTTCCTAATGACTTTGATTAGTAAGTACAACTGTGTCGCTCTTTAAGCCATTTCTTACAGCATTGCTTAATGAAAACTGAAAACCTGGCATCTAAAATAGTCCAGAGAAAACAAATCCCAGTGGCTCTAAGACAACATAACCCAAGCTTGTTGAAAGATATTCCTCTTTGGAGGAATAAATGGTCTTCCTGGACTGAATTGTGTCCTTGTGAAGGGTATGTTGAAGTCCTAATCCCCAGCATCATAGAATGTGACTTATTTGGAAACAGAGTAATCTCAGGTATAATTAGTTAAGATGAAGTCATCCTGGAGTAGGAGGAGAGCCGTACTTCTGTAAGACTGGTGTTCTCATAAGAAGAAGTAAGACACAGAGAAAGGCCTTCCTGAGTGGCTCATTGGTAGAGAATCTGTCTGTCAGTGCAGGAGACTTGGGCTTGATCTCTCGGTCAGAAAGATCCCCTGGAGGAGGTCATGGCAACCTACTCCAGTATTCTTCTCTGGAGAATCCCGTGACAGAGGAGCCTGGTGGGCTACAGTCCATGGGGTTACAAAGAGTCGGACATGACTGAGCAACTGAGCACCCAAAGCAAGACACAGAGAAAGGAGAGACTATGTGAAGACACAGAGACACAGAGGGAAAGAGGGTGTTGAAGATGGGAGTTGTGCTGCCTCAAGCCAAGGACCATCTAGGGCTACAAGATGCTGGGAGGGGCAAGGCAGGAAACTCCTCTAGACACTCCAAAGGGAACTTGACTCTGTTACAACTTGATGTCAGACCCCTGGCCTCCAGATTGTGAAAGAATTTATTTCTCTTGTTTTCATAAAGTTTGTGGTCCTTTATTATGACTGCCTTAAGAAACTAATACGATAAACTGTATTTCTTTTAACAATATTTAATTTATTTAATGTATTTTATTGAAGTATAATTGATTTACATTGTGTTAATTTTTGCTGTACAGCAAAGTAATTGTTATACATGGATATATATATTCTTTTTCAAATTCCTTTCCATTATGTTTTATTGTTGTTGTTGTTGTTCAGTCTCTAAGTCATGTCTGACTCTTTGTGAGCCCATGGACTGCAGCATGCCAGGCCTCCCTGTCCCTCACAATCTCCCAGAGTTTTCCCAAGTTCATGTCCATTGAATCTGTGATATTATCCAACCGTCTCATCCTGTGTCCCGCTGTTCTCCTTTTACCAGCATCAAGGTCTTTTCCAATGAGTTGGCTATTCGTGTCAGGTGGCCAAAGTATTGGAGCTTCATTTTCAACATCAGTCTTACCAGTGAGTATTCAGGGTTGACTTCCCTTAGGATTGACTGGTTTGATATTCTTGCTGTCTCAAGAGTCTTCTCCAGCACTACAATTTAAAAGCATCAATTCTTCGGCGCTCAGCCTTCTTTATGGTCCAACTCTCACATCCATTCATGGTTACTGGAAAGACAATTGCTTCGACTATACAGACATTTCTCAGCAAAGGGATGCCTTTGCTTTTTAATAATGCAGTCTAGGTTTGTCATAGCCTTCCTTCCAAGAAGCAAGAGTCTTCTAATTTCATGGCTGCAATCACCATCTGCAGTGATTTTGGAGCCCAAGAAGAGAAAATCTGTCACTGCTTCCATTTTTTCCCTTTCTATTTGCCATGAAGTGATGGGACCAGATGCCATGATCTTAGTTTTCTAAAAGTTGAGTTTTAAGCCAGCTTTTTCACTCTCCTCTTTCACTTTCATCAAGAGGCTCTTTAGTTCCTCTTCACTTTCTGCCATTAAAGTGGTATCATCTGCATATCTGAGGCTGTTGATATTTCTCCCAACAATCTTGATTCCAGTTTGTAACTCATCTAGTCTGGCATTTCACGTGATGTACTCTGCATTTAAGTTAAATAAACAGGGTGACAATATACAGCTTTGTCATACTCCTTTCCCAATTTTGAACCAGTCATTTGTTCCATGTAAGGCGCTAACTGTTGCTTCTTAACCCGCATATGGGATCTCAGGAGACAGGTAAGATGATCTGGTATTCCCATCTCTTTAATAATTTTTCATGGTTTTCTTTTGTGATCAGCACAATCAAAGGCTTTAGCATAGTCGATGAAACAGATATTAATATTTTTCTGGAATCCCCTTGCTTTTTCTATGGTCCAGCTGATGTTTGCAATTTGATTGCAAACAGATCTGGTTCCTCTGCTTTTTCTAAGCCTAGCTTGCATATCTGAAAATTCTCAATTCAAGTACTGCTGAAACCTAGCTTGAAGGATTTCAAACATAACCTTACTAGCATGGGAAGTAAGCCCAACTGTCCAGTAGTTTGAACATTCTTTAGCACTGCCCTTCTTTAGAACTGGGATGAAAACTGATCTTTTTTTAGACCTGTGGCCACCGCTGGGTTTTCCAAGTTCCTGACATATTGAGTCCAGCATTTTAACACCATTATCTTTTAGTATTTTAAATTGTTCAGCTGGAATTCTGTCACTTCCACTAGCTTTACTGATAGTAACGCTTCCTGAGGCCCACTTGACTTCATTTCCAGGATGTCTGGCTCTAGGTGAGTGACCACACCGTCATGGTTATCCAGGTCATCAACAACTTTTTCGTACAGTTCTTCTATGTATTCTTGCTGCATCTTCTTCTGCCTCTGTTAAGTCTTTACTGTTTCTGTCCTTTATCATGCCCATCCTTGCATGAAATGTTCCTTTGATATATCCAGTTTTCTTGAAGAGATCTCTAGTCTTTCCCATTCTATTGTTTTTCTCTATTTCTTTGCATTATTCATGGAAGAAGGCCTTCTTATCTCTCCTAGCTTTTCTCTGGATCTCTGCATTCATTGGGTACCTCTTTCCCTTTGTCCTCTGCTTTTTACTTCTCTTCTTTTCTCAGCTGTTTGTAAAGCCTCTTCAGACAATGACTTTGCCTTCTTGCATTTCTTTTTCTTTGGGATGGTTTGTTCACTGACTCTTGTATAGTGTTACCTGTGTCCATAGTTCTTCAGGCACTCTGTCTACCAGATCTAATCCCTTGAATCTATTCATCATCTCCACTGTATACCATGAGGGATTTGATTTAGGTCATACCTGAATGGCCTACTGGTTTTCCCCACTTTCTTTTCTTTTAGCCTGAATTTTGCTATAAGGAGCTGATGATAGCTTATTATCAGATCAGATCAGATCAGATCAGTTGCTCAGTCGTGTCCGACTCTTTGCGACCCCATGAATCGCAGCACGCCAGGCCTCCCTGTCCATCACCAACTCCTGGAGTTCACTGAGACTCACGTCCATCGAGTCAGTGAGGCCATCCAGCCGTCTCATCCTCTGTCGTCCCCTTCTCCTCCTGCCCCCAATCCCTCCCAGCATCAGGG
>NW_011495027.1:1885163-1892529 GCF_000754665.1 Bison bison bison | reverse complement strand
TCTTCACAGTCCAACTCTCACATCCATACATGACCACAGGAAAAACCATAGCCTTGACTAGACGAACCTTTGTTGGCAAAGTAATGTCTCTGCTTTTCAATATGCTATCTAGGTTGGTCATAACTTTCCTTCCAAGGAGTAAGCGTCTTTTAATTTCATGGCTGCAGTCACCATCTGCAGTAATTTTGGAGCCCAGAAAAATAAAGTCTGACACTGTTTCCACTGTTTCCCCATCTATTTCCCATGAAGTGATGGGACTGGATGCCATGATCTTCATTTTCTGAATGTTGAGCTTTAAGCTGACTTTTTCACTCTCCACCTTCACTTTCATCAAGAGGCTTTTGAGTTCCTCTTCACTTTCTGCCATAAGGGTGGTGTCATCTGCATATCTGAGGTTATTAATATTTCTCCCGGCAATCTTGATTCCAGCTTGTGTTTCTTCCAGTCCAGCGTTTCTTATGATGTACTCTGCATATAAGTTAAATAAACAGGGTGACAATATACAGCCTTGACGAACTCCTTTTCCTATTTGGAACCAGTCTGTTGTTCCATGTCCAGTTCTAACTGTTGCTTCCTGACCTGCATACAAATTTCTCAAGAGGCAGATCAGGTGGTCTGGTATTCCCATCTCTTGAAGAATTATTATAGGATATTGAATATAGTTCCATGTACTATGAAGTAGGATCTTGTTGTTTATCCATCCTGTATACAATAGTTTGCATCTGCTAATCCTGAACTCCCGGTCTTTTCTTCCCTCACCCACATTCCTGCCCTTGACAACTACAAATCTGTTCTCTCTATCTGTGAATCTGACTGTTTTATGAAAGTGGAAGTGTTAGTTACTCAGTTGCTTCCGACTCTTTGCAACCCCATGGACTGCAGCCCAATGGGCTCCTCTGTCCATGGGATTCTCTAGGCAAGAATACTGCCATTTCCTTCTCCAGGGATCTTCCCCATCCAGGGATCAAACCTGGGTCTCCCACATTGCAGGCAGACTCTTTACCAACTGAGCCATCAGGGAAGCTTGTTTTGTAGGTAAGTTCAACAATAACTTTTGTAGATAGATTGTTTTGTAGATAAGTTCAACAATGGTTTATAAATGCTTATTCTCTCAATCAAGTTTTGGTATACATTGTTGTGTGGCCAGACCACTCAGGATGGCTGTCCTCTTGCTCTTGTATACCCTGCTCAACAGGTTCCTACTTTACCTATGCCCTACTCACAAGACTAACCTTCCCTCTCAGTCATGGAGCCTAATCAGTAAATGCTTATGCACTTGCTCCTGGCCCCAGATGTTAACTGTTCTAATCTTTAGATTAGAACTATCTCCACATTAATAGTTCATCAAAGGGCAGTGGAGGGTGTGTTCCTCTGCAGGTTTCCCTGGTAACCGGTGAGCCAGCCTATAATCGGTAACTTCTCTCCCCTGCCACTTCAGACATGTAAGATCTGCTATCCATGGAACCACTGATGTCTCTGTTGCTGACTCCAGGCTGTTTGTTTGGTCTTGAAGCTGGGCAAGTACAAGAATTGCAGACCTGCAGGGTACAACCCAGCAGTTGGACAGTAGAAGGTTTGGTAAGGGACTAATGTAGTTTTTATGTGCTGATACTGAGAATGGATCCGTATACTTTAAATGAAAAACCCTTAAATATGTGCCAGCTAAATATTCCTTGTGAACATTGCCATACCTAAGATTTACATCTGTAATGCTGGCCATCACACCTGTAGGAAATACCTGGTGTGTACATGAAAACAAGTCCAGGATTTTTTGTTTTTAACAGTGTGGGATCTGTTTTGTCACATGAAATCAAAGAACATTGCTATAATTTAGAAAGTTTACAAAAGAGGTGATACCTGTCCCTCACTGCAAGAATTGGACTGACACATGATTACAAGCCATAAATCAGTTAAAAAAAAATGCAGGTTAATTTTAGTACAGTTGATAAGCCAGGATTTATAACAATGGATAGCAGCTCTGCTATCTGTTGAAACTACCCATAATCATTGAAACTCATCATTGGCATACAGTCTCACATTCTCTATAGTAGGAAGGACATATATACAGATTTTCCAAAAATTGTCTTCCTTCCTTCCTTCCTTCCTTTATTTCTTCCCCGTCCAGAGAATTTTATTCCCAGGCAGATGGTATTAAGAAAGCAAAATTTGTACAATTTCACTCCCTTATCCAAAGGTCAAACTTCTGGACATTCTCCAAAACCCAGCAGCTGTCTAGAAACATGAAAAGGAGGATGTAGGTCTCTGAGAAATAATTACAGATCCCTGAATTAAAATTGTGATATTTGCAGCAGAACTATGGTTAACTGGAGACAGACTCAGCAACAGGGGAAAGACACACTAAACAGCAGACGTGGGGTGACAGTGACTTACCTACAACAATGAACATTGTACAGTGAGATCTGGGTCCACAGCGAATGCGATATCTAGGGGCAGGGAAGGATCCAGTGGGAAGTTTCTTATATTTGAAGGTGTCTGCAATTACAGATAATAATAATATTAAGTTAAAATATGTGGAGGAGTTCTCTTACTCTGAAGTGCTGAACATGAGTGATGAAATATATGTCATTGTTTAAATGCATGGATAAATTTTAAAGTAAGTGAGTGTGCTTAATATGTTAAAATAAATTATAAAGGAAATTAAAATGTGAAGATGGAGAAAGAGACTATATCAAAGTATCTATCATATTTTTAAAAGAACAAAATAAAACTTCTAGACATGAAAAATGAAATGATTAAAATTAAAAGGCTAATGGAAGAATTAACAGCAGAGGATCCTGCAACTGAAGAGACAATGGGAGGGGTGTGGTAAGTATAGATTGGAGGACATTTCACAGAATGCAGCACAGAGAAATAATTGCTGGATAATTGACAGAGATGTTAAGAATTATGGAGGATAGAGTGAGAAGGTTCAGTATGCCTCTAACCAGAATTTCAAGAGGAGATAATAGAGGAAAAGACAAGGCAATATGTGAAGACACGTCAATGAGACATTTTTACAATTGATGAAAGATAGTAACCACAGATTCTAACACCCAAAGGATCCCCAGTGAGATAAATTTAAGCAGACACACACACACCTACACACACCATTGTGAAACTTTAGAATGTCTAAGACAAAGTGAAGCTATTAAAATGAGTCAAAGAAAAAAATACAGATTACCAGTAAAGAAATGAAAATAAGACAGCTGAATTCTCAGCAACAGAGGTGGAAAAGACAAGATTGTAGGAAAATATTTTTAAATGTCCTGAGGGATAGCATCACTCATATAGAATTATTTCCCTAGTGGTTCAGATGGTAAAGAATGTACCTGTATGCACTGGGACGACCCAGAGGGATGGTATGGAGAGGGAGGAGGGAGGAGGGTTCAGGAGAGAACACATGTATACCTGTGGCGGATTCATTTCGATATTTGGCAAAACTAACACAATATTGTAAAGTTTAAAAATAAAATAAAATTTAAAAAAATAATAAAAAATAAACAGTCAGCAAAAAAAAAAAAAAAAAAGAATGTACCTGTAATGAAGGAGACCTGAGTTCAATCCTTGGGTTGGGAAGATCCCCTGGAGAAGGGAATGGTAACCCATTCCAGTATTCTTGCCTGGAGAATTCTAGGGATAGAGGAGCCTGGTGGGCTACAGTCTATGGGGTCGCAAAGAGTCGGACATGACTGAACGACTAACACTTTCACTTTCACCCCTTAAAACTATAGGCCAGATTAAGTTAGATTATGCTATGGTAACAAATTAACTCTGAAACCTCTGTGGCTTAACACAGAAGTTTCTGGCTCATATTATGCATCCAGTATAGGACAGAGGATTTTCTGCTTCACACACTCACTCAGGGCCTCAGGCTGACATAAGCTCTGCTTTCTGTAGTGGCATCACTCAGAGCTACACGACATACAACATCATTCATTTCAGGAGGGAAAGAGGGACATGGAGGAGCACAGGTTCTATCTGCTTTTGTCTGAAAGTGAAACACATCATTTCTAGTCACAGTCCTTTGGTCAGAATGAGTCTCAAAGTCCCAAAGTAATTGCGAGAGATTGGTAAATGAAGAGAACTGTGTGGATACTTGAGAAATACTAATTTTCTCTGTCACAACTGTTTTTCAAGATGGGGATGAAATAGAGGTAGTTCAGGAAAACAAACACTGAGAAAGTTTAACATCACTGACCTCTTAATAAAGGAACCTCTTAGGACATCTTCAAGAAGGGAAACAATCTGAGAAAGTCTGAGCAAAAAAACTGAAGTTAGTAAAGGAAAAAAGCAAAGTGTTGGGTAAATATAAAGGTTAAATAAAATTTAAGGTACTCTGGAAGAAGATCAAGGGTGATAGACATTTGTCTTATCAGATGATGAGACGTATTACAAAGGTATTGCACTGAAGACACTGTGATATAAGCATGCTGCTGCTGCTGCTAAGTCACTTCAGTCGTGTCCGACTCTGTGTGACCCCATAGATGTCAGCCCACCAGGCTCTCCTGCCCCTGGGATTCTCCAGGCAAGAACACTGGAGTGGGTTTCCATTTCCTTATCCAATGCATGAAAGTGAAAAAGAGAAAGTGAAGTTGCTCAGTTGTGTCCGACTCTTAGCGACCCCATGGACTGCAGCCC
This sequence comes from Bison bison bison, assembly GCF_000754665.1. Classification (NCBI taxonomy): domain Eukaryota; kingdom Metazoa; phylum Chordata; class Mammalia; order Artiodactyla; family Bovidae; genus Bison; species Bison bison. The sequence goes on along the minus strand of NW_011495027.1, from coordinate 1,887,891 downwards.
ACCAGGCTCTTCCATCCATGGGATTTTCCAGGCAAGAGTACTGGAGTGGGCTGCCATTGCCTTCTCTGATATAAGCATAGGGAGAGATAAATGGACACAAAGTATATTAGAGAGCCCTGAAACAGACCTGGCATATGAGAGAACTTAATATATGATGGAAGTGGCCTTGCAGATAAGTGTAATTGGCATTGTGATAATGGGTTAACCACTTGGGGGAAAAATGCAATGCACTTGGATCTTTGCCTCACATCATATAAAAAAAAAATCTACTTCAGGTGGATTGAAGACATAAATATGAAAGGAAAAAAAAACCTTAAAATTTTTAATTGATAACGTAGGAGACTTTATGCTAGCAGGATAAAAAATTTTCTTAGAAAGATACAAAAATATAATTTATAAAGAAAAATATTGCCTGGATGGGAGGGAGTTTGTGGGACAATGGATATTTGTATATGTATGACTGAGTTCCTTTGCTGTCTATCTGAAACTATCACAACATTGTTAATTAGCTATACTCCAATATAAAAAGTTTTAAAAAATAAAATTAAAATATTGAAGAAATTTTAATTAATTTTATTATTTAGAAACTTAGCTGCATCAGAACATAATACAAATCAGAAGATACTTGCAGCATATTTAACTGACAAAGTAGTAATATCCAGAAGAAGAAAGAATATCCAAATCTCAAGAAAAAAGCTCACAATCAAATGGATAAAAACAGGCATTTCACAGAAGAAGAAACCCATATGGCTAAAAAATTAAAATATTCAACCTCAATATTAGAAAAATAGAAATTCAAATCCTGAGATGCAGTTTCATCCCCAATGGTTTGGCAAAATTTTAATAGTTTGAAGAAGTGTGTTGTGAGGTATGGAACAGTCAGAACTCTTATTTTGCTGGATTGTAAATTAGTCTGATTATTTTGGAAAATAATTTGACATTATCATATAAAATGAAAGATCCATAAACTAGTATTCAGCAATTCAACATCTAGGCTTATACTGTGGTAGACAGAGCCTAACACCCTCCACCCCAGGATATCTGTCCACATCCTCATCCCTAGAACCTGTGAATATGTTAGGTCACATGGCGAAGAAGAATTAAGTGTGCAGATACGATTAAGGTTGCCAATCAGTTGATATCAAAATAAAGAGATTATCCTAGATTATCCAGGTGAGCCCAATAATCACAAGGAAACTTAACAGTGGAAGATGAGGCAGAAGAGTCAAACCAGAAGAAAGTGATCAGTCATTGTGGACTTTGAAGGGTCTGTAAGCCAAGGAATGTGAGCAGTTTCTGACTGCTGCTGCTGCTGCTGCTGCTAAGTCACTTCAGTCGTGTCCGACTCTGCGGGACCCCATGGACTGCAGCCCACCAGGCTCCGCCATCCATGGGATTCTCCAGGCAAGAGTACTGGAGTGGGTTGCCATTGCCTTCTCCGCAAAGAGTCTCTAGAGGCTAGAAAAGTCTAGAACTTCCAGAAAGTAATGCAGCCCTGCTTTTATCCTAAAGAGACCCATTTCAGATTTCTGACCTCCAGATCATTAGGGTAATACATTTCTGTTGTTCAAAGCCACTGAACATCTAAATTAGAGATAATTTGTTACTATAGCCATAGGAAACTGGTACAGTAGTCTAGAGTAACTTTCGTGCAATGGCAGCAGGAGATAGATGGTGAACTTTATATAGCAGCATTGTTCAAAGTCATGAACAATTGAAAATAATCCAGATCTTCATGGTTAGGAGAGTAGATCCATAAATACTGTGGAATAATATATATCAGTGAAATGAGTAAACCACAGGCATATATCAACATGATATTGAATGGAAAAGCACGTGACAGACAGATACATAAGTTAGAATGTCATTTATATAAAATTAAAAAAAATAAAAGTCCAATATGTTGCTTAAATATACATAGTAAAATACTGTCTAAATAAAAGCAAAGGAATTATAAATACAAATCAGCGTTAATGGTTGCTTCTGGTGGTGAAGGTGGGACTTGCAGATCGGTGAAGAACATACACTTCATCATTCAGGCTTCTGTAACAAAATACCATAAATTGGATAGCTTATAAACAACATACATTTATATTTAACAGTTCTGGATGCTGGAAGTTCAAGTCAATGTGCTGGCAAATTTGGTATCTTGTTTACAGGCAGCCGTCTTTTCACTATGTTCTCACACGGCGGAAGAAACAGGAAGCCTCTTTCAGTTCAGTTCCCTTCAGTCGCTCAGTCGTGTCTGACTCTTTGCGACCCCATGAATCGCAGCACGCCAGGCCACGCTACCATCACCAACTCTCGGAGTTCACTCAAACTTACATCCATCGAGTCGGTGATGCCATCCAGACATCTCATCCTCTGTCGTCCCCTTTTCTTCCTGCCCCCAATCCCTCCCAGCATCAGAGTCTTTTCCAATGAGTCAACTCTTCACATGAGGTGGCCAAAGTCCTGGAGTTTCAGCTTCAGCATCATTCCCTCCAAAGAAATCCCAGGGCTGATCTCCTTCAGAATGGACTGGTTGGATCTCCTTGCAGTCCAAGGGACTCTCAAGAGTCTTCTCCAACACCACAGTTCAAAAGCATCAATTCTTTGGCACTCAGCTTTCTTCACAGTCCAATTCTCACATCCATACATGACCACAGGAAAAACCATAGCCTTGACTAGACGGACCTTTGTTGGCAAAGTAATGTCTCTGCTTTTCAATATGCTATCTAGGTTGGTC
>NW_011495027.1:1884462-1885063 GCF_000754665.1 Bison bison bison | reverse complement strand
TTTAAGCCAACTTTTTCACTCTCCACTTTCACCTTCATCAAGAGGCTTTTGAGTTCCTCTTCACTTTCTGCTATAAGGGTGATGTCATCTGCATATCTGAGGTTATTGATATTTCTCCCGGCAATCTTGATTCCAGCTTGTGCTTCATCCAGCCCAGCGTTTCTCATGATGTACTCTGCATATAAGTTAAATAAGCAGGGTGACAATATACAGCCTTGATGTACTCCTTTTCCTATTTGGAACCAGTCTGTTGTTCCATGTCCAGTTGCTTCCTGACCTGCATACAGATTTCTCAATAGGCAGGTCATGTGCTCTGGTATTCCCATCTCTTTCAGAATTTTCCACAGTTTATTGTGATCCACACAGTCAAAGGCTTTGGCATAGTCAATAAAGCAGAAATAGATGTTTTTCTGGAACTCTCTTGCTTTTTCAATGATCCAGCAGATGTTGGCAATTTGATCTCTGGTTCCTCTGCCTTTTCTAAAACCAGCTTGAACATCAGGAAGTTCATGGTTCACATATTGCTGAAGCCTGGCTTGGAGAATTTTGAGCATTACTTTACTAGCGTGTGAGATGAGTGCAATTGTGCGGTAGTTTGAGC
>NW_011495027.1:1866014-1884233 GCF_000754665.1 Bison bison bison | reverse complement strand
ATATTGAGTGCAGCACTTTCACAGCATCATCTTTCAGGATTTGAAAGAGCTCAACTGGAATTCCATCACCTCCACTAGCTTTGTTCATAGTGATGCTTTCTAAGGCTCACTTGACTTCACATTCCAGGATGTTTGGCTCTAGGTGAGTGATCACACCATCGTGATTATCTTGGTCGTGAAGATCTTTTTTTGTACAGTTCTTCTGTGTATTCTTGCCACCTCTTCTTAATATCTTCTGCTTCTGTTAGGTCCATACCATTTCTGTCCTTTATCGAGCCCATCTTTGCATGAAATGTTCCCTTGGTATCTCTAATTTTCTTGAAGAGATCTCTAGTCTTTCCCATTCTGTTGCTTTCCTCTATTTCTTTGCATTGATCACTGAGGAAGGCTTTCTTATCTCTTCTTGCTATTCTTTGGAACTCTGCATTCAGATGCTTATATCTTTCCTTTTCTCCTTTGCTTTTCACTTCTCTTCTTTTTACAGCTATTTGTAAGGCTTCCTCAGACAGCCATTTTGCTTTTTTTTTCCATGGAGATGCTCTTGATGCCTGTCTCCTGTACAATGTCACGAAGCCTCTTTACAAGTACTCTAATCCCTTCCAAGAGGGTTCACCATCATGACACCTTCCAAAGGGCCTACCTCCCATATACCATCACTTTGGGAGTTAGGATTTCAACATATGAATTTTGCAGAAGGGACACAAACATTCAGACCATAGCAGGCACACAGGGAGCTTCAGTGGCACTGGCAGTGTTCTAGAATACTGATTTCACTGGGTTTGTCATAATGCCTTGTAACATACATTTTGTATGTGTTGGTTTGTAAGCACTATTTACTATATTAAGAAATAGATGGGAATAAAAAATTCCTAAGTATGACAGAATGTAGATTTTGTCCTATGGTGCTTGAAATAATTAACTGAGGTATCTGAGGCATTACAATCTGCTTGATGCTCAAGTGAGTATTAGAAATACTACTTTTACATAAACTGAGTAAGTGGGAGTTTTGTGGCTCATGTGGCTTAACTGGCAGCTGATTTTTGTCCATAGGGTCACAGCCAAGAAGTCGAGTGAAGGTGACCAGTTCATGGAGAGAACTGGGAGACCAAACAGCCTTCCTAGCACCAACTCCACCCTTAATTATTGGTCAACACTAATGCGTGCTTGCTCTGTCCAGGCACTGTTCTAACCATGTACAATTCACACAGCTACTCTTTGAAGCAGGTACTATTATTATTTCTATTTTACAAATGGTCAAAATGAGACCCAAAGATACCCTGCTCAAGACTACCCAGCTAGGAAGTGGCAGAAACTTGTTTCAAACACAGACAGATTGAGTCCAGAGCCTATACTCTTATTCACCACTGTATACTGCATCTCAACTTTATTGTCATAAGATTTACACTGAGGCAAGATCCCCTGGAGGAGGGCATGGCAACCCTCTCCAGTATTCTTGCCTGGAGAATTCCATGGACAGAGGAGCCTGGTGGGCTACAGTCTGTGGGATCACGAAGAGTTGGACATGACCAAAGTGATTTAGCACACACACACCATGCACTAAATTAAAATGCCAGTTCTTGTGACATAGTTGCTCTGAAGTAGGTCTTGAAATGAGCACTGGAATTTGCATTGTCAGGTGGCACTTAAGCATTTGCCACTAGTTTGACTTCTGTCCAATTTACCCTCCCACAAACACGATCGTACTTCTGTACTTAAAATTCTTGTGTGTTTCTCCCTGGCATCAGGACTCCAGTTCAACCCTCCTGGCTCAGCATACAGGCCCTTCATTCTCTGGCCCCTGACCATCCTTTTTGGGTCACAACCATTCCCTTAACCCTTTCTTTAGTTCCACAGACCCTCTTGCAAAACCGCATATGGTATTTCACGTGTCTGTTCCTCAGGCATGCTGCTTTTTCTCCCCAGAAACACTCTTCCAACCTCTTGACCTAGCTAACTCCTACCCATCCTTCCAATTTCTGAAACTTCATTTTATACCTTTGCCCAATATTGATTTAGAAGCCTCCCCTCTGCTCTACCATAATACCCCATGGTTTCTGAAATATCCTATAAATATTTCATGGTGGTAATGGCACTACATTGTAAACTTCAGTGTACTCAGATATTTCCTCCTTTAAGTCTGTAATAATAGTAATAAATGTCACTTATGGGACAGTTATAGGCAATTCACATATTATTTCTCATTCTTGATCCAACTCAATTTTCAGCGGCATTTGAAGGTTGAGGAACTGAGGCTTAGAGAGTAAGGTAGTCAGATCATGATCATGGCAGTATCACACTCACACCTGGTTCTGCGATATCTTTGAGTCTTTCTCCCCAGCACCAGGCATGAGTGCTGACACCTTCCTGGTTAGATGAAGGTGAATGGATGCATGGCCTGGATTGCCATAGATGCAGGTTTAGAAGAAAGAAGTGAGTGAGTGAAAGTTGCTCAGTCGTGTCCGATTCTTTGTAACCCCATGGACTACACAGTCCATGGAATTCTCTAGGCCAGAATACTGGAGTGGGAAGCCTTTCCCTTCTCCAGGGGATCCTCCCAACCCAGGGATTGAACCCAGGTCTCCCGCATTGCAGGCAGGTACTTTACCAACTGAGCCACAATGGAAGCCCTAGAAGAAAGAAAAAGCAGAGAAAAACAAAGGCAAATTTGAAGTCAGAGTGTGAAGGCTCTTGCTTAGTTTCTGCCTCTGCCTCTTCCTGGATGCTAAGATCAGCGAGTTCCCAAATGCTGAGCATGTCCACAGGCTATTAGTATGGCAAGCAGGCTTCTCTGGTTGGGAAAGAACTTTGCACTAGAGGCTGCAGATCAATGGGGAGGCCAAAAGCGTCTTAACCCAGAGGCAGAGTAGCATTAGTGCTAGTTTTCTTTGCAGAAGAATTGTGATGTCATGCAGTCTTTATCTTGGTTCCTCAGATGGGGAAATAGTGATTTGCTATCTCTGTCTGCAGCTGTGACCAGAGATTGATGTGGGCTTGGTCTCAGGGCCGGAGCTTGCACATCGCCTGCCTTTTGGTTTGTGTCCAAGGCTGCTGTTGTCTGAAAATAGAAGCTGACACTGCCTCTGACTCAGTCTCTTTCACCTCATGTTCTTTCTGGTTCATTTGTCCTAAAAGTATTGACCCATCTGATTCCTTGCTATGTGTCAGATTTGCAAACTTTGAGAGTTATTACAGAGAGATTTAAACTTTCTTTAATTCATCCCTGGAAGTTGGGTGTCTTGTGAATCAAAGGAAATATGTATTTTTTTTATGTTACCTCACTAATGATATACAAGGTCATGGGGCATTCCTTATGGTGCTTCTTTTGAATAAAGTAAAGGTGTTTGTTAAAGCCACTGCCTTGGGGTCCATCCCACCTCAGTTAGCAGGGAGTGAGGGTCTGCCTCTGGATTAGCCTTCTCAGCTCTCTGTGACTTGCTGAGCCCTCTTAAAGGCTCCTCTCTACCCTCTCTCCTTTAATGTCTTCCCTTTAAGCAACTGTTAACGAGGACTTCTCCACGCCTATCTGATCGGAAGTGGTAAGGCTGCAAGTTCTCAGCACCTGCACCAGCTCCCTCTGTGTTCTAGCCAGTCAGGCCCTCTTCTCCATTCTGCACCTCTAAGAGAAGCCATGAGTAGGCTTCTGCTTCCCCATCTCCCACCTACCTTCCTCCCCATCGAACTATGAGACTTACGCAGAGATGACTGCTTTCAGCTCATTTTGGATTTTCATCAACTGGTTAGGCTCTGTGCGTTTAATTCCCTGTGATGCAAACTCTCTTCATTGTATGTAACTAAGCCTGTCTGTTTCTCCTGACACTTGCAGGTTTACATCATCCCAGATCTACCACCATCTACTGGTTGGGCAACCCTGAGCGCATCACTTTGCCTTTCTAAACTGCAGCTCTGTCCTGTATGTGGACGCCTTAAGCTTGCTCTCCTCAGCCTCTCCCTGTGGCCCCCAGACTCATGACAGGTGCGGGAACTCGGAGTCCAGGAGGCAATGATTCCCACTGCTCTGATGCAGGTCCCCATAGGTGTAGAGGGCAGTACTCCTCCTGGAGATGTGCATGACCATGTTCTTGGAGGCCACCTGAAGGCAGCCTCTTAGAGTCTGTCTCCTCTTACCTGGGCCTGGTTTAGGGAGCTGATGCTGGGCCTTCATTTAACTGGATGTACTTTGGAGTGTAGGGGAAGAGCTACCCAGATTGTAAATCATTGATCAAGTGTCTCTGTCCACAACAAGCAGGAACTCTCCCACCCCATTTCTGGGACTGAGGCTGCTCTTCTTTCAAGAAATGTTCCGGGTTATGCCTCATTATTTCAAAATTATGCTTCAGAAACCCTAACACACTGGGGCCCATGGGTGGAGTTTTCTTAAAGATTCCCAGGCTCTACCACTAAGTCTGAATCAGTAGATCTGGAGTAAGGCCTGGAAATCTACATTTTAGAAGCAACACACCTGATTTTATGATCAAACAGATTTGGGAAGGACAGAGCTCTTCCTGCATAATTCTCTTTGTTTAACTTTTCCTTTCTGAAGGACGGTTGCTGGGCAGCTCCTTTTCTGCAGCATAAATGAGCAGCCTTTCCCAGGTATGCTTAGCAGACAGGTGTGTCCAAGTCCCTCCACAACTTTTACCCAAGTCAGTTACTTTTATTTCTAACACAGGTCTATGATGGAATGTTCTTCCTAAGTACAAGAGATCTAGGTTTTGTTGGTCCTGAAGCTTATAATTTAGAGATACTGTTAAAGGAAAGAAAGATTAAAGTATGAATACAACATTCAAGATAGCCTTGGAAGAGCCTTCTGCTTGCGAAAAACCTGAAAGTTTAAACTTTATCACCTGTACAGCAGCTCTGCCTCTGAGCAGATTTCTCCTTCTGGAGCAAATCAAAAGAACACTGTTACTCAAATCGTCTATGAGTTCCATGTATATTACTAGATGAATTTGTGGAAATGTAAAGGGGGGAACCTCCAGAAATAGATAGTTTTGGCCCAGAAGAGTCTGGAGCTGAGTTTTTAGCCACAGCACAGTGGCCTAGGCTTAGTTGGTGTTTACTTGTTGTTATTCCATTTCTTTGACATTGGAGAAACAGTGACAGTAACATGGCTCCTTCTCACCCACCTCCCGTTACTTTTTGACCACCTACCACTTTCCTCCTTGCTTCTCCTTTGCAACCACACTGGTCATCCCTGAGTCAATCCGGCTCACTCTTGCCTTGGGGCCTCTGCATTTGAGGTTCCTCTTCCTGATATGCTGTCTCCATGTTACAGAAAAAGACACATGGGTTCAGAAAAGCACAGCACTTTGACCAAGTGATTAAAGCCCATGAAAACATCCATAACGTTTTTCCAAGGGTCTCATTCTTTTTTTTTTATTGAAGTATAGTTGACTTTTTCCACAGTTTATTGTGATCCACACAGTCAAAGGCTTTGGCATAGTCAATAAAGCAGAAATAGATGTTTTTCTGGACCTCTCTTGCTTTTTCCATGATCCAGCAGATGTTGGCAATTTGATCTCTGGTTCCTCTGCCTTTTCTAAAACCAGCTTGAACATCAGGAAGTTCATGGTTCACGTATTGCTGAAGCCTGGCTTGGAGAATTTTGAGCATTACTTTACTAGTGTGTGAGACGAGTGCAATTGTGCGGTAGTTTGAGCATTCTTTGGCATTGCCTTTCTTTGGGATTGGAATGAAAACTGACCTTTTCCAGTCCTGTGGCCACTGCTGAGTTTTCCGAATCTGCTGGCATAATGAGTGCCACACTTTCACAGCATCATCTTTTAGGATTTGAAATAGTGCAACTGGAATTCCATCACCTCCACTAGCTTTGTTTGTAGTGATGCTTTCTAAGGCCCACTTGACTTCACATTCCAGGATGTCTTGCTCTAGGTGAGTGATCACACCATTGTGATTATCTGAGTTGTGAAGATCTTTTTTGTACAGTTCTGTGTATTCTTGCCACCTCTTCTTAATATCTTCTGCTTCTATGAAGTCCATACCATTTCTGTCCTTTATCGAGCCCATTTTTGCATGAAATGTTCCCTTGGTATCTCTAATTTTCTTGAAGAAATCTCTAGTCTTTCCCATTCTGTTGTTTTCCTCTATTTCTTTGCATTGATTGCTGAGGAAAGCTTTCTTATCTCTTCTTGCTATTCTTTGAAACTCTGCATTCAGATGCCTATGTCTTTCTTTTTCTCCTTTGCTTTTTACTTCTCTTCTTTTCTTCTTTTGACTCTGGGAGTTGGTGCTGGACAGGGAGGCCTGGCGTGCTGCATTTCATGAGGTTGCAAAGAGTCGGCCACAACTGAGCAACTGAACTGATAGTTGATTTACAGCTATTAGTTGCATGAGTATTTACAAATATTAGTTTCAGGCGTACAAATTAGTGATTCAACATTTTTATAGATTACACTTGATTTAAAGGTATTATAAAATGTTGGCTATGTTCCTGTGCTGTACAATATATCCTTGTAGTTATTTATTTTATACACAATGCTTTGTACCTATCTCTATATTGTCCTTCCAATTCTCTCTCCCCACTGGTAGCCACTAGTTGGTTCTCTGTACCTGTGAATCTGTTTCTATTGTTATATCATTTGTTTGTTTCTTTTTTTAGATCTGACATGTAAGTGAGATCTCACATCTTTCTCCATCTGACTTATTTCACGAAAGCATTAATACCCTGTAGGTCCATCCGTGTTGTTGCAAATGATAGAATTTCATTCTTTTTATGGCTAAGCAGTATTCCATAGTCACATTCCACGTATGTTATGCATCTTCTTAAACCATTCATCTGTTGATAGAAACTTAGGTTGCTCCCATATCTTGGGAACTATAAGTAATCCTCTATAAACATTGGGATGCGTATATTATATATTGAAATGATACTATTTTTAATATATTTGATAAACAAAATTTATTATTAAAATAATTTTACCAGTTTCTTTTACTTTTTTAGTATAACTAAGAGAAAACAAAATGACATAGGTAGCTCACTTTTCTGGCTTCAATTATATTTACAGTTTATATCAGACAGCACTGGTCTACACTCTCCCATCCCTCCCTAAAAACTTTTCTCATCTCGTCAACTGCTCATTTCAGTGCTCGTTCACTCCCGTCCAATCCAACTACATTGGCTTCCTTACTGTTCTTCAAACACATGACTCTATCCGGCACCCTCCTGCCTCAGGGCCTTGGCTCTTGCTAGTTCCACTCTTAGAAAATGTTCCCTCGAATTATTTGGATGATTTATTCTTTAACCTCCTCTGGACTTTATTCAAGCTTCACCTTTCCAATGAAGCCTTATCTGACCACCCTGCTGAAATTAAATTCCTCATCCACCTCCACTCCTGTATTCACTGAGCCCCTTCCCTGATTTATTTTCTTCCATAGCATTTGTCGCCATGTAACCCACTCCGGTATTCTTGCTTGGAGAATCCCAAGGACAGAGGAGCCTGGCAGGCTACAGTCCATGAGGTCGCACAGAGTCAGACATGACTGAAGTGACTTAGCAAGCACGCAGCACAGCATAGTATATATATATTTTGCATTTATTTTGTTTATTAACTAATTGAGTCTCTAGAATCCATGCAGGTGGGGAATCTTGTTAAAGCTGTACTCCTAGCATCGAGAACCATGCTTAGAACATAGTAGGTACTCAAAAAATATTTGGTGAATGAAAGGCTGAATGAGTTTTAATCAACCACTTAATGATACAGGTCAAGAACTGAGGACGAGTGGCTCTTTCAGGGTCTCATGGAGAGTGAAGATCTACCCTCTGTAGATCAAGTGCTAATGACCAGAAGTGCAGGTGCCACCAGCTAGATCCCAGCCCTTTGCTTGCATTTGTGTTACTTCATTGGACTATGCCCACAATTTCATGCCACTTTTAGGACTTGTGCTTGAGAGAAGGATGTACTCCAGAAAAAATATTCTACCTCAGTTACTAAATCCAGGAGATAACCTCTAACATTCTCTTTTACTTCAAGGATAAACCTTTGAGTTTTTGTTTTTGTTTTTTTCTAGACAAGAATTATATTTCTCTGTGGATCTGTGAAAACTAGTAACATTTTACCAGGAAAAAGATTGCTAGAAGGAAGTCATTACCTTTGATAATATAGTCAGCTTTCTGAATTTGCAGATGAGGAACCTGTGGATATAGAGGGTGGCTGTACTGCACTATTTTATGTAAGGAACTTGAGCATCTGAGGAACTTTGGGTATATGCAAGCATCCTGCAACCAATCCCCTGTGGATACTGAGGGGCAATTCTATAATGAAATACTTGTTATAACCTGAAGAGTTTAGACTGGTTCATTTATTTGACTAACCAGTACATATTTATGGATATGTGCCAGGCATCATTTTAGGCCCTGGGTGCAGATAAATGTGACATGATCTTCAAGGAGTTAACAGTCTATTGTATATGGGGGCAGGGGAGGAGGCAGAGGGCAAGGTAAATGAACAAATACAGGATGTGTTAGTTTTTATAGCTTCTGTAACAAATTTAGAGGCTCAAAATAATACCCATTTGTTCTCTTACAGTTCTGGAGATCAGAAATCCAAAATGAATCTTGTTTGGCTAAAATTAAGGTGCCAGGAGGCCACATCCTTCTGGGGGGGTCTAGGGAAGTATCTGTTTTCTTGCCTTTTTTTTAGGTTTTAATGGCTTCTTGTCTTCCTGGCTTGTGGTCCCTTCCTCTACCATCAGAGCACATCACTCCAATGTCTGCTTCCATGGTCACATTGCCTTCTCCCTTCACTCTGACTCCTCCTAGGTCCCTCTTATATGGTCTCTATGATGATAACCAGGTAACCCAGGAAATCTAGATAATTCAGTAAAACTCCTCATCTCCAGATCCTTAACTTAATCACATGTGCAAAGTTCCATTTGCCGTATAAGGTAACATTTATAGGCTCTTGGGATTAGGACCTTGACATTTCGGAGGCAACATTATTCAGTGTATACCACAGAGGACAATGTGGAGGACAAAGGGTCACAGTGGAGTTAAGTACCAGATTCTTTGTAAATATAAATGACACTGCAGACAGAATGTGGGGAAGTGGGACGGCTTTATAGAGTAAGTGACGTTTTAATTGAGGCTTGCATGGTAGCAATGGATGGGTGGCATGTATGATGTCTACAGAATGCACAAGGGAAAGGAGGCTTAAATGAAGATAATTTTTGCAATAATGATCTATCACTATATAACAAATCACTCTGAAACTTGGCAGCTTACAGTAGTAAATGTCTGGGATCTCACATAGCTTCTGAGGGTCATGAATCTGGATCCTCCTGCCCTATAGTGTCTTGTGAGGTTGCTCTTAAGTGTTGGCAGGGACTGTGGTCATCTGAAGGGGCTGGAGAAGTGGTCTTCAAGGTCACTCACATGACTGTCAGCAGGAGGTCTCAGTTCTTCAGGAGGCTGAGGCTGCTCCATAGTGTTGCTCACATGACACAGCAGCTGTCTTCCCGGAGGGCAAGTAATCCAAGAGAAAGACAGTTCAAGATAGAAGCCTTAGTCATTATAACTGAATTTCAGGAGTAGTTAGATTATCATCATTCGACCATTCTATTGATCACCCAGACCCACTCTGGTACAATGTGGGAGAAGATTACACAAGGTCATGAACACCAGGAGGTGGGGATCATGAGGACCATCTTGAAGTTTGGATCCTGGAATATTCTTGAGATGATAAGAGTTTCTCATTGCTCGAATGTTTGACAATCATGAAGGATTGGTGGGGATGAGGTTGATGTGGGAAGGGAGGGCTAGAGCATGGCGGACCTATACCCTTGGCCAAGGGTTTGGAGATAATCCTTTTATTGATAGGGAATTATTGCAGGGGCTTAGAGAAGTGACGTGATCAAATTGCTTTTTAGAATGATCATGTGTGTGGTATGTATGGAGGGTGAAGCAGAGAGAAAATAGATTAGAGAGTAGGAGTGGCTAAGAAGTTATTGCAATAGTGCAGGAGAGAGGGGAGGAGGCTTCATATAAGGCAAGAATATGGAAGAGCTGAGGATGATGGATTCAAGGCATATCAGGAAGTGAAATATTAGGGAGGCAGAGGGTCAGGGAAGGCCTCAGGGTGACTCTCAGGCTGCTGGTTTTCAAGATGCATGCTGCTGCTACTGCTAAGTCACTTCAGTCATGTCCGACTCTGTGCGACCCCATAGATTGCAGCCCACCAGGCTCCCCTGTCCCTGAGATTCTCCAGGCAAGAACACTGGAGTGGGTTGCCATTTCCTTCTCCAATGCACGAAAGTGAAAAGTGAAAGTGAAGTCGCTCAGTCATGTCTGACTCTTAGGTAACATTAAAATAGTACAGAAGGAAGGATATGGTTGACATGAGAGCCAAAAATAGTTTCGTAACCTGCCTATATTTGAATGTATTGAATCTGAGCTGCCTGTAGGACTTACAGGTATAAAGACAACTGATGGCTAGTTAGGAATAAACCTTGTTTAGACTAACAACAGTAAGCCCTTCTGGGCATTTTCCAAGAGAAACTGTATTCTGGCCAGAGGAGTGCTCTTCTCACTCTGAGTTGGTATTACATCCTAAACTAAACTGAAGGTCACTTTTTAGATGCCATCCTCATAAGGTCATCATCCTTAAAACTACCAGTTTTTTTATTGCCTGCTGTATATCACACTCTGTGCTATGCACCTTGTGTTCTTTATTTCATCTTCACACTAAGATGAATGTTATGGAGATACGTGATGTTATCATGGGCTTCCCTGTTGGCTCAGCACTAAAGATCTGCCTGTCAATGCAGGAGACACGGGTTCAATCCCTAGGTTGTGAAGATCCCCTGGAGAAGGAAATGGCCACCAACTCCAGTATTCTTGCCTGGGAAATCCCAATGGACTGGTAGGCTACAGTCCATGGGGTCACAAAAGAGTCAGACACAGCTTAGTGACTAAATAACAACAATGTTATTACTTCCTTTTAAAAGATGAGAAAGCAGGTGCAACTATTCCCATTTTTTTCAGATGCAGAATATATATTGTACAATATACAATTCATTGTGAATATGTAACATCGGCTCGAGGTTATGTAGTGAGTACTGATGGACACAGGTCTCAAACTGAGATCTTTTGATTGCAGACCTTGGGCCTTTAATTGAACAGTCACCTACAAGGTGCTTTCTAGAGTCAGAGACACTTTCAAGCAGGGTGGGGTTAGGGAGTGATGATTTACCACCCGCCATACAAGAGATAGCAAATAAGGAAAGCAGGGGCAAAGTCAGAAATCCACATAGCAGTGCTGTGGAGGAAAGGTCAGACACCCTCTTCCTGTTCAACATGGAGAGATTTTGGCCTACTGACAATGTTTGCTAGCTCTTTCTTAGGACTCTCTTCCATTTTTTTTGTTTTTGTTTTTTGCTATATCTGAAAAAATGTGAGGAATTGCTTTCATTCATTTAAAAAAAATTGTTCATTTTCTGGAAAGTATAGCATCCTGCGTTAGCCAGATGGCCTTTGGATGCAGAGGGAATTTAACCACAGCACATTTTTCATTAGAAAAGAGATAGGGGAGTGGGTGGATGAAGGATGTCAGACAGATTATGTCTTTTCCTTCAAGAAGGTTCCCATAACAGCAGATAAATTGGTCTGGAAATAGCTTCCGAGCCATTTCTTTATGTAAAACTCAGATTAAAAAAGAAAAAAATATATTCTTACATCTAAGATTGTACTGTGACATTTAAGAACAGATAAAGGGACTGGTGGTCGTGCCCAGCTTTGCAAATTCCCTGTCCTAGAGAAGAGCTGACCCCAGACCTGCTTCTCGCAGATCAGGGTGTGAGAGCACAGGATCTCACTGACTGGCAGGGAAAGTGTCACAGCTTCTCTGCAGCCGTCTGGAATTTCCCCCGAGAAAGCAGAAGACAAGGCTAAATATAGACTTTCACCTTGAAACGCCATAAAGGTAATAAAACAGGGCATGGTGGGTTATGACAGGTTCCTTTGCCATGCTCCTACTTCACATTTTCTGTGAGTTTCCAAGCAACAAGCTTATTGAAACTAGAGAAGTAGGGAAGTGAGCAATGAGTTCAGAGAACTCAGCCACAGAAATGCCCAGACAACTCTGGACATCAGAGAACTGCTTTCCCCATCTCCCTGACCTGATGCACCCCCCACCCCACCCCCCACACAGTATACCCAGAACCTGGTGAAACCAGCACGTAGTAGCTGTTCAGTTAGGACTCAGGCCTTTGCCTTTATTGATACCTGACCATACATCAGACTTTCTGTGTTTATCTAGCAGGCATCAGTGTTAGTAGGAATATGAGTTCTATCCTAATTTCTTTTGATATTTGTTAGGTAAGTTGGAGAACGCGATGGCACCCCACTCTAGTACTCTTGCCTGGAAAATCCTATGGACAGAGGAGCCTGGTAGGCTGCAGTCCATGGGGTCGCTAGGAGTCGGACATGACTGAGCGACTTCACTTTCCCTTTTCACTTTCATGCATTGGAGAAGGAAATGGCAACCCACTCCAGTGTTCTTGCCTGGAGAACCCCAGGGACGGGTGGGCTGCTGTCTCTGGGGTCGCACAGAGTCGGACACGACTGAAGCAACTTAGCAGCAGCAGCAGCAGCAGTTAGGTAAGTAAAGCAACTCAGAATCTGGGGGAGCCCTAAGTCATTATTCAAATTCCAGAACACAGCTCTCCCAGTTGTGTTTAGCTCATATGCCTTAACAGAATTTCTAGTTCTAGTTTTGGTTTTAAAATACTGGCACTTAAATAAAATTGATTTAATTAAAACCTAAAACAGGGACCTCTGTGATGATCCAGTGGTTGACTTCACCTTCCAATGCAGGGGGTGTAGGTTCGAACCCTGGTCAAGGAACTAAGATCCCACATGCCTCACAGCCATAAAACCAAAACATAAAAGAGTAGCAATAGTGTAACAAATTCAATAAAGACCTTAAAAATGGTCCACATCCAAAAAAAAAAAAATTGTTTAAAAACCAACCTAAAACATCACTGAGTTTTCTAACTAATTTAACTCATAATGATTTTTTCCTTCTCATTTTTATTTTTCTGTGCAATGAAATGTATATTAAATAAAAGAAATAAAACTATGTAACTTCTCTGGTCCAAGTTAAGAATTAATATGATGTTTACCTTAATATAATGCCTGTCCATATGCTTCTTTGTATGAACATTGTAAAAATGCACAATTTCACACAAATGGGCTAAGGAAAGTAAAAACCATGGAAAGACTGCTTAACAGGAAATGAAGCCACACCCCAGGAGGCCCACAATAATGAAGTCAGTGCTGAATATATGAAGATTTATATGACATGTTAACAGATTATTACCACAAATTATATTACTAAGTCAGTCATGGGAAATTGGTTCAGAGCCAGAAGGAAGTCAGTCTAAGAACAAATTCAGCCTTTGGGTTGAAGCTTTTCCATCTGCCACAATCACAGAAACCTTTCAGGCACTGTAGAGTCAGTGCCTACCGGACATAAGATCAGGATATTAGTCAGTGTTGACTGCCTGAGACCTAAGGAAAAATATTCTGTTCCTAAGGGGCATGACTGGTCCCTGTAATTGTCTTTCTAATTTTACTGTTATAAACTATGCCTGTTGAAGAAGTAATATTACTGAAATAGACATTGAGAGGTTTCCAGAGAACTAAAATTTTGTAATGTATTTTTGGCTGGCCTCTGACGTGTTTGATGTTCTCCTCCTTTTCAGGGACACATGCAGCTATCTACAGGGAGAGGAAGCGCCCCAGACCCATATGTGACAGGAGTACTCAGACTGGGGCTAGGTGTTTCTGAGGTACAAATGGAACCAGTTTAGTAGCCCCAGCACCTGACTCTGACTCTAGTTTAACTTCTGCCTTTGCCTCCAATTGTTGTCTTGTTAGCTTGTCCAATAGTAGCTATTCCAACTGATGGGCTTCCTTCTTCTTCCTTCTTCTATATCCTTTATCTGTTTTCTCAGGTCTATTCTTTGATCTGGCACTTGCGTCAAATGCTGTCTTTGTAACTAACTTCTCCTGCTCAGTCCAGGATCACTTTCACAATACACCCCTGGGTGCTGCTGCAGGGGGCTCCTGGCCCCTGCCCTGTGAGGTCCATCTCAGTGTATCAGGGAGATCTCAACCAGCTCCTGGGTTTCTTTCAAGACTTTTTTTTTTTTATCAGATTAGTTTGGGTTTATAGCAAAATTGAGAGGGAGGCACAGAGATTTTTCGTATACGTTCCTGACCCCACACATGCGTAGCCTCCCCAACATCAACATCCCCTGCCAGAAGGTAGTGTTGCTATGACTGCTAAATCTGCACTGACACATCATAATCACTCAAAGTCCATGGTTTCCATTAAGGTTAATTCTTGGTGTTATACAGTCTCCCAGTTCAGAAAAATGTATAATGACATATTTCATATAGTGTTTTCATTGCCTTAAAAATTTGCTGTGATTCACCTATTCATCCCTCTCTTTCCATTCATCCCTCTCTTAGCCCCTGGTTACGGGTTATCCATAGTTTTGCTATTCTAGTATGTCAGATGCTGCTGCTGCTAAGTTGCTTCAGTCGTGTCTGACTCTGTGCGATCCCATAGACGGAAGCCCACCAGGCTCCCCCGTCCCTGGGATTCTCTAGGCAAGAACACTGGAGTGGGCCGCCATTTCCTTCTCCAATGCGTGAAAGGGAAAAGTGAAAGTGAAGTCATTCAGTCGTGTCCGACTCTTAGCGACCCCATGGACTGCAGCCTACCAGGCTCTGCCATCCATGGGATTTTCCAGGCAAGAGTACTGGAGTGGGGTGCCATGTTGGAATCAAATAGTATGTATCCTTCTCAGATTGACTTCTTTCACTTAATGATATACATTCAAGTTTCCTCTGTGTTTTTTCATGACTTAATAACTCATTTCTTTTCAGTGTTGAATAATAGTCCATTGTCTGGATGTACTTCAGTTTATTTATCCATTCATCTACTGAAACAACATCTTGGTTATTTCCAAGTTTGGGCAATTATGAGAAAAGCTGCCATAAACTTCCACGTGCAGGTTTTTGTGTAGATGTAAGTTTTCAGTTCCCTTGGGTAAATACCAAGGAGCACGACTGCTGGATCATGTGGTAAGTGTGGGCTTCCCTGGTGGGCTCAGATGGTAAAGGATCTGCCTGAAATGCAGGAGACTGGGATTTGTTCCCTGGGTCAGGAAGATCTCCTGGAGAAGGGAATGGCTACCCACTCCAGTATTCTTGCCTGGAGAATTCCATGGACAGAGGAGCCTGGCAGACTACAGTCCATGGGGTTGCAAAGAGTCAGACATGACTGAATGACTAACACTATGTTTAGTTTTGTGAGAAACTGCCAATCTGTGTTCCAAACGGCTATACATTTTACATTCCCGCCAGCAGCGTGTGAGAGTTACTGTTGCTCCACCAGCATTTGTTGCCAGTGTTGTGGATCTTGGTCATTTTTCTGCGTGTATAGTGGAATCTCATTGTGTTTTTAATTTGCATTTCCCTGATGACATGTGATATTTCCTGCAAAAATTAACTCTTTCAAGGCTTGAGATACAGAGCAAGAAACTCCCAGCCTCATCCAAACCCTGTGGATCTGTTTTTCACCTAAAAAATTTTGTATTCCAAGAATAGACCTGTTCTCCTGAATAATGGCATTGACAGGAAGTGAGCACACAGAGACCTCATCTTGTGACGGAAGCCCAGCGTGACACTCTTGGTCATGACTACAGTTAGTGTGAACAGTAGCCAGTGCCTTTCTATTTCCCTACCATTTTTCAGCCTGGAGCTGCTTCTTTCCAGGGAAACAGTTCTACACTGATATGATTGACGTCCTTCTGCAGGGCTCCTCTGGGGGCCTTCATAGTAACTGTGTCACTTCAACATGTCAACATTTTCTGAAATGTGGACAGTCTGCTGAGAATGGTCTTCATGCTTGAAGTAGATGTAGAAAGGCTTCATATGGTTAATTGCCATGTGTGTATCTTATTTGGTGAGTCTTGTTAGGTCTTTGGCCCACTTTTCACTGGTTTGTTTACTTCCTTATTGTTGGGTTTTAAGGGTTCTTTCAGAAAAGGCAATGGCACCCCACCCCAGTATTCTTGCCTGGAGAATCCCAGGGACAGAGGAGCCTGGTGGGCTTCCGTCTATGGGGTTGCACAGAGTCGGACACGACTGAAGTGACTTAGCAGCAGCAAGGGTTCTTTGTATGTTTTGGATGACAGTTCCTTATCAGATATATGTTTTGCATAATATATTCCCTGTCTTTTGGTCATCTTCTCACTCTCTTGACATTTTCTTTTGCGGAATGGAAGTTTTTAATTTTAATGAAGTCCAGCTTATCAATTATTTCTTTCATGGAACATGATTTGTATGTGGAAAGCCATCACTTTACCCAAAGTCATCTAGATTTTCTCCTATGTTATCTTCTAGGATTTTCACAGTTTTGTGTTTTGCACGTTTGGTCTGTCTCTTCAAAGAAAGTGTGTGTGTTTTTTCCTTTTTAGTATGCCTTGCAGTTTTTTTCTTGATAACTGGGCCTGATGTACCAGTTAAAAGAAACTTCTGTAAATCGGCCTTTGGGAGTATGGCAGTGAGGTGTGGGAAGAGATGGAGAGTTCTATAGTCTTGTCTTGTTTTTAGGACTCAGTCTCTTGGTGAGCCTGTGTGTCTGGACTTTGAACTTCACAAGTATTTTTCTCCACGCTTTGGTGGGACAGGATGGGATGGAGTTGAGTATACCCCTTCCCCAAGTCCAGTTAGGCTCCTGATAAGACCTCAGGCCTTTGCTCTGGTTAACAAGTTTCCCCTGTATCCAATCTCCTGATCAGCCTTATTAAGAACAGCTGTTCTCTGACATAGTTCAAAATGGTTCCTTTTGCCTCTCCCCTGCAGGAAGCCTAAAGGAGTTTTTCTCCAAGGTTTGCTGTGAGAACCTGCTCAAGTTCTAGAAGGTAAAACTTCCAAAAATTTGGGGCTCCCCCTAAGACTGGGTCCCCTGTAGTTTTTAACTTTCAGATTTGTCCACATTGAGCCTTCTTTAATTCATTGAGTGCATTTCAGGTTTTCTATCCCGTCACTGGTTCCCACGGTAGCTTCTGCTCAAGAATCTCTGCTCAGGTAAGCTGTAACTCCCTTTATTTGCCTGTCTCTCTCCCCATTATTAGGAGCAGTGGTTTGTTCTGTGTTCTCCCTCTCTTATGAATCCCAGAGAGTTGCTTATTTTTCAGTCCATTCAGTTTTTTGGTTGCTGTTGTTTTTTGGCCGTGCTGTGTGGCCTGTGGAACTTTGCCCACCAGGGATTGAACTGGGGGCCTCCTGTAGTAGAAGCATAGAGTCTTAACTGCTGGACCACTGGGGAATTCCCACTTAGCTTTTTACTTGTTAGCCCTCAGTGGTGATTGTAAGGTCCTTATATTCAGGACTGAAAATGGTATTTGTGGGTTTCTTGCCCTAGCTGGAGGGATTTATGAGTCTCTAGGCTCCCTGGGTCCCAGCTGAGACATACTGTGTGTTATAAGCTTTTCCATTCAGGCCCAGGAGAAACATTTGCATACAGGAGAGTCTTCCTGCTCAGAAAATAAGATGGGATCCTGCCTGGGATAAGACCTGTGGATATACAGCAGTCCCTTGGGATCTGTGAGGGACTGGTTCTAGGACTCCCTGCAAATGTGAAAAATCTGAGGATACACAAGTTCCTTATATAAAATGGCATATAGCACACATGTCTTCTTGAATACATTAAATCATCTCTAGAGTACTTATACCTGATACAATGTAAGTGAAAGTGAAGTCGCTCAGTCGTGTCCGACACTTAGCGACCCCATGGACTGCAGCCTACCAGGCTCCTCTGTCCATGGGATTTTCCAGGCAAGAACACTGGAGAGGGTTGCCATTTCCTTCTCCAATGCAGGAAAATGAAAAGTTAAAGTGAAGTCTCTCAGTCATGTCTGACTCTTAGCGACCCCATGGACTGCAGCCTACCAGGCTCCTCCATCTGTGGGATTTTCCAGACAAGAGTAACGGAGTGGGTTGCCATTGCTTTCTCCAGATACAATGTAAATGCTATTGTAAATGGTTGTAAATACAACGTAAATGCTGTGGAAGGCAGCTATGCTAACTGTTATACCACCAGCACCTCTGTAAATGCTACATATAAATCATTGCTAGAGTGCAGAAAATTCAAGGTTTGCTTTCTGAAACTTTCTAGAATTTAATTA
>NW_011495027.1:1832412-1865914 GCF_000754665.1 Bison bison bison | reverse complement strand
ATTTAATTAAAATTTTTTCTTTTGTCCTGGTTCAATTTGTGGATGTGGAACCTGTGGATAGAGAGAGCTGATTGTATAATGTAGGCCAGACAGTGAATGCTCACATGGTCAGTCATCAATCCTGTGAGCCTTGAGAATTAAACTCAAATGCCCAGAAATAACACCTAGAATCCCCAGGCTTTGTCATTTATATCCACTTTTACTGCGTAGGTCCTTTTAATGCTTTTGAAACTTCACTGTAGGTTTCTTGGCTGACAGAGTAATCTGCTGCTTGGGTGTGTGGGCTCACGTTACCCACTCTGTTCAGATGCTTCCTTTATTGTCGTGAATATGCTGACCAAGAGGATGTGGGCCCAATTTCACTGCCTACTCTTATTCTATTTTTTTTCCAGGAAAAAATGGAAAAATGGTTACTTATTTATTGTGGTAAAATATATATAACATAAAAGGTATCATTGCAACCATCTAATGGCATTAAATACATTAATTCACACTGTTGTGTAATCTTCACCACCATCCATCTTCAGAAATTTTTCCTTTTCCTAAATGGAAACTCCATACCAATTAAACACTAACTCCTCATTCCTCCCAGCCCTAGCTCCTGGCAACCACCATTCTGATTTCTGTCTCTCTGAATTCACTGCTATAGGTAACTCATATGGGTGGAATCACACCGTATTTGTCATTTTGTGACTGACCTGTTCCTCTTAGCATAATGTTCTCAAGGTTCATCCAAGTTACAGCATGTGTCAGAATTTCCTTCCTACCACATTTTGTTAAACCATTCATCCCTCATTGAACATTTAGGTTGCTTCCACCTTTTAGCTATTGTAAATAAAGCTCTATGAACATGGATGTACAAATATGTTCACATTCATGATTTCAGTTATTTTCTGTATAGACCCAGAATTGGAACTGCTGGACTGTATGGTAACCTTTGTTTTTTCTGAGGAATTGTTATGCTATTTCCCTCAATGGCTATCCCATTTTACATTGTACCCCACAGCAATTTCTCCACATTCCTACCAATACTTTCTCTCTCTTCCTCCCTCTTTCTTTCTCACTCCCTTCTTCCCTCCCTGCCTTAAAGGTAATAGCCCTCCTAATGGGTGCAGAGTGGTATCTCGTTGTGGTTTTGATTTGCATTTTCCTCATGATTCCTCATGATATTCCACATCATTTCATGTGCTTATTGACCATTTGTATATGTATATCTTTGGAGAAATGTCTATTCAAGTCTTTTGTCCATTTTCTAATGAGTTTATTGGTTTTTGAGTTGGGTTATAAATCTGATTTTTTTTTTTAACGGTCTTTAAAAAAAGAAGAGAAAATGAACTCGCTCAGTCGTGTCTGACTCTTTGCAACCTCATGGACTGTAGCCCACCAGGCTTCTCCATCTATGAGATTTTCCAGGCAAGAGTACTGGAGTGGATTGCCATTTCCTTTGCCTGGGGAATCTTCCCGACCCAGGGATTGAACCCAGGTCTCCTGCGTTGTAGGCAGATGCTTTACCGTCTGAGCCAAATGTCAAATAGTAGTTAAAAAATAAATATTTTTTAAAATACTGTGGAAAAAACTATGGAGGCCAAATTCCATTAGTCAGGTGGCTCTTGCCCAAGTACTGTCTGGTCACTGTCTTGGCCTTAAGTGCGGATGGCTCTGAGGGGCATTGTCCAGAAAGCAGAGCCTGGTGGGAAGGACTAAATGGAGAGCATTCACTGTTTATAACATGTTGTGTTTTATCTGAGCCACCCGGGAAGCCCTCCCTGGGTTGGGAAGATCCCCTGGAGGAGGGCATGGCAACCTACTTCAGTATTCTTGTCTGGAGAATCCCCATGAACAGAGGAACCTGGCGGGCTACAACCTGACGGGGTTGGAAAGAGTTGGACACGACTGAGCAACTCAGCACAGCACAGCACAGTGTTGCCCAAAGCCCCATTTCTTCCTTTTTATTACCAAAGCCGAAATCCATATGCCTCACGTGTGCTCACCATGGCAATGAAAGCAAATGATGTATTTAACTTTATTTAATAAAGGGCTTTACCTGGTGAGGAGTCAGAGAAAGCTTCTCATCAACAGAATGTGAAGTATTAAAGACTTTGTTTAATTGTACAACTTTCCACTGAAGAATATTCCTTTATAAAACATGTATTTGATTCACTGTTTACAGGAAGAGAAAATGGCACATTTATATGAAAGTATATTAAATGAGATAACTCAAGGAGACAGCAAGTGACCAACACTGATCTCTTCCAGCACTGCTGGGAAAGGTGCTGTAAGTGGGCTCAGTGGAACTGACCTGGACTGGAAGGTCCTGGGGCTGATTTCTCTCCCTGCTACTGTCTTGCTGTCTGACCTGCCTCATTGACTTCTATTTCTTCCTGGATAAGATGGGCTTAATAACCCCTCCTTGGAGAGGTTTGTGGAAGGTATGAAAGGTCTTTTAAAGTGGAAGTGCTCTTTAGATGCAAACTGTCCTTTTTCCACATCCTCCTAGTCCTGGGAACAAGCTTGGGAGTGGGGAATGCTTGACCTGAAATATGGTCTGAGCCTCCTTGAGTGTTAACACTGAGCACCAAGGGCCCTGGACCTTGCCTCTTGAAGGTCAATCAGATTTTTTTCTGCTGTTATCATTATTGTCCTTGACATTTTCCACTTGGCAGCTTGCGAGCGTCCTCCTGACCTGCTGGGAAGCTACAGCCATTCCTCTCTATCACACCCTGGCAAAGACACTGCTGGGGGCAGCCAGGGTGGCCTCGGTCATCAGCCACCCACCCCAGGACAAGCCCAGTACTTGCTCTTAAAACTCCTTCCCACCCCTGCCCAGGGCTCAGAGGTACCCCCCGACAAGCGAGCACAGTTGTCCAGGTCAAAGTCTCTAAAGACAGAACGCCTTCTCACAGATCCTGAGAATACACTTGAGGACCTCTAGGAATCTTTGGGTCTCGGTGGAGGGAGCAGTGTTCTTGGAGACCCAGTGATGGAGGCATGGCCTTTCCACGCCCCAGACCCTCCCCGCTTCCAGGCTGTGCTAGGACAGAGCTGCTGTCTGGGTTACCTTGGGCAAGTTCATCAGCATCTTGAGCTTCAGTGTCTCCTTCTATAAAGTTAGAGTGGTAATATCTATTCAATATGATGAGAGGGCTAAAAGAGACAGCAAACTTAAAGGGCCTGGTATTCGGGGTAAGCTTAAAAAAGTTAGTTCTTCAACTTAGAGGTGGAGAAAAGTACCAGGGGCAGGGCTGAGAGGCATTTTCCAGGCACATGCCTGAGGAGCAGCCTGTCCATTCTTCATGTCCATGGAGCTGGGGTCCAAGCACTGGGCACCCTCCTGCCACCCAGCAAGTCTCCTGTCCTTGGTGTTTTCCTGGGGCGTGGGAGGGCTGTAGCAGCTAGAGTTGGTGTCCTGTAGGCCCATCCTCTGTCCTCCTTAACCACTTCTCCTGGGAGGCATAGGAGCCCTGGTTCAATCACAGTTCCTGGGGGTCTGCCTGATGGCCAGATTGTACCAGAATGAGTAGGAAGATTGGGCTCCTTGCTGTGTGCTTCTCTATAAATGACCACAGCTGTCATTATGCAGGGCTGAGCCTGTGGAGAAAATCGTGTAACTGCAGATTAGGGCCATGACAAATTTCATGGTTTTCAAAATCCACCCTTAACAATCCTTTCGTCACAGGCCAGCTCCTTCTCCTGTGTTCCCTCAGCTGCTCTTCCAAACCTTAACCCTTGCCCGGAAGTCTCCTAACTTGCCTCTGCCCTCGGCCTCTTTGCACACGCACTGGCCTCCACTGTTCCAGGAAAACCAGGTGCCAGATGCTGCCTTCGCATTCTCAGCCTGCATCTTCAATGTTGTTCATCTGGCAGCAGGCCCTCCCTCCTCCTCTCCAGCCTGAAGAGATGGGAGGCCTTGCCTTCTGCTCAAGGGCACTCCTTCTGTAGTGAACTTGTGTTCTTTTTTCTCCTCTGTGTCCCTTCTTCTAGTGAAGAAGCCCCGTTGCCTCTTTGGAACCATCCTCTTTCTTTCTTTGTTCACATGGTTGAGTTGGCATTGACCCCACCCCAGTTCCAGAGAGGACAGGTAACCAATTTAGAGCCACTCAAAACACTCCAACTTTTTGGCCACAGAAATAGGTCAGAGTGAGCACATAAATGAAACCTGGGCCCTCAGAATCAGTCCAGAGCCACTGAGATGTAGTTTATTTTACTGAGCCCATCAGGCTTATGGGTCATATAATGATGGAGGTGGGGCACCATATTTGCGGCTACATGGGTGCAGACTGCTTGAGGAAAGTGGAGCTGGGAAGGGGAGGCGGAGGGAGAGGGAGATGCCTGACAACGTTTTGTTGAGTCTTTGGAGGCAGCAATGCCTGGATTTTTTTCAGTTACATGAATTAGTGAGTTCTCTTTCTCTTAAGTGGGTTGAGTTACTGGCACTTTCAACTAAAGAGGCCTGAAAGAAAACACCCTCCCCTTTAAACCCTAATGTCACTAGAAAAGGATTATATCTCTGTCTGTGTTTTCATTCCAGCACTCAGGGTAGTGCCTGGCACATAAGTCAGTACTCAGTAAATATTTCATTAAATAATATTAACTAAATGGCCTGTGACTAGGGCTGGTGATCCCTTCTCTTCACCTCACCTCCATCTTTCTTTATCATTTCCCTTCCCGTGTTTGGAGCCTCTCCCTTCCTCAGACATTGTAAATGTTCATGTGCCCTTAATCCTAAAAATAAAACCAAGCACATAACAACAAAATAAAAAAATCTTCCTTCCTTATGGCATTTCTTTCTAGCACCCTGACCTACTTTTCCATCTCATCTGAGCTCTTCAGAAACATATTCTTAACTCACAGCAACCTGGCTTCTGTCCCAACTCTTTAAACAATGTCACGCTTATCACCGACATGAGAGAATGTAGTCAAGACTCTGCAGCCCCTCATTATATCTGCATAGCGGGCTGATTCCCCTTCTTTCTAAGAGGCAGGATGTCCCTCAGAATCTCAGACTCTTCCCACTGAATCTCAGCTCACGGCTCTTCCTTTTGCCTAAAAACTCTGCTTGAAGTCTGGCCTTCCGTTAGAGCATCTGAAATTTCCTTCCTGCCTTGGAATTGCCGTGGCACAAGCTTTCTCCTTGGCCTTTGTATTTTTCCCCTGGTGGCAAGGTAGGTCAGGCCTCAGTCATCCAGTGTGTTCAAGGCCCACATTCGTGTCACATATTGACCTTTAGACTTATGCCAAGTCTTATACCACAGCTGGCACTCTCAGCTCAATCATTTTCAGGGGCGGCCAGTCTTCTAGGTCAGCCCTTTAGGTATTGAACTAGGAGTGTTCTCTGCCACCTCTTGGATTAGGTTAGAGTGAAGTTTCATTTTATTCAGGTTATTGTACTATTACCTAAGGCAATAGCTGGAACAACAACCACCAAAGGCCATTTCAGGAGTGAGACTGTAAAAGGAAGTGCCTTGTCTTCCTGATTCAGGAATCCCTCTGAAGGTTAATCCTGGCTGGTTCTGATGACCTAACAGGTGGTGGAGGATTCCAGGCATCTAAGTCAAAAAGCATGACTTCGTCTATACAACAAGCAAATGTGCACAAATGAATAATTTATAAAGGCTTAAGAGGTAAATGATCTCTGTTCATCCTGCTGGCTTTGGAAAACCACCACATCCTCTCGTGGCTCCATCTCTTTCATTTATCCATTCAGCAAACATTTGGCAAGTGTCTACCACCTGCAAGGGGGTTATTATCCATATAAAAACAAAACTCATGCAGATAAATAGCTTTAATAAAATGTGCTATTAAATTTTAAATAGGTTTCCTTCTGTTAAAGGCCACATGGAGACTTAAGAGTTAAGTCAACAAGTGTGAAGGACTCATTTAATCTGGTAAACCAGGTCATCTCATTCCATGATGACTAAACTTGGTTCCATATCAGAGTCTAGCACCATCGTTTGGGGTGGACCCTGGAATTTTTAACAATGCCCCTGAGTGATTCTGATGTTTAAGTTTATCATGGACCCATTTTGCCCTTTGCCTTCAGAACTGGACTTGATATCTAGGGGTTGTTTAATGGTATCTCCTTCTTGAAAATGGGTCATTTCTTGATTCTCTGGACTTCCCAGGTGGTGTGGTGGTAAAGAATCCGCTTCCCAATGCAGGAGACATAAGAGATGGGGGTTTGATTCCTGGGTCAGGAAGATTCCCTGGAGTAGGAAATAGCAACTCACTCCAGTATTCTTGCCTGGAAAATCCCATGGACAAGGAGCCTGGTGGGCTACAGACCATGGGGTCTCAAAGGGGTTGGACGCAACTAAGCAGGCATGCTCACACTCCCTCGCTGGATTCTCTAACCGTACTTCCTTTGGTTCCCTCCTGTCCCTTTTTCTCAGCCTTTCCCCCTGCTACTTCTTTTCTACGAGCCACATATTAGCTTTCTATGGCTGTCAAAACCTCAAATTTAGTGTTCTGAAATAAAACAGATTCATTATTTTACAGTTCTGTAGGTTAGAAGTCCGTTGTGGGTCTCTGTGGGCAAAGACCAAAATATCAGCAGGGCTGTGTTTCTTTCTGGAGATTCTAGGAGAGGATCTACTTCCTTGCCTTTTGAGCTTCTAACAGCTGGTGGCCCTTCTCCATCTTCAAAGTCTGTAATGGCTGGTTGAGTCTTTCTCACGTCACGTTGTTCTGACCATGCATCTGTAGTCACATCTCTGTTTCTGGGGCTCCTCCTTCCTTCCTGTTCTGCTTTAAGGGGCTCCTCCCTTCCTCCATCTTCAAAGCCGGCACTTCTCACACTGTGTCACTCTGACCTCGTCTTCTGTTTCCTGCTTCCACTTTGAAAGATTTCTGTTATTATGTTGGGCCCACATGGGTAATCTACCGTCCTCTATTTTAAGGTCTGCTGGTGTGCAGCCTCCTGAGGGTTTGGATGTGGCTGTCTTTGGGGGAGGGCATCACTCTGCGGCTGCAGGGCCCTTCGTTGTTGTTGTTTATTCTCTCTTTGCAATTTTTGGAGGCTAAACAGGCCACGTGAGTGAGTGAGGCAGGACAGAGAGACAGAGTGAACTGGATGTCCCTTTTAAATGGGCAGCAGTTAATCCACTCCCGTCATTTGTTACTATGTGAGAATGTGGTCCCAGATTTGCCAGATCTTCTTTTCTTTAATCTGGAATTTTAGATTTCCTTTCTTTATTATATCCTCCAGCGTTTCAATGTTGGCTAAGAGTTTAAATATTTAAAGGTATCTTACTAGCCAAACCAAACCCATCTACTGATGTATGCAGCCTTAAGCTGTCCATCTGTAACCTCTGCCCTGTCTGTTATCACCGGAAACAATCTCACTAAGCCCAAGCATTCAACCATCCCTGACACTATGCGGGATGACTCCCAAACCTCTGAGTCCATCTAGACCTCTCTGATAAGCTGAGAACAGCATCTATGACTACATTCCCCAGGGCCATACCCACTCATGAGCTCCCTGGAAAAATCTGCTTCTCAAGCTTGAAAGCTGGGGGTCCCTTACTTTCTGATTCAATGGCCCCATAATTCATTCTACCTTTGCACTTTACAGGGGTCCTTGATTATCCCTTTGCTGGATTATTGTCCCACTCTTTATACTCATTCTGTAGGTTTCGTTCTGCATCCTGACCTGATTGCAGCCTAAGCTCTAAAAGGCAACGGGCCACCTGAACTTTCACATCTACTTAACATCCTCTGTGCTTTCCAGTATCCCACAGGATGTGGTCCAGAGTCTGCAGTATGGTCTTCCATGCCTGTCATGATAAAAGCCTGCATTACGTCTCCAACCTCCTCTCTTACCGCTTTCTCATTGCTGGCTTGGATTTCTGCATTACAGAACAGTCACTGTAGCCCCTCTGTACTTGATGTGGTATAACACCTGCTCATCCCTTGGCCTGAAGTGCCCTTCCCCACTGATATACCTGGAAACCTACTCATCCTTAAACCCAAGCTCAGGTCTTGCTCTGTGAGATGTCCCCTCTTTCCCCTCTGCCTTTTCACAACCCTTCCTTGCAGATTTCACTGCTTTGCTTATGCATTTTTTATTGAACTTGTCTCATGTGACTTCAAGAATTTGTTCACACATATGTCTCCCATCTTTGTGTCGTATCATCTTTTTGTCACGAGTACTTAACCCTGGGCCTCACAACAGAGGTGCCTAATAATATTTCTGAATGAACGAATGAATGAAGGAGCCATGCTAGACAGATGGCATCTGTCCTATTTATAATCAAAATTACCCCAAGGAGTTGTAATTCTTTGATGAGTTTCTCATTTCTCCCTTCAAATAAGTTTCTATCTTCCGCCAGCTGCAGAAGCTCTTTGAATGATTTAAAATGCAGAATTCAAAATTGGCTGCCAAGAAATGCCACTTCATTTCCTTTCTAAAATAACGTGATTTTCCCCCGTGACCCAGACGAAGCAACAACCCTTGGCTAATGTTTCATATAAAGGGGATTTTTTTGGTAAAAGGAGGGTTAAGGGGAGTGAATTTTAGTTTTTCTCATTTCCTTGGTCTTCTCTAGGTGTTCCTGTCCAGGTGTGAAGACTCTTTCCTGTCTAGATGTGCAGGGGAAAGCCACACCACATCAGGTATTTAATACTGCAGTGACGCCACCTCAGGAAGTGCCAGGGACCTGTGAACCTTGCAGCCTCCTTCAATATAGTCATAGATCTGGGCAAGGATGACAATTTACAAGGCGTTTTTCTCTCAGACAGGGAGCAGATTAGTTTTCTAAAAATGGAAGGACAGGCACAAAGCGGCACTTGTCATCTTGGGGAGCCTGGCCAGCAAACCTTGTAGACCGACTGGAAGAGCTGGGCTGAAGACCAGCCTTAAGGGCAGTCTCACAGTCACTTACCATTGGCCCAAGTGTAGCAGGGCAGCCTCCAGGGCCAAAAGTGAACATTCAGCTCCTGGACCCACAGCACTTTTCAGTTACTTACCAGACAGATTGCCTGGTAAAGATTGTAGGGAGAAATATCAATAATGCCAGATATGCAGATGACACCACTCTTATGACAGAAAGTGAAGAGAAACTAAAGAGCCTCTTGATGAAAGAGGAGAGTGAAAAAGCTGGCTTGAAACTCAACATTCAAAAAACTAAGATCATGGCATCTGGTCCCATCACTTCATGGCAAATAGATGGGAAAACAATGGAAACAGTGAAAGACTTTATTTTGGGGGTCTCCAAAATTACTATAGATGGTGAGTGGAGCCATGAAATTAAAAGACGCTTGTTCCTTGGAAGAAAAGCTTTGACCAATCTAGACAGCATATTAAAAAGCAGAGACATTGCTGACAAAGGTCCGTCTAGTCAAAGCTGTGGTTTTCCCAGTAGTCATGTATGGATGTGAGAGTTGGACCATAAAGAAAACTGAGCACCGAAGAATTGATGCTTTTGAACTGTGATGTTGGAGAAGAGAGTCCCTTGGACTGCAAGGAGATCAAACCAGTCCATCCTTAAGGAAATCAGTCCTGAATATTCATTGGAAGGACTGATGCTGAAGCTGACATCCAATACTTTGGCCACCTGATGCAAAGAACTGACTCATTGGAAAAGACCCTGATGCTGGGAAAGATTGAAGGCAGGAGGAGAAGGGGTCGACAGATGATGAGATGGTTGGATGGCATCACCGACTTGATGGACGTGAGTTTGAGCAAGCTCTGGGCTCGGTGATGGATAGGGAAGTCTGGCATGTTGCAGTCCTTGGGGTCACAAAGAGTCAGACACGACTGAGCAACTGAACTGAGCCACACAGCAATCACTGTTTTGTTGTTTGAGGTTTTTGTCTTCCCCTATCTCCCTGGTATATCAGGCCCCCCTGCTCCTTGAGGGAAAGGCACAAGAGGAAGAAGAATTAACACCCACTGCACACCTAACGCAAACTAGGAAGTGCATTAGATGCTATAGAAGCTTTCTTCTTTTAACATATTTTAATTTTATTTGCATTCTTAAATCTCCAGTTTACAAGTGAGGAGACAGGAAAGGTGAGGCCTAGTGACTCGCTCAATTCTACACAACCAGGAGATGGTAGGGCTGAGGTTTATTCCCGGTAGGTGTTATTTTAAAGCCCATGCTCATTCCACTTATGATACTGCTGATACAGGAAAATAGTTGTAAAATCTAATTTTTGTGCTTATGTACCAGAAACTTCAGCTTATGTTATCTCATCCAGCTTATGGTTTTACTGGACTAATATGTCTAAAGTATTCTTAGGCCAATATTCAGGCAATCAATCGACACACATTCTGTAAAGAGGCTACCAGATTGATCTAAAGAGGCATAAGACTCAACCCTAGCTTGCCAGTACTTACAGGCTGTATGAAGAGATGAAGAAAGTAAAGAGAAACACAAGAGCACTGTGATAGCATAGGAACTGTGGCAAGTTAGCATGTCAGCAACTCTGGATCTTTCTACTGTGACACTCACAATGAGTGATACACTCTCCTGGGTGTTTGTGGGGTCGTAGCTGTCACATCCCCTCTTTTGCCCACTTAAAGTGTGTTCAGTTCAGTTCAGTTGCTCAGTCGTGTCTGACTCTTTGCGACCCCAAGGACTGCAGCACCTCAGGTTTTCCTGTCCATCACCAAGCCCTGGAGCTCACT
Source organism: Bison bison bison (assembly GCF_000754665.1). Taxonomy (NCBI): domain Eukaryota; kingdom Metazoa; phylum Chordata; class Mammalia; order Artiodactyla; family Bovidae; genus Bison; species Bison bison. Next base: position 1,855,287 of record NW_011495027.1, on the reverse strand, counting down.
CAAACTCATATCCATCAGGTTGGTGATGCCATCCAACCATCTCATCCTCTGTTGTCCCCTTCTCCTCCTGCCTTCATTCTTTCCCAGCATCAGGGTCTTTTGACCCTGATGAGTCAGGGTCAAAGAACTGATGAGTCAGTTCTTTGCATCAGGCGGCCAAAGTATTGGAGCTTCAGTATCAGTCCTTCCAATGAATATTCAGGCCTGATTTCCTTAAGGATGGACTGGTTTGATCTCCTTGCAGTCCAAGGGACTCTGACGAGGCTTCTCCAACACCACAGTTTAAAAGCATCAATTCTTCGGCGCTCAGCTTTCTTTATGGTCCAACTCTCACATCTAAACATGACTACTGGAAAAACAAAAGCTTTGACTAGATGGACCTTGTCAACAAAGTAATGTCTCTGCTTTTTAATATGCTGTCTAGATTGGTCATAACTTTTTTTCCAAGGAGCAAGCGTCTTTTAATTTCATGGCTGCAGTCACCATCTGCAGTGATTTTGGAGGCCAAGAAAATAAAGTCTGTCACTGTTTCAATTGTTTCCCCATCTATTTGGCATGAAGTGTTGGGAGCAGATGCCATGATCTTAGTTTTTTGAATGTTAAATTCAATGTAATATAAAGTGTGTTAGACTGCAAATAATTGCGAAGATTTTGTCAAAGAGATCACTCCAATCAGAAAGGATCTTTGGCATTTTAATTATTAGTAACTAAATATCAGTTGCAACCTCACAACGAATGACAGGACACTCTTGTGTGTGGAGCTGCTGAGCCCAAGAATCACTGCAGGGGACTGCCAGTGGTCTCATGTGGATACTGTGAGATGAGAGGAGGGGGGCCTTGATGGGGCTGAAGCACACTAGGGTGTCTTGTAGGAAATTGCAGATGCTATAGACTCAAGTCGGAGAAGGCAATGGCACCCCACTCCAGTACTCTTGCCTGGAAAATCCCATGGATGGAGGAGCCTGGAAGGCTACAGTCCATGGGGTCGCTGAGGGTTGGACATGACTGAGCGACTTCACTTTCACTTTTCACTTTCATGCATTGGAGAAGGAAATGGCAACCCACTCCAGTGTTCTTGCCTGGAGAATCCCAGGGACGGGGGAGCCTGGTGGGCTGCCGTCTATGGAGTCGCACAGAATCGGATACAACTGAAGTGACTTAGCAGCAGACTCAAGTCTAGCGTTGTTCCTGACATATGGAGACTCACAAATGAGCTGAACTGAAAAATGCAGGGCAACAATACCAAAGACCTGCAAATCCTGGCCAGTCACATCCAAGGTCCAGCACAAGGCAGGACCTCCTTCCTTCAATGCAGACAGACAGGTAACACCCCCACCTCCCTCCCTGTAGCTTCATTATCTCAGTGAATCAGGCAGACTGAATTTTCTAAAGGAACTGCATGGAACTAACAGACTGGACTATGTTTTAAATTGAATAACATGAAAACTCATTTCTCCCTTAGCCAGAGAATAGGGGCCAGAGGCAAGGTGGAGTGGCAGGAGGTGAGATTAAAAAGGGATAAAGTAAAGGAGCTACATATTCTCTGCCCTGAGTGGAGTGTGAAATTAATTTTGTGACATTGTAACATTTATATTGCTATTTGCTGGTTTTTCAATTTTAGATATTCTCTTATACCACTCCATGGCGTTTTCTCCCTTTTCATCGTAATTTCTGAGAGTTAATAACACTATCTTTAGTTTTTCTATTGGTACCTTTATTCAACTTCGGATTACATGCCTAAATCTCCCTTTCTTGTCCCATCTACTTTCAGTGATGCCCCAACTTTCTATGATGTAAGATAAGGGCACTTCAAATCTTCCACCTTCTAATTTCTGTCATTTGGATAATTAATGTTTATCTTCTGTAACTATATTTGAGTCTTATTATACATTATATATAGGTTGATCAAAATAGTCAAGAATCAAAAATAAAGTTGTTACTTTGAGTATGAAATACTTTTTATGAAATACATGTCAATATCACGATGCCAGCACCTTCAGGGTCACAGCTGCCATTGTAACAAATTAAGCTTAGCACCTACTACACACCATGGTTGCATAATGGCTTGCTAAACAACGCAGATTTATAGTTTTGGGAGTCAGAAGTCCTCTGTGAGTCTCCTTGGGCTAAAATCAAGGTGTCAGCAATGCTGGTTTCTTCTGGAGGCTCCAAGGGAGAAAATTTGTTTCCCTGCCTTTTCCAGCTACTAAAGGTCACCAAAATTCCTTGGCTGGTGGCACCTTCCTCCATTTTCAAAGCAGTATTTCTCTGGTCCTTCTTCACTCACCACATTTCTCTCTGACCATAGCCTGTAAAAGTCCTCTGTTACTAAAGATTTACATGGTTTGATTGGGTTTACCTGGATAATCCAGGATAATCTGCCCATCTCAAATTCCATAATTTTAATCACATGTGCAAAATCCCTCTGCTCTGTAAGGTAAGATGAGCACAGGTTCCAGAGATTAGAGCATGGACATCATTGAGGAGTTACTGTCCTTCCTACCACCCAAAATGAAATGTTCCTGATGTTGAGAAAAAATAGATTCTACCTTTTAGGCCTCATCAGTTGCTCAAAATTCACACCACATTTTTAATCTGCTTCATTTGTGGATTGCAATTTTCCTACTTAGGTTTTTTTTATTATTTTTAGTAAAGACTTTTGTTAGAAGAAGTACATTTTCTCCTTACCAAATCCTTAATAATACCTACCTACTTTTTTCTGTATTATTAATCATCTGAATCTTTCATTTTTTTAAAGATTGAAGTGTGATTGAGTATTTTTTTTTCCTTTTTAAAAAAAAAAACAGTTATTTTTTGAGCTCACCTGATTCTTGTTCTAGTTTGGACCAGTTGCGCTCTAGGCCTACCGTTCTGTCTTCACCTTGGGTTTCTTGTCCTTGAATTCTTGGTAAAGCCCACTGCTTATACTCTACATTTTTATATTTGTTGTTTTTCACTCTAATTCCCAAGGAACTTTTCATGAAACGATGAAGAGAACATCTCTGAGTTCTTAGATGTGAAAAATGACCTCTCTGAATCTTTTGCATTGCTTTGTTGTATTCACTTGTATTCCCTCGATTCTGATTTCTAATATAATTTGGCTTTCTAAAAAGAAAATTATCATTAATATTTTTTCTGTGAATTATTTGTGCTTTTTCTTCAAAATTTTAGTTGGATTATCTTTTGCTAGAGCTATATTTATATGTAGTGAAGATTAATCCTTTGTAATAAATACTGCAAAATTTTCTTCCAGTATAACAGTTATTAAAAAATATTTTTGTGAATCTTTTTATTTTGTATATTTAGAATTTATCTTTTAAATTTATAGTGTTCAATCTCTTATGACTTCAGCTTTTGGGGTTTTGTTTAGAAAGACTTATGTATTCCAAGTTATACAAATATTCTGATTTTTTTCTAATAAATATGTACTTTTATTGTTTAGTTTTAATCCATCTTGAATTTGATTCTGTTTATTATAATTTGTTACAATTTTCAAACAAATCAACACCATTTAGATATTCAGTTTATCTTTTCCTCCACTGTTTGAAATACAATCTGCATTAGATTATTAGCTTGTATGTTCTTGGGACTATTTCTGAACTATTGTTTTGTGTGATCTGGTTCCCCAGCTGTACTGTGTTGTTTTAATTACAATAGTTTTAAACTCTAGATACTCAGGACAACTTAACCTCTCCTTGTTATTTTACTGAATCATCTTAATGAATTGTATATGTGAATTCTTATAAAATCTTGAGAATAAGGTTGATAAACTCCATAAAAATTATCTAGGATTTTGATTGGATAACATTGAATTTATAGATTAACTTGAAGAAACCTCACAATATTGACTTTAAAACTTTTTTTTTTAATTGGAGGAAAATTGCTTTACAATGTTGTGTTGGTTTCAGCAGCAGTATTGAGGAACCTATTTGCAGGGAGATGCAGATATAGAGAATGGATGAGTGGACACAGCAGGGGAAGGAAAGAGTGAATGGAGTGAACGGAGAAAGTAACACTGACAAATATACGTTACCATATGTAAAGAAAAAATCGAAAAAGCGAGAGAGTTCCAGAAAAACATCTATTTATGCTTTATTGACTATGCCAAAGCCTTTGACTGTGTAGATCACAACAAACTGTGGAAAATTCTTCAAGAGATGGGAATACCAGACCACCTGATCTGCCTCTTGAGAAACCTGTATGCAGGTCAGGAAGCAACAGTTAGAACTGGACATGGAACAGACTGGTTCCAAATAGGAAAAGGACTATGTCCTTGCTGTATATTGTCACCCTGCTTATTTAACTTATATGCAGAGTACATCATGAGAAACGCTGGACTGGAAGAAGCACAAGCTGGAATCAAGATTGCCGGGAGAAATATCAGTAACATCAGATATGAAGATGACACCACCCTTATGGCAGAAAGTGAAGAAGAACTAAAAAGCCTCTTGATGAAAGTGAAAGAGGAGAATGAAAAGGTTGGCTTAAAGCTCAACATTCAGAAAACTAAGATCATGGCATCTGGTCCCATCACTTCATGGGAAATAGCTGGGGAAACAGTGGAAACAGTGTCAGACTTTATTTTTTGAGGCTCCAAAATCACTGCAGATGGTGATTGTAACCATGAAATTAAAAGATGATTACTCCTTGGAAGGAAAGTTATGACCAACCTAGATAGCATATTGAAAAGCAGAGACATTACTTTGCCAACAAAGGTCCATCTAGTCAAGGCTATGGTTTTTCCTGTGGTCATGTATGGATGCGAGAGTTGGACTGTGAAGAAAGCTGAGCGCCGAAGAATTGATGCTTTTGAACTGTGGTGTTGGAGAAGACTCTTGAGAGTCCCTTGGACAGCATGGAGATCCAACCAGTCCGTTCTGAAGGAGATCAGTCCTGGGTGTTCTTTGGAAGGAAAGATGCTAAAGCTGAAACTCCAGTACTTTGGCCACCTCATGCGAAGAGTTGACTCATTGGAAAAGACTCTGATGCTGGGAGGGATTGGGGGCAGGAGGAGAAGGGGGTGACAGAGGATGAGATGGCTGGATGGCATCACTGACTCGATGGACGTGAGTCTCAGTGAACTCTGGGAGTTGGTGATGGACAGGGAGGCCTGGCGTGCTGAGATTCATGGGGTCGGAAAGAGTCAGACATGACTGAGCGACTGAATTGAACTGAACTGAAAGAAAAAATCATTCTGACACTTGTTAAAATGGTAATGAAGACTTTATTCAGGACTACTGCAATAGGTGTCAAGACTATCACAAAACGGGAGAGAGATCAGGTTCAGTTCTAAACACAACAAAGACAAGCGAAGATTACAGCCAATGAGCAGAATGAGGGGTGTCAGTGGATGAAAAATTATTAAGACGAGACACTGAGGGAGAAGGGGTTCTTGTAAACTGGCTCAACAGGATTCTTGCTGCAGGAAGGTAATAGTGATAAGATATCAAGCGGTTGGGGGGATTCTTACTAAACTGACTTTGCAAGTTTCTTTTAATGCAGGGCAAAGCAGGCTAAAGACAGGTACCAAAGATAAAGCTGAGTGAAAAAGGGCACAGAGGAGAAGGTCTAAAATTTGGTCGGAGAGGGAGTTTTTGTCACTCTTTCTATCCAGAATCATAATGGTTTTCTATATTACTCAAATTACATACTATGTACTGCTAAAAAGATTCAGGTTTCTTTAGTCAGAACTCACTCCTTTTTTGTTATATTTATTCTTTAGTATGATACAGTTTTTGTTAATATTATGAGTGACGCTTTAAAAATTACATTTCCTATTTTTTATTTGAGTCATATGGGAAAACCTGATTTCTGTAGGTTGATTCTGTGTTTAGCCATTTTATACTTCTCTCTTATTAAGTTTAGTCATTTTTCAATTCATTGTCTTAAATTTTAAGCATGTTTTTCCACTTCCACTTCAGTTCAGTTCAGTCCAACTCAGTCGTGTCTGACTCTTTGCGACCCCATGGACAGCAGCATGCCAAGCTTCCCTGTCCATCACCAACTCCTGGAGCCTATTCAAACTCCTGTCCATTGAATCAGTGATGCCATCCAACCATCTTATCCTCTGTCATCCCCTTCTCCTCCTGCCATCAATCTTTCCCAGCATCAGGTCAGAAATAAAGAAAAATAAAGGGCAGAAATGGTATGGACCTAATAGAAGCAAAAGATAAGAAGAGGTGGCAAGAATACACAGAACTATACAAAAAAGATCTTCATTGATTTCTTTTAGGATGGACTGGTTTGATCTCCTTGCAGTCCAAGGGACTCTCAAGAGGCTTCTCCAACACCACAGTTCAAATTCAATTCTTTGGTGATCAGCTTTCTTTATAGTCCAACTCTCACATCCAAACATGACTACTGGAAAAACCATAGCTTTGACTAGACGGACCTTTCTTGGCAAAGTAATGTCTCTGCTTTTTAATATGCTGCCTAGATTGGTTATAGTTTTTCTTCGAAGGAGCAAGAGTCTTAATTTCATGGCCACAGTTACCATCTGCAGTGATTTTGGAGCCCCCCAAAATAGTCTCTTACTGTTTCCATTGTTTTCCCATCTGTTTGTCATGAAGTGATGGGACTGGATGCCATGATCTTACTTTTCTGAATGTTGAGTTTTAAACTGACTTTTTCACTCTCCTCTTCCACTTTCATCAAGAGGCTTTTTAGTTCTTAGCTTTCTGCCATGAGGGTGGTATCATCTGCATATCTGAGGTTATTGATATTTCTCCCGGCAATCTTGATTCCAGCTTGTGATTCTTCCGGCCCAGCATTTCTTATGATGTACCCTGCATATAAGTTAAATAAGCGGGGTGACAATATGCAGTCTTGACGACTCCTTCTCTATTTGGAACCAGTCCAGTTCTATGTCCAGTTCTAACTGTTGCTTCTTGACCTGCATACATATTTCTCAGGAAGCAGGTAAGGTGGTGTGGTATTCCCATCTCTTTAAGAACTTCCACAGTTTGTTGTGATCCACACAGTCAAAGGCTTTGGCATACTCAATAAAGCAGAAGTAGATTTTTTTCTGGAACTCTCTTGCTTTTTTGATGATCTAGCGGATGTTGGCAATTTGATCTCTGCTTGCTCTGCCTTTTCTAAATCCAGCTTGAACATCTGGAGGTTCATGGTTCACATAATGTTGAAGCCTGGCTTGGAGAATTTTGAGCATTACTTTGCTGGCATGTGAGATGAGTGCAATTTTGCAGTAGTTTGAGCATTCTTTGGCATTGCCTTTCTTTGGGATTGGAATGAAAACTGACCTTTTCCAGTCCTGTGGCCACTGCTGAGTTTTCCAAATGTGCTGACACATTGAGTGCAACACTTTCACCGCATCATCTTTCCCAATTTGAAAGAGCTTAACTGGAATTCCATCACCTCCACTAGCTTTGTTCGTAGTGATGCTTCCTAAGGTCCGCTTGACTTCACATTCCAGGATGTCTGGCTCTAGGTGAGTGATCATATCATCGTGATTATCTGGGTCATGAATTTCCACTTTGGTGTCAATATTTCAAACTCTGTTTATTTTTTGGAATTGTTTTGTTAAGGTCTCAGGAAAAGGTTGAATAATAAATGGTGTCTTGTTCTTCACTTAAATGTAAGTGCTTCCACTGTTTCACTGTGAAGTAAATGTTTTGTGATAGTTTTTGTAGTTACCAGCATCATGTTACTATAGCTTCCTTCTATTCATAGTTTATTAATACTAAGATTTTTTTAAGAATTTTAAAATTAGGTGTGAATGCTAATGTAGTGAATTATAATAATAGAATAATCGATTTACTAAGGTTGAACTTCCTTTGAATTATTGGAGAAAAACCTATTTGAGTGTTTTTCAAAGTGTACTTAGAAATTGCTCGTGGCTTAAAAGGAAAGATCTATGCTATAATCTGCTTCATATTCTTTTCACAAATTTTCCTTTTATCTATTAATGCTTACTAAGATATTTGCTAATTTCTTTGCTCACTATTGCTTCTTATATCCATCCACTCCTTCTCCTGGATTTCCTTTCTTTCTTACTGAAGTACTTAAAAAAGATTTCTGTCAGTGAGGGACTGAGTGATTAGTTCTGACTTTGAAAATGTCTTCTCTGTTTTTCCTTCTCTTCAAGGATAGCTTAGCTTGAAATGGGAGTCTAGGCTGACTGATACTTATTCTCAGCTCTTGAAAATATTACTCTGTGATCTTCCAGCATGTATACTTGCTAATAAAAAAAAGTCTGTCTAATTGCCTTTTTTGTAGGTTGTTTTTTTCTTTCTGTTTACTCTGAAGATTTTCTCCTATGCTTTGATGCTCTAGAGTTTTCTCTGCTGCTTAGTGTGAATTTGCTTTTATTTACCTTTCTTGATGTACTTATCAATCTAAAATCTCATGTTTCTTCAATTGTAGAAAATTCTCAGTCACTGTTGCTATGACAATTGAGTCTCTATTACTTTCCCTTTGATGTATTTTGGATCCTCTCATTTTATCCTATAATTCCTTTCAACTTTTACATGCTTTTATCTCTCTCTGCCGCATTCTGAGTTATTCATTCCATTTTACTTTCCAGTTCTCAAATTCTTTCTTCAGCAGTGTGTAGATTACTATGCAATGATCTTCTGTTCCTCTCCTCAATGGATATATATATATATATTAATGAAAGTTTTTCTTTATTTGGGTATATTTGTTGCACAATATTTTATAAGTTATAGATGTCCAACATAGTGATTCCCAATTTTTAAAGGTAATACTTCATTATTTATTATAAAATATTGTGTGTTGTAAAATACGTCCTCAAGGCATTTATTTTGTACATAATAGTTTGTACCTCTTAACCCCCTACATTTTCTCCTTCCCTCTTCCCACTGGTAAACACTACGTTTGTTCTGTATAACCGTGAGTCTGTTTCTTCTTTGTTATATTCACTACATCGTTTTATATTCCATGTATGCATGCTGTGTTAAGTCACTTCAGGGGTGTCCTGCTTTGTGCGGCTGTATGGACTGCAGCCCTCCAGGCTCTTCTGTCCATGAGGATTCTCCAGGCAAGAATACTGGAGTGGGTTGCCATCCTCTCCTCCAGGGGATCTTCCCAACCCAGGGATCTAACCCATGTCTCCCAGATTCTTTACCTGCTGAACCATTGAAGAAGCCCTTTTGTCTTACAGTTTTTTTTTTTTTTTTCTGGATACACACCCACCCAGGAGTAGGATTGCTAGACCACATGGCAGCTTTGCTTTTAGTTTTTTAAGGAACGTCCATACTATTTTTCATGGTGGCTGCGCCAGTTTACATTCCCACCAACTGTGTGTGAGTGTTCCCTTTTCTCCACACCCTCTCCAGCATTTGTTGTTTGTAGACTTTTTGAAAGTAGCCATTCTGACTGGTGTGAGGTGATATTTCATTGTGGTTCTGAATTGCATTTCTCTAATAATTAGTGATATTGAGCATCTTTTCTTGTGCCTGTATCTCTATGCCTTCTTTGGAAAAATGTCTATTTAGGTCCTCTGCCCATTTTTTGATTGGGTTGTTTGTTTTTTTAATGTGGCCTAAGGCTGCATATTCTCTGCTGACCCTAGTGGGCAATAAAACCCCATCAGCCGTCCTAGAGCTTCGAGCTAGTCTGATATTCCATGAGCCACTCTGACATTAGCGCCTTCTCATGCCAGGTTTTGAGCTTCCTCTTGTTTTCTAGCACTGTGCTCTTTCCTTTATTTATCTTTTTTTTTTTTGGAAACTGTCTGTAGCTTTACACTCTGAGCTTCATCCACATTAAGGTTTGTAGCTCTAGTTTATTCATTTTATCTCCTATATAGAGCTCAACCCTGTGGAGTTACCTCTATTTATTTGTTCATTCTCATTTCAATGGATACTTAGATTATTTTCAAATTTTTGCTGTTACAAGTAATGTTGCAATGATTTTTTAAATACATATCTCCTACAGGACAAATGAGTTTCTCTAGACTCTATTGTATGAGTGAAACTGGGGCTCACAGAGCATGTATATGGGCAATTTTACTAGACTTTTCTAGGTTTGCTTTCCAAAATGGTTGACTAGTTCATATCTCCAATGCAGTATAATAGAATTTTTTTTAAATTTATTTTATTTTTTAAAGTAATTTTTATTACAGTATAGTTCATTTACAGTGTTAGTTTTGGCTGTACAGCAAAGTGAATCAGTTATACATATATCATTCAGTATAAGAGAATTTTGATTGCTCCACATTTTTGCTACAATTATATGTTAAGCTTTCTAGTTTTTGCCCAACTGACATGCATGTGATAGTCTTACTGTGGTTTTAGCCATTACATTTTTAACACTTTATGACGGTATGCCTGCTACATGTATCTTTTCCTGCATAACAAATCACCCCAAAAGTTAGCTCTTAAAGCAACCCATTTACTAAGTTCAGATATTTCATGGGTCACAAATTCAAACAGATAGGAGCAGAAATGGTTTGTCTCGCCATTAAGACGTCTGGGGCATTAACTGGGAATATTATGCAGCTGGAAGCATCTCCACAGAGGGGACAGGTGCCACCTGAAAGCATCTTTACACCTTGCTTCTCAATGGGAAAAACATCAAAGAGTTTGTGACCATGTTTAGAATGGCTGTCACCCCCCACAGGTGCTGTTCAGTCATTTTCTCTTAGATAACATTCAGTTAACAGGGTGTAGTTTATTTTAAATAATATTTTACATGTTATTCTTAAATTTCATGTTTTTATAGAAAGATATCAAATGTTTCCAAAAAGTTTATTGAAGGATAAAAATAGAAAATAACAAAATAAGTACTTCATAATACTTTTAATATCTTAAATAGTGAAGTAGATTTCAGTGAGAATATGAATTGGGAATCAGTGTATTGGAACAAGTAAATCTTTGAGATTGATGGTTTCCTAAATTATAGTTGTGGCAAAGCTATGGGACAATGAAAATGAGAAGAGGGAAGACTCAGATGTCTCTGAGAATAGAGTTTTGTGGGATTGGTCAGCCCTTGCCCCCAGCCACTGATGTTGTTTACTAGGATAATTTCTTAATAAGTGGTATGGCGCCAGTGCTTCTGTGCCTCTCATTCTGGTAGACCTATCAAGTTTTTCCACAATGCACAAAATAATTATTTTCCATACAAATTTTTTGGTTTTTGTTGGTGAAGGTGTAGAACAGATTTTGGTGAATATCAGCTTTTTTTTCTCCTTTCTGACACATCTTTCTTCTGAGAACTATACCTCCCGCAACCCATGTAATTCTAGTGAGGCTGTTGTCATGTATATCCCCTTACTTGGGCACAGAGGTAGGTTCTGACCCAGGCAGGACCCCTAGTCCCATTCAGGTATTGACATAATTCATGAGACCTTCTCCTTCATCAAGGACTATGAACTCTTCTGAAAGTGCAAGCCTAGAGTGCTGGTGGTTTTATTTTCTGCCCCATGGAGCGTGTCTCCTGAAACTGAAGTCAATTCTGAGGAAAGCAGGGTTAAGAGGTGAAGTGAGAGAGAGGCAGAGTTCCAATGATATATAGTTTGATCTTATATTGTGACAAAAACCCACCCTTGGACTTCCTGGTTCTGAGTCCACTGCTTCCCTTTTTTGTTAAAGCTACTTTGCATTGAGTGGTCTGTCACTTGCTGAGCGAGCGAGCCTTGACTAGTATCAATTCCCAAAGTATAAAAGCAAGATTCAGTCTTCCGCCTTATAGCAAAAATTGTACTGAGCATACTAAATTAAGAATTGTGCAAAATCAGCCCCAAATACTTGACAAGTATGTATTGAGGGAAAGCAAAGTGAGAAAAAAATTGGTGGCATACTATCTAGAAAAATGTAGGTAAAGCCACTGACCAGAGATTCTACATTGGGCTTTGGGTGTTGAATTGTATGTGAAGGAAAAAGGTTCAGCAACTTTTTCATTTGTTTATCCCAGGGAAGAAAACTTTTATTTGGTTAGTGATTGTTTTCTTAGCCACAGTATAGATAGAAATGAGGTTATCTGCAGATCAGTAAGTGACAAAGAAGAACATTGCTACTTGAATGAAAAAGGCTTTTTTCTGGATGCTAGTAACCATATTTATTCATGGAGAATGTTCTGCACTTAACTGTGTATTTCTTGACTTTGACAGTTATTACAGAAAATAGTGAAAAATTTAATAACAGGGAGCTTGTGGTCACTGAGTATGAGTTTTTAGCATACTGTATGAAGGAACAGGCAGCAAAGACAAGAGTTTTTTCTCCACATGACAATGATGTTCGGTGTTAAAAGGAAGATTGCTCCTGAGCTTGGGAAATGAGGAATGAGATGAAAATATTTCTTCACGGCAATGATACTGCTGGTGATGCCATTTCACTGACATCAGATGGCTTGCTCAAAAGTATTATTTTCAGTCATAAAAGGAATGGATCAGGATTTCTTTAGAAAGCTGAACTCTGATGGAACTGGCTTAATTGCTAAGAGTAAGTATCATAATAATTGAATTTTTAAAATGGATGAAGATATTAACGCTCTGACATGGGGCATGTTTATTTTTGAAGAATTACTTTATCATTATAAAGAATGCAAGCAATTCAGCAAAGTGCAAAGGAGAAGTTATAAAATCACTCCAAATTCCACACCGTTAGTACCATGCTGACCCACTCCAGTGTTCTGGCCTGGAGAATCCCAGGGACGGGGGAGCCTGGTGGGCTGCCGTCTATGGGGTCACACAGAGTCAGACACGACTGAAGTGACTTAGCAGCAGCAGCAGTACCATGCTGGGCTTTCCTCCATGTGCGAACAGAAACAGAAGGCTAGAGACACAGAGAGGTACTAACTAGACAGCACTTATTTAATAAAAATTATATCATACTTTTTAATAGAACATCTCCCATTTAATTTTACTTATATTATAAAATCCAATTTAGTAGAAGAAACTGAAATGAAAATAAATGTAATTGGATTCAACACAAGAAGCTGAAGTAAAAATGAAAGCTGCTGATAAATGTTCTTTCCCCACAAAATAATTGCGAAATTATAAAAAGAATCATTGAGAAGTTAGAGTCATTATCTTATATTACCACATGCACTAGTTTTAGATTCTATTAGTTGACTTCCTGCCATAAAAGATAAGGAAATGACCAGTCTTACTTCCCTTTCCTACCTTCCAATTTTGTTAGCTATCTTTTTCTAATTGTGCTAAGGTTTAAAACATTTACATCTGGTTCTGTAACTTTAATTCCCACTCTTGTGTGTGTGGTTAGTAGGACAAAGAGATTCAGTGTTCACCATGGGTTTTGTATCTCTGCTTCCTCATTACTGAGTTCTTTTTCAAAGATCCAGTTGGATGTGAAGGGGCCATAGGTTTTCTTTTAATTACTCAAAGAGACTTTGTGCCTTTAACTTAAATGCAACTTGATTGGGTATACTACTCTTGGCTCACATTGTCTTTCACTTAGAACTTCACACCATCACTGTCTTTTGGCACCAACTAATACTAAGGAGACATCTGAGATAAGCCAGATTCTGCCATCACCTGGAGGGTCTTAATTTTATGCATAAAAATTTTAATCCTTGTAGTTCAAAACCTTCACTGGACTATGGTTTGGTGTTGAAACCTGTGTGTCAGTTTTTCCTGAAAAGGTATTTTTTCACACACTATTTCATCTATAGTTTCTTATTTCAAGGATGCCACTTGTGAATTATCTTTGTTCACAGTGTCCATGACCACCTCTGAATTTGAATATCGTTTTCATTTAGTATCATTATCTCACTGTAATAGAAATCTTACCTATTAGTATGTCTGTGGCTTTAGCCCCCACTTAGCACTGTGGATTTTCATCTTTTCTGTCTGTGGAGATGTTTGTCTTGTTTTGAGTGCAATCTATTAATGTATCCTTAAAGATATTTGAAAATATATTCTATCATTTCTATGTGGAAAGTAAGCAGCCTCTAGAAGCTGGAAAAGGCAAGGAAACCTAGAGCCTCTAGAAAGGAATACAAGCCTGCTAATGCTTTGATTTTTAATCTAGAAAGACTCACTTCGTATGTCAGCTCTAAGATAATAAATTTGTGTTGTTTTAAACCACAAATTTTGTGGTAATTTGTTACAGGAACCAAGGAAAAACTAACACGTTAAAGTAATCATTGGCTGTGAGTATTACTACCCCATCAATAATCAGACAATGAACCAACTGGGTTTCTCTCACCAGCCCTTTATCCCCATCCCACTTTCCTTTTGGCTGTTGGATTAACATCAGCATTAAGAGATAAAGAAAGAGGAGAGTGAAAAAGTTGACTTAAAACTCAACATTCAGAAAACTAAGATCATTGTGTCTGGTCCTATCACTTCATGAGATGGGCAAACAATGGGAACAGTGACAGACTTTATTTTCTTGGGCTCCAAAATCACTGTGGACAGTGACTGCAGCCAGGAAATTAAAAGATGCTTGCTCCTTGGAAGAAAAGCTATGACAAACCTGGATAGTGTATGAAAAAGCAGGCATTACTTTGATGACATAGGTCTATCTAGTCAAAGCTATGGTTTTTCCAGTAGTCATGTATGGATGTGCCAGTTGGACTATAAAGAAAGCTTAGCACTGAAGAATTGATGCTTTTGAACTGTGGTGTTGGAGAAGACTCTTTGGAGTCCCTTGCAAGGAGATCCCAACCAGTCCATCCTAAAGGAGATCAGTCCTGAATATTCATTGCAAGGACTGATGCTGAAGCTGAAACTCCAATACTTTGGCCACCTGATGCAGAGAACTGAGTCATTAGAAAATACCCTGATGCTGGGTAAGATTGAAGGCAGAAAGAGAAGGGGTCGACAGAGGATAAGAGGGTTGGATGGCATCACAAACTCAATGGACATAAGTTTGAGTAAACTCAGGGAGTTGGTGATGGACAGGGAGGCCTGGTGTGCTGCAGTCCATGGGGTTGAGAGTCAGATACAACTGAGCGACTGAACTGAACTGAAAGACTCTAAACTCAATGAGTCTGGTGTGTTCAATTTTATGTTGTATTATCAAGAAGATAGTTTGATGCCAGGGGTAAGTCAGACCAGGAGTTAGTCATGGTTTCAGTTACTACCCTCTCTCTCATTAGCTACTGTTTCCTGCCAATACCCCAGGGAAGAATAGAAACAAGCAGCAGGTGAAGTGAGGTCTGTGACCATAGTTTTTTTTTTTTTGGTTTATGGTGAGTCTTGATGTTATTTAGTCACTCAGTTGTGTCTGACTCCTTGTGACCCCATGGACTGTAGCCCGCCAGGCCCCTCTGTCCATGGGATTCTCCAGGCTAGAATACTGGAGTGGATTGCCATTTCCTCCACACGATCTGTCCAACCCAGAAATCGAACTTGCTTCTTGGTGTCTCCTGCATTGCAGATGGCTTCTTTACCACTGAGCCATGGGGGAAGCCAGTATTAGCCAAGTATAAAGCATTTGAGGGGAGATGACTGGAAGCCATTCACCATGGGAGTATACTCATTGGGTGTACTTGTTTGTTAGGACTGCTTTTACAAAGTACCACAGACTGGGTGGTTAAACAACAGAAATGTATTGCCTCACATTCTTGGAGGCTAGAAGTCCAAGACCAAGGTGTCAGCAGGGTTGGCTTCTTTTGAGGCCTTTCTCTTTGGCTTGTAGATGGTCCTCTTCCTCTTATGGTCTCACATGGTCTTCCCTCAGTTTGTGTGTTCTCTGTCCTAATCTCCTCTCATAAAGACACAGTCTTATTGCATTAAGGCCCAACCATATGACCTAATTGTACCTTAATTATCCCTTTAAAGGGCCTACCTTCGAATACGATATTCTGAGGTACTGTGGGTTAGGACTTCAACATAGGAATTCTGGTAGGACACAATTCAACCCTTATCAGAAGGCATATAGAAAATGTTCAGCAAAGCTAAACTGAAGGTATTTAACGTCATATCCAATATTTGTAAGAGAAAAGTTGAGGGAATTTCAAATGATGATAGTTCTGGAGTGAAGATATACCCAGATCTTTAGAACCAGTTACATACAGAAATGAAGAAACTAGAATTTACACAAGCTTAACAATGATAAAATGAAGCAGTCACTGGCTATACAATGCATCAATGTTTATAAACGTTTGTAGTAACAAAAAATAGTAAGTTATTAATTACCTAAAAAGGTATTTCTTGAGGTAAATGACAACTGTAGTAATACACATTAATTAATCTGGCTGAAACCAGAAGAGGTAATGGTGAAGCTCAAAAACACCTCTAAAGGAAAAAAATATATAAATTCATAGTTCATTATTACCAAGTAAGGGTGAGGGCTTTTCTAGTGTTAATCTTTAGAATATGAATATTTTCAACATTATTTTATGAGTAATATAGACTAATAGTATTAGGAAAAAGTAGAAACACTTTAAAGACTATGGAATAAGTCTAGTAGTTTCTCAGTGAACACCCAGTTAGAATAGGCTAGTGGCCATTTGACCCTTTATTGCTCTGTTCTCACCCAAATACATAAGAACTAGGAATCCATAAGCATCTGAAGTATACACAGAAAATAAATCAGGAAATAAGGGTACTAAATAGAATCCAAGACTCAAATTGTTCTATCCTTTTAAGATACTTTAATTTTGCAGTTATTAATTAAAAAACACAGTTGTTTTCAGCATTTCCTAGCTACAGGAGTGCATAGGAAATTCCATTCTAAATAAAGAAGTAATTAATGAAATAACAACACACCTTAACATTTTACATTGATAGGTTACAGTTTACAAGGTGCTTTCACATACATTATTTCATTTGATTCTTCAACAAGCAGAAAAAACAGTAGGAAAGAAAAATGATTTTTTTAGGTTTACAATGAGTATTTTCAGGCCAATGGGCACTCACCACAGGAACATATCAGAACAAGACAGCAATGCCCACAAGCCACAATATCATTTTGGTAGGTTGACAGTTTGATATCAATTGGATAATTAGCATCAGTGAAGGAGGAAGGAATCAGAACAGACACGAGGTTCTCATGATATTCAAAGAACTGTAAGAACACTGCAAGAATTAAGGAGAAGAAAGATGCCCTAGAATATCGGCTTACTGAGACTTACTTCAAAGCATGTTATCCCCTCAGAATGTCAAAAATCATCAAACATGGGGAAGTTAGAAGGGACCTTAGAAACTGCCTAATGGAACGTGTCCATTTCACAGATAAGAGAACTGAGGCCAAGATCACTGCTGACAGTGACAGACAAGGCTCGACACTCAGATGCCTTGACTTTCAGTCTATGGCTCCTTTCCTGACAATGTCATCTCCTTACTATGTCTTCTGTTTCAAATAATGTAATCTGAGATTAAATACTGATTCATTCCACTTATTTCTTATTCAAGTTTATATCTTATTTTTGGCTAAATTGTGGCTGAAACTGGGAGTTTTATATAGTTCTAAGATATTCTAATTCAGTGTATTTGAGTGGTTGGAAACAGACTCCCTTGATGGATTGGGACAAAGCTTGCTGATATCTTTCAAATGGAAGTTCAATGGAATGGCTAAATAGCCCTCAAAACCAATGCATGCCTACGGGTCATCCACCCAGGCAGATTTTATAGCAAATTTGTGCCAGGTAACAGTAATTCAATGATTTTCTTTTTGTTTTTTTAAGAATTCATAGAAATCTTTTTAATTACTGAAAACTAAAAATGTAATAATCAAATCGTCACCCCATGATTTACTAAAATTATGTAATAATTTTACAATAATATACAACATAGGTACCATAGCATTTATAGCATACATATTGAATACATGATCAGCATGTTCTTGGGTCTAAATGGAATACAAAAAACCTAAATTATTTTATACAAATGATGTTTTAGATTTATTAACATGATATTTATTACATAAAATCTGCTACAGCAAAGTATTTCATATTTTCCTTGCACATTTTAAATATAAGTGGACCAACAGATCAGCATCAGCTTTAAGTGACATGACCATGCAGAAACACTTGACAACCAAAAGATGTACAGACTGATGCAGAGAACATCTCAGACAGATTTCTTCAGCATCTTCAAAGGGTTTACAAAGGTGTGGTACACATGAAAAGAAGTAGAATCGGTGACCTACCTGCCCCGATAATGAAGCAGAGTGTTTTATATACATTAAGATCAATCTGATTAAACACAACCCACCTTATATGCATGTAAATTGATCATAAAAATGAACACAGTTTATTTTCAACTATTTTGGTGTGTTGTTTTAAGATAGGTCACTGACACACAGAGATAAAACCAGACAGGAAATTTAAAAGCAAAGAAAAAAAAATATTAAAAAATTGAGTTAAGCCATGGATTCTCAACAAACAGTGAACGAAATGGGCAAAAATGCTTGAAATTTCCACATGATAGCAATGTTATTAAGTCAGCTGGCAAAAAAATATTTATATAAAAAAACAAATACTAAAATTGTATTTGCATGATCATAATTCCATTTACTGAAAGAAGCTAGAAATTATGACATATCTAAAAATACCACACCTCAAAATTAAAATACAATTGTGGCAGTTTTGTCCCCTTTCCTCACTGCCGAGGCACAGGACGAAAGCTGAAGTTGCAGCAGCGCCTCTATCTCAGGCTGACACATACAGTACACCAGCATAATCACCTGGCAACAAATTTTGTTCTTAACTGTGACAAAGCAAAGCAAAGCAAAACAAACAAAATACCTCTAAACAAAAGTGCCTCTGTATCATTTACAAGAATCCAGCCATTTGTTTGGCTTAGATGAGTATTTGTTCACATCAATGTTCTTTTTAGTTCATTTCTCTTCCTTTAAAAAGTTTACAATGGGGACTTTTTGAGAAACTTAAAAATTTGTCACTTTCATTAGTCATGTTCCATTAAAATACTGTCTAAAATCCTTATGGAAAGTTAAAGTTTATAAATCTTAGAACTCTTCTCTTGATACCTACATAAGTGCTGGTACCATGTGAGAGAATCTGGATGATTATGATCCATGTTATTAGTTTTTCCTGCAAATGAGACTGTCACACTGCACAGGTTGGTCACGTATTTACTCAAGGGGAGGATGACAGAAAAGGCAGTGAAGTGACACAGAGCTTCTGATCTGTATGAATCCAAACTGCTGGGTCTAGCTACTCTGCATTAGTGAGTTCTAGGAAAGTTAATGTTTTATTTGTGTAAATATCCTTGGTGAAAAGACATTCTATCTTTAAAAACTGTCCAGCATTTTGGCAAAAACTGAGTATGAGCTATTCAAAGTAAAAATAATTATTAGAAAGCATATCCTCAAGCAACTGACCAACACAAATATTGGTTAAGAGTTACTAAAAGCAACATTTACCCTTCCCTTCCAAAGTCACATAGCCATAACACTGCCCATTTGAAACACCAAGAAAATAAAATGAGCACTATTTGCAGAAAAATTAATGGAAATGAAACAGGACGGAATGGATGTGGAAGAAGAGAAGAATGACGAACCAAAGGGAAGCAGGAGAGTGTCTAGTTCTGTGTTATGGCACAGACAATGCTTGCTTAGCGGTGCCTTGTTATAGAGGTGGATGCAGAGTGCACACACGGATGACGGGAATAGAGACCTCACTCAGTCGCTGGAATGAAGGAACTCGGTAACTGCTTTGACAAGGAGGGTCTCGGCTCTACCTTATCTCTTAACAGAGTGCAAAGACTGAGTGTGAGCTCCGATGTCATCTTGTTGCTCTAAAATTCACAAAATTCTTTCCCACATTTTTCTGTTATAGAGACACGGATATCTTCTTCTTCATAGTCATCAAAGTTGCTGGTATCTCCAGAGCCTCTGAACTTTGGTATGAATGGAGCTTCAACCTATAATTGAGAAACAGAGAAAACAAGAGTGATACTATGATTTATTATAAGAAATACATATATATATATTTGGTCTTAGTGTCAGTTCTTGGCACAAGCTCCTAAAGCCTTTGGATCTCCTGAGTTGAGCATGGCAAAGGTGTCTTTTTTATGTTAATGAGGTGTCTTTGGGAAAGCCTATAGGTAACTTAAGTAGGGTGGCTGGTTGCCAGGGTACCCAACACTGTGATTAGAAGGTTGGAACTTTCAGTTTACTACCTGACCTGGGGAAGGAGTACATCAAGGTTGTATATTGTCACCCTATTTATTTAACTTATATGCAGAGTACATCATGCAAAATGCCATGCTGGATGAAGCACAAGCTAGAATCAAGATTGCTGGGAGAAATATCAACAACCTCAGATATGCAGATGACATAACCGTTATGGCAGAAAGTGAAGAGGAACTAAAGAGCCTCTTGATGAAGATGAAAGAGGAGAGTGAAAAAGCTGGCTTAAAACTCAACATTCAGAAAACTAAGATCATGGTATCTGGTCCCATCACTTCATGGCAAGTAGATGGGGGAAACAATGGAAACAGTGACAGACTTTATTTTCTTGGGCTCCAAAATCACTGTGGACGGTGACTGCAACCATGAAATTAAAAGACGCTTGCTCCTTGGAAGAAAAGCTATGACAAACCTGGATAGCGTATGAAAAAGCAGACATTACTTTGATGACATAGGTCCATCTAGTCAAAGCTATGGTTTTTCCAGCAGTCATGTATTGATGTGAGAGCTGGACCATAAAGAAGGCTGAGTGCTGAAGAATTGATTCTTTCAAACTAGGGTGCTGGAGAAGGCTCTTGAGAGTCCCTTGGACAGCAAGGAAATCAAACCAGTTAATCCTAGAGGAAATCAGTCCTGAATATTCATTGGAAGGACTGATGCTGAAGCTGAAGCTCCAATACTTTGGCCACCTGATGCGAAGAGCCAACTCATTGGAAAAGACCTTGATGATGGGAAAAACTGAAGGCAGGAGGTGAAGGGGATGACAGATGATGAGATGGTTGGATGGCTTTACCAACTCAATGGACAGGAATTTGAGCAAACTCCGGGAGATAGTGAAGGACAGGGAAGCCTGGCGTGTTGCAGCCCTTGGGGTCGTAAAGAGTTGGTTGGACAGGACTGAGTGACCAAAACCACAACCTGATCTGAGGGAAGAGGGACTGGAGATTGAGTTCAATTAGACTCTCCTGGTGGCTCAGTGGTAAACAATTTGTCTGCCAATACATGAGACACAGGAGACACCAGTTCAATCCCTGGGTTGAAAGGATCCAGTGGAGGAGGAAATGGCAACCCATTCCAGTGTTCTTGCCTGGGAAATCCCATGGACAGAGGAGTCTGGAGGACTGTAGTCCTTGGGGTAGCAGAGTCAGACATGACTGAGCAACTGAACACTCACACCAAAGGGCAGTAATTGAGTCAATCATGCCTATATAATGAGGTCTTCATGAAACCCCAAAAGGAAAGAGTTTGGATTTTGGAGAGCTTCTGGGGTGGTGAACCAGTGGGGACTTGGGGAGAATGGCATTCCTGGACAGAGCACGAAACTAGGATCCCCTTTCTACACACCTTGTCCTAGGCCTCTCTCCCATCTGGCTATTATTGAGTTACACCGTTTATAATAAACTGGTCACCCAGTAAACAACTTTTCTCAGTTCTGTGAGCCAGTTTAGCAAATTAATTGAACCCCAAGGTTTTGGGGGAATCTTGATCTATAGCTTGTTAGTTAGAAGCACAAACTGGACTTGCAGTTGGTATCTCCAGACAGGAAGTGTCAGAAGTGAGTTAGTTGCTTGGTTGCATGGAAAAACAGGAAAAAGAAAGGCCTGAGAATTTCTAAACACTAAGGAAAATAAATTCTTATTATTACTAATGCAGTGGCAATCTTTAAATGCCTTTAAGTCCCTAAATGATAAGAACATTGAAAGAAGAAACTAACTATAGGTTTGCTGTTAATCTTAACATTTTCATTCAAAATATGGTACAGGCCAACAAACTTGAGATTTCTAGGATAATTCACTACTGCCATCAAAATGCTGGTACTTAAGGTTACAGAGGATGAGATGGTTGGATGGCATCACTGACTTGATGGATGTGAGTTTGAGCAAGCTCTGGGAGTTGGTGATGGACAGGGAGGCCTGGCATATTGTGGTTCATGGGGTCACAAAGAGTTGGACACAACTGAGCAACTGAACCGAATTGAAAGTTACAGAACTCTAGTTTTCCTTTATCAGTTTCTTATTTCTGAAGCCTATTTTTCTATCCTCCTTTCCTTAATTCCTTCCTGTTTATTTATTTTTTTTTATTCCCAAGATTATTTTGTTTAAAATATCTGGCTATCAAACTCTCTGGGAAATTTGAACAAAAAGTCTTAGAATTACAAAAGTGTTAAATTCTGAACATTTTTCTCTTTGGATCCTAAAAATAAAATGTCTTTCCATTATTTAAAATAAGTCTTTATAAAGATTATGTTGTGCATTAAATATGTCTGAGGAAAAGATTTTAAAAGCTGAAAAAATAACATCACAGTTTACACAGCATCTATAATGTTTATAAATAATTATATGCATGTGGTTTCATTTCTTTCTCAAAATAACACCATGAGAGAGGCAGGGCAGGTAGCCTTATTCCCATTTTACAGATTATAAAACAGAAAGTTGATCAAGTTCATATGACTAGTAAGTAGCTAAAGTAGGTTTCAAATTCATAAGTCTTCACTTTTAGTCCAGAGCTGTTTCTAATATTTATACCAGTGATTTTCAATGAGTTTTGATTAATATGCCTTTACATCTTTTACCTGATTTGCCTCTTGAGAAATTTGTATGCAGGTCAGGAAGCAACAGTTAGAACTGGACATGGAACAACAGACTGGTTCCAAATAGGAAAAGGAGTATGTCAAGGCTGTATATTGTCACCCTGCTTATTTAACTTATATGCAGAGTACATCATGAGAAACGCTGGACTGGAAGAAGCACAAGCTGGAATCAAGATTGCCGGGAGAAATATCAATAACCTCAGATATGCAGATGACACCACCCTTATGGCAGAAAGTGAAGAG
>NW_011495027.1:1828386-1831917 GCF_000754665.1 Bison bison bison | reverse complement strand
CGAAGAGTTGACTCATTGGAAAAGACTCTGATGGTGGGAGGGATTGGGGGCAGGAGGAGAAGGGGACGACAGAGGATGAGATGGCTGGATGGCATCACTGACTCGATGGACGTGAGTCTGGGTGAACTCCGGGAGTTGGTGATGGACAGGGAGGCCTGGTGTGCTGCAATTCATGAGGTCACAAAGAGTCGGGCACAACTGAGCGACTGAACTGAACTGAACATCTTTGAGTATATATCACCAATAAATACACAGTTTTTTATTTATAAATAATTTACACACATGGCTAAATTATTACAAGATACACACAAACAAGACATCTAAAAAAATAAGGTAAAAAATAAGTAGGAATGGGAAGTCTAACTGGTTGCCTTGTGTGCCCTGTGTGGGGGCCTGCAGGTCTGCACCACACAGAAGAATGAGCTAAGCAGACAGTCGCTTCATGTCTAGCCAGGCAGTAATTTAGGATCACACCTACTGAGACAATCATCTCTAGAAAATGACTGTACAGTGTGAGCTGTCCAGGCCATTTTCTTCCATTTCTGTCTTTCTGCCAGATGACTTTGACTATTTGTTGTTCATGAGCACTTGGTCAAAGTCTACAGACTATGAAAACTATTCAAATTTACTATTATTTTTGTACTTATCTACATACTTATCACTGACATGATACTAAAACAAATGGCTATTTTAAAGTACTGAATTATTTCTATTTGTAAATTATTCAGAGATTCCCAAGTTCATTTCTGTTAATCATAAAGATTTACTATTAATCAATTTGCCCAATACAATAACCAGTTATACTGTGCTACTTCTCAGCAGATAGGCTGTTTAACCTAGATTCATCATTTGGATGAGCAGTAGCAGTTCTACCCCTTTTAAGAGTAATTGTTTAAAATACACGGTATGTATAGAATAGTAAATATTGGCTAAGTAACAGAAATGTTTATTTCTAAATATAAGTTTTAAAATAGTCAAAATACATCATAAATTTTTAGAATATTAATAAGGACAAACCTCAAGGAAATTTAATTAATTCATCTAAATATAGCATTAATAATACTATAACATAAAGATAATATAGCGATAATTACAAAGGTATATAAATGATTTTATAGGAAAATATAAAATTCTAAAATTAACTCAATAAGAGGCAAATTTGAAGAGGCCAATATCCACAGAATTAATTTGTTTTCATTTCCAAGGTATAAATATAATTCCTATCTTTCTTAAATTTCCCAAAGGAAGATGGAAAATTTCCAACTTAATTTTATGAATCTATATAATTTCAACTCCAGAAAAACAAAAACTATAGGTTGATAAAATTTAAGACTACGGAAGTAAAAATCCTAAATAAAGCTTTAGCAAATTAATTTCAGGCAGATATTAAGATAATAATACCCTATGATTAAAGGATATTCATTTCAGGAATGTTAGGATATCTCACCAATATAACTCTTTATACTAACATGTCAAAGAAGATAAAATACAATATACTGGCACTCAAGGATATTTCCTTAACCTGATCAAGAATACTTATCCAAGACAAACGGCTAATATCATATCTGGTGGTAAAGCATAAAAAGCATTCCCATTCAAAAGAGAACAAGATAAGACTGTTCAACAGGCCCACTATTTTGAAATATTGTTCTAGACATTCTAGCATATAACAAAATGGAAATAAAAGATATTAAAAAGAAGACAAATGTGATGATCTTCCAGTAAAATCTAAGGAAATCAATAACAGAATTTACTTAGTAAGGTGGCCAATCATAATAAACATAGAAATGTTTTCTCCCCCATACTCTTAATGGGAAAGAAACATACTCACAGTAACAACCAAAATATAAATTTAAGGAAAAACTTTGAGAAAGAAATTGGACTTGTATGAAGTAAGAGGTTTCTAAAACCTTACCAAATAACAGAAAATGTTTGAATAACTGCACAAATATAACATGTTCATTATGAAGAATTTTTAAGATTTTGGTTTTCTTCTAATTAATACACGTAATCCCAATTAAGATCCCCCAATACAAAATAAATCTTTGGGAAGACCAACAAAACAAAGGAATTGCTGCTTATTGGGTACAGAGTTTCAGTTCTGCAGGAGGAAGTTCTGGAGATGGATGGCGGTGATGGTGGCACAATAGTATGAATGTACTTAATGTCCCTGAACAGAACACTTACATTTGGTTAGCATATTGAATTTTATGTTATGTGTGCTTTACTACAATAAAACTGGAGAAAACTGAAATATGTATTTTTCATAAATATTTATAAAAATTCCACATATTAAATATATAAGTATCTTGAAAATTGAAAAAAATCACATTATAAACCTACATAAAATGATGTGGTGGATCCCTGATGGCTCAATGAGTAAAGCATCTTCCTGCAATGCAAGAGCTGCAGGAGACTCAGGTTTGATCCCTGGGTAGGGAAGATCCCCTGGAGGCTGGAATGGCAATCCACTCCAGTGTGCCTAAAAAGTCCCATGGACAGAGGAGCTTAGCAGGCTACATAGTTCACGGGGTTGCAAAGAGTTGGACATGACTATGTATGCATGCACAGTCTGAAGTTGAGGGGAAAGTGAAGGCCTGAAGGATGCAGATTTACTATTGAAGGTGGTTACTAAAGTCATGGGAATGGACTGTAGTGAGGAAAAGTACAGAAATAAAAGGAAGAAATATGCCAACTGTTGACAGTGGTACTGTCTGAATGATGGGATTATGATGATTTAAAATCTATTTACTTAACAAATTACCTCATGACAACTGTATGAAACACACCTCAACCAGCAAGAAAAATAGAGCCAATCTATTTACTTTTTCTCTCCAAACTACCTTCTTTTGCATTCTCTACTTTAACCTAAATGTTGAGGATGAGAAATCTGATGCTTTAAAGTAGTTAAGTAATTTCCTTGAGCTCTCACTCCTAATGGTTGGCTGATTTGGGATTCAAATCAATGTCTACATAACCCCAGAGTTCACGCTCACACTTTACTGCCTTCTGAGGCAGTCTGAAAAGGCAAAATGATAGGATACTGAAAGAGGAATGCCCCAGGTCGGTAGGTGCCCAATATGCTACTGGAGATCAGTGGAGAAATAACTCCAGAAAGACTGAAGGGATGGAGCCAAAGCAAAAACAATACCCAGTTGTGGATGTGACTGGTGATAGAAGCAAGGTCCGATGCTGTAAAGAATAATGTTGCGTAGGAACCCGGAATGTTAGGTCCATGAATCAAGGCAAATTGGAAGTGGTCAAACAGGAGATGGCAAGAGTGAATGTCACATTCTAGGAATCAGCAAACTAAAATGGACTGCAATGGGTGAATTTAACTCAGATGATCATTATATCTACTACTGCAGGAATCCCTTAGAAGAAATGGAGTAGCCATCATGGTCAACAAAAGAGTCTGAAATACAGTACTTGGATGCAATCTCAAAAATGACAGAATGATCTCTGTTCGTTTCCAAGGCAAACCATTCAATATCACAGTAATCCAAGTCTATGCCCCAACCAGTAACGCTG
>NW_011495027.1:1827468-1828286 GCF_000754665.1 Bison bison bison | reverse complement strand
GTTGAACGGTTCTATGAAGACCTACAAGAACTTTTAGAACTAACACCCAAAAAAGATGTCCTTTTCATTATAGGGGACTGGAATGCAAAAGTAGGAAGTCAAGAAAAACCTGGAGTAACAGGCAGATTTGGCCTTGGAATACGGAATGAAGCAGGGCAAAGGCTAATAGAGTTTTGCCAAGAGAACGCATTGGTCATAGCAAACACCCTCTTCCAACAACACAAGAGAAGACTCTACACATGGACATCACCAGATGGTCAACACCAAAATCAGACTGATTATATTCTTTGCAGCCAAAGATGGAGAAGCTCTATACAGTCAGCAAAAACAAGACTGGGAGCTGACTGTGGCTCAGATGATGAACTCCTTATTGCCAAATTCAGACTTAAATTGAAGAAAGTAGGGAAAACCACTAGACCATTCAGGCATGACCTAAACCATCCCTTATGATTATACAGTGGAAGTTAGAAATAGATTTAAGGGACTAGATCTGATAGATAGAGTGCCTGATGAACTATGGACTGAGGTTTGGAGACAGGGATCAAGACCATCCCCATGGAAAAGAAATGCAAAAAAGCAAAATGGCCGTCTGGGCAGGCCTTACAAATAGCTGTGAAAAGAAGAGAAGCGAAAAGCAAAAGAGAAAAGGAAAGATATAAGCATCTGAATGCAGAGTTCCAAAGAATAGCAAGAAGAGATAAGAAAGCCTTCCTCAGTGATCAATGCAAAGAAATAGAGGAAAACAATAGAATGGGAAAGACTAGAGATCTCCAAGAAAATTAGAGATACCAAGGGAACATTTCATGCAAAGATGGGCT
>NW_011495027.1:1792636-1826631 GCF_000754665.1 Bison bison bison | reverse complement strand
ATAAACTGTGGAAAATTCTGAAAGAGATGGGAATACCAGACCACCTGACCTGCCTCTTGAGAAACCCGTGTGCAGGTCAGGAAGCAACAGTTAGAACTGGACATGGAACAACAGACTGGTTTCAAATAGGAAAAGAAGTACATTAAGGCTGTATATTGTCACCCTGCTTATTTATATGCAAAGTACATCATGAGAAACGCTGGGCTGGATGAAGCACACGCTGGAATCAAGATTGCCAGGAGAAATCTCAATAATCTCAGATATGCAGATGACACCACCCTTATGGCAGAAAGTGAAGAACTAAAGAGCCTCTTGATGAAAGTGAAGGAGGAGAGTGAAAAAGTTGACTTAAAGTTCAACATTCAGAAAACGAAGATCCCATCACTTCCGGTCCCATCACTTTATGGCAAATAGATGGGGAAAAAGTGGAAACTGTGGCTTACTTTATTTTTTTAAGCTCCAAAATTACTGCAGATGGTGATTGCAGCCATGAAATTAAAAGACACTTACTTCTTGGAAGGAAAGTTATGACCAACCTAGACAGCATATTAAAAAGCAGAGACATTACTTTGCCAACAAAGGTTCATCTAGTCAAGGCTATGGTTTTTCCAGTAGTCATGTATGGATGTGAGAGTTGGACTGTGAAGAAAGCTGAGCGCCGAAGATTTGATGTTTTTGAACTGTGGTGTTGAGAAGACTCTTAGGAGTCCCTTGGACTGCAAGGAGTCCAACCAGCCCAACCTAAAGGAAATCAGTCCTGGGTGTTCATTGGAAGGACTGATGTTGAAGCTGAAACTCCAATACTTTGGCCACCTGATGCGAAGAGTTGACTCATTTGTAAAGACCCTGATGCTGGGAGGGATTCGGGGCAAGAGGAGAAGGGGACGACAGAGGATGAGATGGCTGGATGGCATTACCGACTCGATGGACATGAGTTGGGTAAACTCTGGGAGTTGGTGCTGGACAAGGAGGCCTGGCATACTGTGGTTTATGGGGTCGCAAACAGTCGGACACGATTGAGTGACTGAACTGAACTGAGCTGAAAGGACTAATGTGGTCCTGGAATTGGGAATTTGAAGAATCCAGAATTAAATATGTTGTTGTTATTTAGTTGCTAAGTCCAGTCCAACTCTTTGCAAATCCAAGGAATGTAGCCCCCCAAGGTCCTTGGGATTTCCCAGGCAAGAATACTGAAGTGAGCTGCCATTTTCTTCTCCAGGGGATGTTCCCGAGCCAGGGATTAAACCTGTGTCTTCTGTATTGACAGGTGGATTCTTTTACCACTGAGCCACCAGGGAAGCTAATATAGATGTTATTTAACAGCTCAAACAATTTAAAGCATTTAACCTTTCTAAGCTGATTTTCTTATCAGTTAATTGGGAAAAATGGCATCACCTATCCCATAGAATTACTTCAAAGATTAAAATGAGACATTACAGTGTTGCTTTTATAAATTTTAGGGCACTACATTGGTGCTGGCAAATTTAGGGAAAATATGATATGTTTGTTTATTTCTGGAGGAGGAAATGGCAACCCACTCCAGTATCCTTGCCTGGAAAATCCCATGGAGAGAGGAGACTGGAGTCCATGAGGTGGTAAAGAGCTAGACATGACAGCATGAAAGCACATTATTTATTCACTACATCTAAAATCTATTTTAAGTTGCTCTGGACTTTGTTCTTGACTATATAACACATTCAGTTGAGATAATAATGCTAACAGCAATGTTTAATGAATTTAATGGTTAGAGATTATCTGAATCCCTCTTTGAGATACAAAGGCTGTACTGGACTCACTTTGCTTTGGTCTTGCTATGTTTTTTATTTACTGAATTAAAATTTTTTTAAGTGTTAAAAAAATCTTTTATAAGAATATAAATTAGAAAAACGACTATTTACAATTAGAGCATTTACATTTTTTTTCCCAAGGAAATTCACTCATATGGCTTGCTTCATGGCATTATTAGATATGGCAAATTTCAGAGACATTAGATGTTTTGCTTTTATAGGAAAAGAAAAAGAAAAAATTAACATATTCAAGATGAAAACACTTCATTCATATAAATTATCTTTAACTGGGCATTTAAGAAGGAAAAGGAGAGATAAAGGTAATTCAGCATAGCAAAAGTTTTCTTAAATGTCTCAATTTATCCCAAAGGTAAAGTAATGATGATTGAAAAATATCTTAATGAATCCAACAATTAAATGTTATTAAATCTGGCTGTGTACTTCTGGGTAGGTGGATATATTCGTTTACATATTGTCTTACTACTGTGACTTTACATCAGCTTTGAAGTGCAGATTATTAGGACACTAATATGTACTTGCCATGGCATATGAAAAGTAAAAGGTATGGGTAGGAAAAATTTGACAAGGAAAATATTTCCAAATGATCATACAGACTATACGCTTTCCCTTCTATCAAGGAGAAAACTCATTTAAGTTGTGAGCTCTAAGGTTCTTTGTGGTTTAGTTGCTAAGTCATATCTGACTCTTTTGCAACCCCAATAGACTGTACTTGGCCAATCTCCTTTATCCATGGGATTTCCCAGGCAAGAACATTGGAGTGGACTGTCTCCCATTAGCAGGCATATTCTTTACCACTGAGCCACCAAGGAAGTCCTATAAAAGTTCTTTAAGTCCTACATAAGATTAATTCAAAAGGTAAAAAATATTAAAACTTTGTGCTAAGTTGAAGATACCTCTACTACATATAATTTAAGTAGTAACTTAAAAAGCTTTTAAATTAAAGAAAGAACAGGCTCACCTTTCTCTGGTAAATAGCAATCCAGTCTGTTGTGGCAAACCACTTGTGAGTTTTTATGTCACTCACACCATTCTTTAGATTTCCAAACCGCTTTGTTAAGTCTACCTGCAGCAGGTTCCTTAGAAGGTCCTTGAGATCTGAACTGAAGTGAGAAGGGAATCGAACCTGCAAAACAGACCATGTGGTAAGACACGCATTCTAAGATTCAATACTTCTGAAAGGTATTTTTTTTAATGTGATAGATCATTATATAAACAAAAATATGTAGTGATGACTTGCAAATACTTTTAACTACATACTTCAGTCTCCATAGTAGTCCTTAAAAAAGGTAATTATTTAAGTGAATGAATTAAAACTGTTCTTTTAAGATCTTGCTTTGGTCATAAACTTTGGAGCTACTGTTGATGTGGCAAAGAATGGGACATGACTGAGTGACTTTTACCTTCACTCCAGAAAAATGGACCCCTCTTCAGAAAAATGTGCATAATTACAGAACTTTTCCAGCAATGTCAGAAGGTTTACCCATCTTCAAGAGAGACCCCTTGGATCCCATATTATAAACTTTTGTCTTAGAAACAAATTTAAACTTGTAATTTAAATAGAAAAAGCAGCATATGAAAGATATCAGTATGCACATTTTTTAAAGAGATGATCAAAAAAGCAGTCTAAAAATGATGATAAAAACCCACACTGCCTTTCATAGCATAGGAAACCACTTTTCTTTCACTAGTGGGTGACTTTTAAGCATAATTCTGCTATTATGCAATAGTACAAAAATGATTTAGGTTGGTTTAAAAGCAGTTTCCACTTTCTATATTGTGAAGATTTTATAATTAGTTGATTGGCCTCCAGCCTTAAAAACAAAGAAAAAAACTCCAAATAAGTGAAGATGTTATAAATCAGGTAATCAATAAAATAAAGTACCAGTCATTGGAGACCTAGGTCTACTTTCTGTTTTGTTTAAACACTCTTCTCCTCTAACTCTCTATTCCGACCTAACTCCCAGTTCTCACCCTATTATTAATATGAGTACTGAAAAATTAAAATGGGTACTATTAAGGGATGATTTTAGAATGAATAGCTATACCTATGCCTCCTTACTATTTTCTTTCATTATTACCTTTTCTCCATTGTCCTATGGAACTGTGTTCACTCATTTCCACTGCTCTTTTCCCCATCAAACACACACATATGTATGCATATAGCTACATGTGTGTGAGCACGTGCACTTTCATTTTAATCCCATTTTCCTGTTGTGTGCCCAATTTCATGCTCCCACCTTCACTAAACACAAACACCATTGTCTGGATTATCAGGGCCTTAACTTCAAACTGACCATAAATTTTGAAGAAATGCTTTAAAGGGTTAATAGATACATTTCTGAACCTGCATTCTTTCTTGGTTCTCTACAAGTGCCAGCAGCCCCTATAACGTGCACTGTGTATCATGACATTACCTCAGGTGATCTTCACCATGCACTCACTCATTTAACTACGCTGCAGTATTCGTGCATGTATGTCTCACCCAGCCTGTGAACTTCCGGAGGGAAGATACTGTGTCATTTTTGTGTTTGTAGTTCCAGGATTTATTAGATCACTTTAAATAAGACAGTTCACCCATCTGACAATAGTGTATTGAGTACCTACTATGTGCCAGGTACTATTCTAGGTGCTGGATGCACAACAGTGAACGAAAACAAGTCTCTGATTTCTTGGCACTTACATCCTAATCCAATATGACATTCTTGATGAATACAGTATTACCTATATTCTGTTAATAAATACAGAGAGACTAAGATTCAGAGATATTATATGCCTTACCCAATCATCACACCAGAAAGCAGCAGAACTAGACTAGAAACGTAGTCTTACAAATCCCAGCTCCATGCATTTTACTCTTTATTACACTCCAAATGTATAGAACTTCTTACTTTATTATATTCTGACTTTGAAAAAGTTCAATGTGCTCGACACAGATTCTCACGTTCTCAAAACAGAAGTTAAAAGAGGATGCAGAGCTAGAAATTTATGGCAACACTAGGTTCATCATCATAGTCTTCTGACTGCCACTCACAGCTATTCTGTAAACAAACGTTTCTCAAAGTGTGGTTCCAGGGATCACTTTCATCTACTAGGAAGCAGAAGATAACAATGCAGATTCCTGGGGCTTACTTCAAAGGTGATAATGGTACTGGCCTGAAAATCTGAGCTTCTGTCTCTAAACAATTCATCTATACGTGAAAGCTTGGGAAACACTATTTGCAATGCTATTTACTACATTAAGGAGAAGTTTTTGTTTTTTTTTTCTGCTAGTGACAGATTAAAAAACAATTTTAGTATAAATAATAAACTAAAATCACCATCATAACAGAGGAAAACTAGTACTTGTGTCAAGTAACCAAAGACTATTTGAAAGTTGAAGGTTTGGCATCAACTCATAGTAGTGACTAAAAAACCTCATTTTTGCAAAGCTTGTATTAGTACAGATTATAAGAGGTTATATGTTAAAAAAAAAAAAAAAGACATGTGAACTACCACCCTCTCTAGTTCCTACTTTTGACACATTGGCTTATTAGAAGTTGGGCACTGTGCCAAACACTTTACATGCACTGGCTCATAAAATCCAAACTATAACAGCTAAGTATGATTGCCCTCATTTTATACCTGATGTAATTAAGACCTACAGGGATTAAGCAATTTGCTCAAGATTACAGAGCTAGTAAGTGGCAGAGCTATAATAGCAAACCAGGACTCTGACTTAAGGGTATATACTTTAACTTCAGGTTACTGTCAGGAACCTTATAGAAGACTGCAATTTTATCTTAAAAAATATCTGCACATTTCTTTATCCTACTTGGAGTAAAAAATAGAGAATACAAGGTATTCAAAGACACCCCATCCACTTGAAAAATACCACAATTATTTATAAAATGATTATATTCTAATTTTGTTTAGATTCTTAAGAAATACCTTATTTGAAGTAGACATCTTCATTTAGAATAGAGGTTTCATGAACTGTTCAATGTAATGTGTCAGTTATTCTCCCCTTCATGATGTTCAGAATGGTAGATAGTGATGTATTACAAATAAATCTTTTGAATTCAGGTAATATGCAATGAAGTGAAAAAAGAATACAGACACCTAAATAAAATAGTTCCTTACTTGGAATGCAAATACAGTGATGGTTCTGAATTAGTTAATGAGTATGTTTATTCGTTTAATCCTCAGAACAGTGTTTCTCAAGTGGGAAGTAGTGGTAGGGGGTTGTGATGATAGATATTAGAATCATTTGGGAAACTGAAATTCTATACGCGTCCTCCTCACTTCCACATCACACCTTCTTTTCCCCCAGAGATTATGATAGGTAGCCCACACTCCCACAGTAAGCCATATTAATGATGGGTATCTGTCATATCCTTTACATGAGTTTGGGTAGGCTCTGGGAGTTGGTGATAGACAGGGAGGCCTGGCATGCTGCAGTTCATGGGGTCGCAAAGAGTCGGACACGACTGAGAGACTGAACTGAACTGAACTGACTGATGTTTTAAATGGAAGAATTTTATTTATAGTATGTTAACCTGGAAACACCAAAGACTTCTATAATGAGAAAAATGATGAACTCTTCCTTCAAAACTGTATCAAATTCTGATATGCATTGTTTCTTTGCTGCTGCTGCTGCTATGTCGCTTTAGTCGTGTCTGACTCTGTGCAACTCCAAAGACGGCAGCCCACCAGGCTCCCCCGTCCCTGGGATTCTCCAGGCAAGAACACTGGAGTGGGTTGCCATTTTCTTCTCCAATGCGCGAAAGTGAAAAGTAAAAGTGAAGTCGCTCAGTCGTGTCTGACTCTTAGCAACCCCATGGACTGCAGCCCACCATGCTCCTCCACCCATGGGATTTTCCAGGCAAGAGTACTGGAGTGGGGTGCCATTGCCTTCTCTGATTGTTTCTTTAACTATTATCAATTCTAACATATGTAGATATAGAAAGTAAAATCAGAATTCTAGAATACTGCAGCTAGAGGGAGTTTAATTTAGTCTAAAGCTTCATTTTAAAGATAAGGAAACTTTTTTTTAAAAGAAATAAAAATACGGAACCTGAGCTCCAGTGAGACTATCAACTCAGTTTCATTGTTGGGAAAATAACTTGATTCTCTTGACTCCTACATCTTTCTTCAGGCCAGGATAGCACAAAATATGTGATAGGGCAAAAAATGTGAAAGCAGCTGTAAAGAGCTAGATTTGGAAAAGAGACAGTTTAACCCCATTAAACCGGTGGGTCTAAGTGGTAAGGTTATTGGAAACTGGGATCATTTAACATGAAAGAGGGCTTTGTGCAGTATGTGCTCCCTAAAGTGTTTACTGGATGTTTATCCTCTAATATTTCCTGCTTAGGATTCTTTTTCAACCTTTAGAGACCAAGTTATTTCTGAGTTTCCTAATGATATATTCTTAAGAATAAATCTACTTCTGCAGTGAGGTACACACACATAAGCTTTCAATATATGATGTGCATGAAAATCATCTGAAATAATTTAAAAAATATACATATAATTGGAATATACAGAAGACCAACCGAACTGGTATCTCTGAGAGTGGGCATCTATTTCATGAAAGCTTCATGAAGGCAGAGGCTGCAACTGATTTGCTATATCTAGCACTGCTCATATACTATGAGCTTAATAAATACCTAACAAATGCATGGACTTAAATTCAATAAACACTGATTCAATACCATCTATATGCTAGGCACAGATGTGCTTGGGGTATAGTAGAAAAACCAAAGTAAGACAAAGATTCCTGCCTCCACAGTGTTCACTTCTAGTGAGAAAGAAACTTAGCAACAAACATGACCTTCTAAAAATGTTGTCATCCATCATTCCTGGCAAAACCTTTCTTTGTAAGGTTTTTAATTTTTTACTCTGAACAAAATGGGGGTCACTGCAAGGTTCTGAAAGGAGTAACAAGATCTGACAATGTTTTTTAAAGAACCACTCTAGTGACTCAAAAGAGAGCAGTATCAGTGGAGGTGGTAAGAAGTAGCTGAATTCTGTGCATATTCTAAAGATAGAGGCAATATGGTTTTCCTATGCATCAAATACGGATTGAGAACGTCGGGGTGTTTTGGCCTGAGTAGCTGAAAGTAACTGAAAGGATGATGCTGCCATCAAATGAGATGGGAAAGATGGTGAGAGGAACAGATTTGCTAAGGAAAACAAAAATCTGTCAGTTTTAGACAGGTTGAATTTGAGATATTTATTAGACCTTTGGGCTTCCCTGGTGGCTCATACAGTAAAGCATCTGCCTGCAATGCCGGAGACCCGGGTTCGATTCCTGTGTCGGGAAGATCCCCTGGAGAAGGAAATGGCAATCCACTCCAGCACTCTTGTCTGGAAAATACCATGGACGGAGGAGCCTGATAGGCTACAGTCCACGCGGTCGCAGAGTCGGACACGACTGAGGGACTTCACTTTCACTTTTCATTAGACCTCCTAGTGGAGATCTCAGGAAGTTGGATACAAAATTATGCAACTTACGAGTCACGTATAGCTAGTATTAAGCTTCCCTGGTGGCTCAGATGGTCTGCCCGCAATGAGGGAGACCTGGGTTCGATCCCTGCATTGGGAAGATCCCCTGGAGAAGGAAATGGCAACCCACTCCAGTACTCTTGCCTGGAAAATTTCATGGATGGAGGAACCTGGTAGGCTACAGTTCACGGGGTCACAAAGAGTCAGATACGACTGAGTGACTTCACTTTCTTTCTTTATAGCCAGTATTAAAAGTTATATAGAGGATGTGCCCACCAATGAAAGATGTGCAAAAAAAGAAGATCGAGCCAAAGAGATTTAGAAGGAAAGATGAGTAGAGGGTAGTGATACATGTACATATACAGCTGATTCATGCTGTTGTACAGCAGAACCTAACACAACATTGTAAAGCAATTCAGTCAGTTCAGTTCAGTCGCTCAGTTGTGTCCGACTCTTTGCGACCCCATGAATCGCAGCATGCCAGGCCTCCCTGTCCATCACCAACTCCCAGAGTTCACTCAAACTCATGTCCATTGAGTCAGTGATGCCCTCCAGCTATCTCATCCTCTGTCGTCCCCTTCTCCTCCTGCCCCCAATCCCTCCCAGCATCAGGGTCTTTTCCAATGAGTCAACTCTTCGCATGAGGTGGCCAAAGCAATTATACTCCCATTAAAATAAATTTTAAAAAGAAAAAGAATGAAGATATAAATCCAAGCATTCTAGCATCCCCTTTTTAAAGAGTTTCATGAGAATTATATGTTTTTTAAGCCAATTTAAAAAAAAAGGAAACATGAGTAATTCAGAAATAAAGCCAAGATCATGAAGAATCACTGAAGCCAAATGAAGGAGTAATGAAAAAACCACTGAACTAGATTCTATTTCTTGCTTTGCCACTAACTGGCTTTTATCTTGGAGAAGGAAATGGCAACCCACTCCAGTATTCTTGCCTAGAGAATCCTGTGGACGGAGGAGCCTGGTGGGCTGCTGTCCATAGGATTGCCCAGAGTCATACACGACTGAAGCGACTTAGCAGCAGCAGCAGCTTTTATCTTTGGGCTATTCAGAGCCCTGATTTACCTACACATAGAATAAGGGAGTTAAACTAAATAAAATGGAACATTCTTGTCACCTCAAGAATTCTACTAAGCTATTTCTTTGGTAGAAAGAATACCTGGGTTCCAATCCCAACTCTAGTTCTTTATACTTTAGGCAAACTTTTACCTTTCTGATAAATGAGATAACCTCACTTATCTCATCCATAAAATGATAAAAGTATATTTCATCTGGCAGGTATGAAAATAAATTAGGTGACTTTTATGAAACTGCCTTTTCTTTTTCCAGCCACGCTATATGTCTTGTGAGATCTTAGTTCCCTGACCAGGAATTGAACCTGGGTCTACGGCAGTGATGGAGAAGGAAATGGCAACCCGCTCCAGGATTCTTGCCTAGGAAATCCCATGGGCAGAGGAGCCTGGTGGACTACAGTCCATGTGATCACACAGTCAGACATGACTGAGCGACTGAGTACTACGGCAGTGAAATCACCAAGTCCTACCCAGTGGACTGCCAGGGAATTCCCTATGAAACTGGCCTAGTATCTTATAGGCACTAATTCAATACATGTTTCATTTTAGAATAATATCTTAATGATCTGAAGCGGAATTTCCGATTCAAAAAAGGAACCTAGAAGTCAGCAATATTTTTCATTATGTTTCCAGACTAGTCAAGGACAGAGTGTACTAGAAAAGTCATTGCAGAGTATAATAAGTTCCTCTTTTCTTCTTTTCTCATGCTCCACCTTTTAAATTTGTACAACAAATTCTCTTCTTAAGGCACTTAAATTTGATAGAGTGAGGGAGAAAATAGACAACTAAAGCATTGTTTTATAAGGACAAAATTGTGAATATAGCTGATACCTTCTTAACTCTGTAAAATTATATTACACAATGTGTTAAAATAACTATGAAATTAAGTCTGAATTGAGCAAACAACCGAATATTTGTTCGGCTGTAACGTCAATTATAAAGTCTTGTGCATTTTGGTTTTAGGAATAACTATTACCTTTTAAAAATTTAAGAGGAAGTTATATCCAAGAAGAAAATCAGTGCATATTGTTATAGTATCCATCCAAACAGGATGATTTAAATTCACTCTTTTTTAATTTTAGAAACAAAGTGAGACAAAAGTCAAATTTGTCTACTTTTAGCTTTATCACAGAAATTACAAAGTTGATCTCTGATTGAAGAGGAGAAAATTTTTACTGCTATTCTTTTGCAGTTATGGAGGAAAAGACTGTTCAACTAGTAACATTTTATCCTGCATCAGGATAAAATTTACTGGGCTTAGATGACTCAAAAGAGTTTGTACACAGTCAATAATCTGTCAACTTCTGCCCACATTGCATACTGGGATATTTTAAGAAATTCTCTCTCTAAATTAGTATAGCTCTAAGAAATCTATGATCCTAGTTAAAAAATTATCTAGCAAAACTGAGCATATACATTAGTTAACTTTTCAGAACACATAACTTTTCATACATACTTTCTAGCAGATATGGTGATAAGTTCCACACTATCTCATAGGACTCAGTCTCATAGGACTGGATCCTATATACATAAAAGGAAACATCTAGGACATTAACAAAATACTTATATTAGTACCATGATTGTGGGCTCTCTGATCTGTTCTCACCTATGCAGAAACAGTGCATAGATAAAATGAATTCAGATGGT
This sequence comes from Bison bison bison, assembly GCF_000754665.1. Classification (NCBI taxonomy): domain Eukaryota; kingdom Metazoa; phylum Chordata; class Mammalia; order Artiodactyla; family Bovidae; genus Bison; species Bison bison. Next base: position 1,815,608 of record NW_011495027.1, on the reverse strand, counting down.
TGCATAAGGCTATTATCCACCCCATCCTCATTCCATATGCAAAACAAGTTGCAATCATTTGCCGATAGGACTCCTAAGGTAAGGACTGTCTCACAGCAGGTATTAAGAATTTTAAATGTTCACAGCAAGGTGTTAAAAAACTGCCCTGGATTTTATGGATATATTATAACTGCTTTTGTATTTTATGAAAATAACTATTGAGTACTATAAGTGTCTTTGACTATAGCCATGGCCAAATAGAAAATGGCATTTTAATTTCTCAAAAAAGTATTAGCACTGGGGCCTTCAAAAAAGTGTAGTGGTATATCTGCATATGTGTATGTTATTTAGGAATATACAGAAAAGAGATAATATAGCAGGCTTGAGACTGCTACCCTTGAGGAAGGCCTGTTGGCAAGTTTGGCCCTTGGCAGGTATCTGGGAATTGGAATGGTCACAGTTCAGGAAACTGAAAAGAAATTTCCCTAAGTGACACAAGTGGCTCACTGCACCTAGATTTACTACAAATGATATGGCTTATGCTGAACATTTGCTTTTGTTGTGGGAATCTCAGATTCTGATATGTGCCAGATAGAAGATGTATATGTGATTCCAATAAAATCCTTGAGCCTTGAGTCTTTACTGTACTTCCCTGGTAGACAACATTTTATCCATGTTGCCAAAATTCATTGCTGGAGAAATAAAGTTTGCCTTCTGACCCCTTTGGGCAAGGACTCTTGAAAGTTTATGCTGGTTTCCTCTGGACATTACCATAAATGCCTTTTCCCTTTGCTGATTTCACTTTATAAACTTTCTTGTAAGATACCTTACAATGAAGGTACTTATTACAATGTAAGATATTCATTCCCTGAATATCCCTATATGATGAACTTTGTGAATCTTCCTAGTGAATCACCTAATCTGGGGGTCGTCTTGGGGACCCTAGACACAAAAGGGAATAGTCATTTGGCTGCTAATCAACCATATTTCACTTCATGTGAATGTGGATGGCCCTTTAGGAAAAAAAATTAACCAATTCTTTTGGTTATTCTGTGTATACCTAGGTTTATAACTTGATATTTTGTATAGTGTCTTCTTGTACATATTTGGTGGTCATTAAAAATGGAATCATACTTTAGGAGCTAAGAATTTTTTTTTAATTACATAAATAAAAAATTCTTGGTTTTCACACAGCTATTACTCGCTTGCTACCTCATTTGCAAATACCATTTTTCAGTACAGTGTTAACTTTTGCATTTCTAAGAGTAATGAAGCCAGAGAGAGTTGCTGTGGAAACCATCACTGATTCTTGTTATAGAGTACATGGCACTGAGGTATTAAATTTAAAGACTATATACAGAAACTCAGCATATGTATTGCTAGGATGAGGCATAGTCAATGTGGGAATTATAAGAGTTTTCTGTTAACTAGGCATTTCTAAACCTGAATCTTAATACTGTATGAATAATTTGACATTTAAATACCACCTGCTCTGTTTTTTATTAAAGGCAAAATATGTGTAGGAGAGAATCTAACAAGCTGATTGATCATCCTTCTGTACATTGAAAAATATTAGTTTGAGCTAAAATACTGTAAATAGAGAAAGAATGTAACAATCGAATGTTCAAATATACATATGTTAGTGAACTAATCACTTTATTAAACTTATTTGAACTTTGATAAGTCAATAATTCCTATAATCTTTATATTAATAACGTGGTTTCAAAAATATACTCATCATAAAATACTGTTGCATAAAATAACATGTTTTTTTAAAAAATCAGAAAAATTCTGAATGAAAAGTATGTTTTTAACTATTTGACATCACTAAAACCATTAAGAAAATTTAAATACAAATACAGGATCTGTAAGACCAAAACTGGATTATCAATGATCTGAACAATTAAAAAACTTGAAAACAAGTTAATCTCCAATTTGACTTTTAGCTGCTAAACAGAGAGACAATAATGCTTTATAATGTGGATAGAGACAACTTCTAGTTTGAATCTGAGTGCTGAAACAGATGGTTTTAGTGGAAAATGTGAACATGATTTCATATTTACATAATACAGATCCTAGAGATCACTCAATAATAATATTTTATTTTCATGAATTCTACTTTAGATGAGAAAAGATAATAAGAAATGAAAACAACTCTATATCCATTATGGGGAGAGATAATCTGGCACCTTTAGTTAAAAACAGCAGTACACCAAACACCTTATCATATCTAATAAAAAAGAAAAAAAGTCAGATATTGTGATATAAAATTCTATATTCCTACTCTTCTTTTCTAAGATAACCAGGATTTAAACTGTTATAATTTTAGAATATCTGCAGATTTAAATTTTACGCTAACATTGGATCCTAAATGTTAAAGTTTGATATGAACATATTCATAAATAGCCAAAAAATTTTACACAGTGTATACTGACTGACAAATAGAGGCCTATTCACACAGATGAAGATACACTTGTTTTAATGAAAGTAGTTTTCCTAAGTGAATAAAATTTAGTTATGACAATAGCATCCTTATCAGAAAGTTTGACTTCTCCTATGAAGTTTCCCTGGAGGCTCAGACGGTAAAGAATCTGCCTGCAATGCGGGAGACCTGGGTTTGATCTCTGGGTTGGGAAGATCTCCTGGAGAAGGGAATGGCTACCCACTCCAATATTCTTGCCTAGAGAATTCCATGGACAGAGGAGCCTGACAGGCTACAGTCCATGGGGTTGCAAAGAGTCAGACATGACTGAGCCACTTTCACTATGAAGTTAAAGATGTTTAAGCAATATAGTAGATTCAGGAACTTTGTAATTAACTGTAATTAAATTATTTGGAAATATTACTATAAATTCTGTACTCTTAGTCTTTGTATTAGTAAAATACACTTCTCCCATTCAGTTATTTAAAAGTATTTTAGTATATAGCCTTTGGTCTTTATTTTCTCTTGAGATGTTACATAATTACTTCTCAAATTCCTAAAAAAATAAATCACTGCTTTGTCTATTAATTTTTCTTGATTTTTTTGTTTGTTAATCTCAAAAGTTCTTTTGACTTTTAATATTCTTTTGGGTGAAAGCAATTACAAAGATAAAAAATCAGAAACCTAGAGATCTACAAGTGTAGCAAGGACAGGAGTAATACTTAATTACCTAAATATTTCATTCTGCCTTTCTATATTACTTTAGTGTAAATCTTTCAATACCTAGCTTAATTATCTATAAGAGGTATTCATTTTTTACCTTCGACATAGTTTAAGTATGTGCTCTTTAGTAAGTCCCCTAGTTTGTGAACACTGCCACAATGTAGAACTTTCCCCCTTAAAATGCAGTAAATTGGAACTGAAAACCTTGTGATCTCTGTAGACTGCATATACACTATGACATATGAACAATATTGTGTTGAGATGTGGGTTCTAGGTGGCTGGAGAGACTCATCCTATCTGTGTCTTATCCCTAAAGCTCTAGCTATGCAGCATCCAAAATTTAAATTTGAGTCTTGGTAAAAAAATAACTACATTATGAATAATCAGGGTACCTTTTGAATAGCTGACATTATAAATTTTAAGTTCATGAATGCAAAGGGTCAACTTTCATACTAAATATAGAGGATGAATCTGGTTGAGATACAAAGAAACAGATTTTTTTTTTCTATCACTTTCCAGATTCTTTAAAAGTTTGATCAGATTAATTTTCACCTTGATATTGTTGTTGTTTAGTCACCTAGATATGTCTAACTCTGTGACCCCATGGACTGTAGTCCACCAGGCTCTTCTGTCCATGGGATTCCCCAGGCAAGAACACTGGAGTGGGTAGCCATCCCCTTCTCCAGAGGATCTTCCAAGCCCAGGGATTAGAACCTAGGTCTCCAGTATTGCAGGCAGATTCTTTACCATCTGAGCCACCAGGGAAGTTTAGAAAGTCACAACATACAAAACAGCCAATTGAATCACATCTCAAGGTAATGTCATGTCAAGATTGATGTTATATGATCAAAAGCAAGCAAGCAAACAAACAAAAACTAATAGAGCATACCACATGGAGGAATAAGAAAAAGGAGGAAACTTCCTTCCCATGAATTCTGTCAAAAATGTATAGAAGGTCTTCCAGGAATTTTTGAAAGCTTAGTTTCTTTTCTTCGTGGTGGGAAGAATCAGGCTCATCTCTACTTAAACTGACAGCAGTATTTTTAAAAAGGACCAGAGGTATGAGTTAAGACAAGAGTCTATGGCTGACTTTAAACAAAATACACTTGGAAAACAAAATTTGGAATTATAAATGCAAAAGAAGAAAGGTTAGTATAGTACTTCAAAATGTAAGATATTCCAACTTATATCTACTCATATTCAAGAAGAACTAATGTTTTTTCCATATTTGCTAAAGATCAATGGCAACTGTAATCATATTAACGTGAAAAACCATTAACATCATTTCTTTGAATTCTCATCTTAAAAGGCTTATCTATTCTAAAATTGGGGCTTCCCAGGTGAAGTGAGTGGTACTGCAGGAGAACTGACTGCCACTGCAGGAGACATAAGAGATGCAGGTTTGATGCCTGGGCCCAGAAGATCCCCTGGAGAAGGGCATGGCAACCTACTCCAATATTCTTGCCTGGAGAATTCCATGGACAAGAAGAGCCTGGAGGGCTACAGTCCATGGGGTTGCAGAGTCAGACACGACTGAAACGATGTAGCACACACATTTTATAATTATTTTCAATTTTGTGTTGTTTGACATAATTTAAACAAGTCTCTCCTAAAAAAGCATGGGCATATAAAAACAGCCCCTAAAATTACTCTCCAAGCAGATATCAACATGAAGTAACTAACAATTTTTATTTATTTGAAGAAAGATAGAAGAACTATGGCTATGATCCTGAATTTTACAACTGATAATAATGATGGAAACTGCTTTATTATTTTGCCATTGTTTGTAAAATTGCCCTTTTTTACCTAAAAGACTTCAATGATTCAATATTTACTGTATCTTAAATGAGTGCTAGATATAAAGGCAGACTCTATGGATATTTCTATATTTTTCCCAATTTAGGGTAATATCCAGATGATATCAAATAGTTTCAATCTATAATGCTTAAAACTCATGTAGAGAGATAATCAATAATTAAGGAATAATAAAATGTATTACTTACCTTTCCAGAAACAATTTTTTCATAAATCTGAATTGGTTGGTCTGCAAAGAATGGGGGGTAGCCAGCCGCCATTTCATAGATTAACACTCCTAACGCCCACCAATCCACTGCCTTATTGTAGCCCTAAGATAAACCACACCAAATGGCAATCATTACTTAATTCTCTCAGAAGAGAATGAAGTCAATTTATTTCAAAATGATCTTCAAGCACATGAAATTTTCAAAAAGGCAGTTGCTGAGCAGTTATTCAGGATAAAATAAAAAAGAAAATATATTCCAGATATTGAAACTGAATATTAAGAAATACTATTAAATCTTCTTCCTAAAATCATTAAGAGTATTAGAGACAATAAAATATGCCCTGTTTAATTGGGATAATTTAGTTTTTGTTCAACAATAGGAAGGGAATTGGATGAAATTACCTCTTAAAGCCTAATCTATTGTGTAGTATTATGAATCAGATTTTCTAGAGAATACTTAAGAAAGGTCAAAAGTTTTGAAATGAGAGTAGATATTGTACTTCATGATAAATGCTAAAGTTGACTTCAAAATATATTGGTGGGTTTAGGAGGGTAAATATATTGGTGGGTTTAGGAGGGTAAATATATTAGGGATAATCCCATCAGATCTTATTAAAACCAAAAGCTTAATGTGGAACCTAATGAATGTAAATATTTAAGTAAACTTTATCCATCCACTGTTTTTGTTTCTCATCTCTAAAAGGTATACAGGAAAGATACCTAATTCATGGAGTTTTATGGGGACTACATCAAGTGAAAGGAAATAATATAAAAGTGTGTTATAAACCAAATGTACAATTCTAAGGTTATTCTTAATTGAGTTTTTCTTTTCATGTTAAACTTACTAAAATGAAGACCTAGAAGTATTGATAAGAAAATAAGAAAAAAATTTATATGTTTATATAAAGTTTGATAAACCATAATCAGTGTCAATTGGCACAAAAGATTATGGGGGAAAAAAAATACAACTTTATCATGGATAGAAATGAGCTGAGTTCTTGCCAGATCTTTTGGTCTACCCACTTAATTACCTTCACCACTCCCACTATTCCAACTTTTCATTAAAATTTTAGCTTTACAAATAATTTTATTTTCAAATTACTGGTTAAAATATAATGATATAGAGATTCTATTTTTCTTTTTATTTCCTGCTTCTATATGTTTTAAAGAGAGAGAGACTAGTAAAATAGGGATAACACTTTGTTTTGCTAATAGAAATGGGCATTAACTATGCTTTTCTTTAAATGCAACTCACTAATAATGTAATTACAATGTTTTTCGCTATAACAAAAGCATATACTGTTAAAATAGATCCTTTTATCAAGTTCTGATTTCTTTGTTTTAGATTGTGTGCTAATGTTTATAATAAGTATGCCAGATGCTTTTAATACCCTAGTTAAAGACAATTAAATCAATAAGAAAAACTAAATTATAATAGATAGATGGACAAAGGACATGAACTAAGGACTCATACATACACACAAAGCAATACCAAATTGTTATTAAGCATTAAAAAATCTAATAATCAAAGTCATGAGACTTAAAATAATTAGCTATCAGTTACTATCTATCAAATTACTAATGATCTTTTAAAACAAGAATACCCAATGCTGGAGAAAGTGTGGTGAAATAGATACTCCTTAAACACTACTGAGAAGTGTAAAATGTTACAATTTTTTTTGGAAAGTCCTTTGGCAATATGTATTGAAAACCTTAGAAATATGTATGTATTGAATATGTATTGAATATATGTATGAATATGTATGTTTCAATATGTATTGAAAACCTTAAAAATATTCTCTGACCCTGTAATTTCACTTTTAGGAATCTATCTTAAAAATAATTTAAAATATAGAAAAAAGCTTTATGGACAAAGACATTTATCACAGTCTTTTACAAAAGAAAAAAAGGGAAACAAGTTGAATATTCAACAACAGAAGAATGACAAAATACAAAATAGTGCATTTTAAAACAAGCAATTAAATTACGTTTGCAGGATAATTATTACTCAAGTGAGAAAAGCTGAATACAAAATTGTATATTCACTGAAACATGCATAGAAAAATATATTGAAATGTTTTTTAAAAAGGCTACCTCTGGGTAGTGAGATTGAAAGTTTTTTGATTCTTTCTTTATGGTTTTCTATATTTCCCAAATTTCAGACAATGAATATCTATTTCTCTACACACACACACACACATTTTTTCAGGTTTTGGTGCTTACAGTGGCATCACATTATCTGTTAAATGTACTTAAAGAAAAGAAATGTTAGTGGCAATGACATTTAATTATAAAAGATTAAAAGTTATAGATGATTTAAATTATGAAAGATAATGAAAGGAAAGCTGAAAGAATTCTCTTGTTCTAACACTTCTGCAGTTAGCCAAATTTCAATTATTCAGAGGGTAGTTAATTAATGCATAAATATCAACACATATATCTTATCCTTTTCTCTTTCCTGACTCCTGTCTGAACCATTACTATCAGTTTCTCCTTTCTAGCTTTTACCACCAAGGGATGGAAGTAGAAAGGAAAATGAAAGTTAAACTACCCTTTTAGAAATGATTAAAAATTTCTCTCACCACATTTTCACTGTTGAGAAAAAGTAGAACTGTCTTCAATAAGATTACAACTGTCTTCAATAAGATTATAACTATTTAATTGCTATAATGTTTCTATTTTTAAACTAAAATTTTAAAAAATAATTCACATACTTTTTTTCCACTTAAGTGGTAAAATTGAAACAATGTGTTAGGGGAGTGTAATCTCCTCCATTCTGTCTCTTCTTAATAAAAATTTGAAGCAATGGACGTTAAAAAGCTTGTTCTAACTACCTAACAAAAGGAAGAATAGACAACTAGTACATATATATCATCTTTAATTTGCCTCTTGGTGTAACCCAGAGCAAGGACTCTCTGCCCTCCTGTTACTGGGAATAATTATGAAAAGGCTATGCTTCTGGTTTCAAAACATGGATCTAAAGGCCATATTTATTTAAACTAATTCTCTCAGCTTTAGAGTTAAAATCAACAGCTTATGAGATTAGTGGTAGACTCTAAATAATTGATTTTTAGTAATTATGCACAAAGATTTAAATTCATATGTAGATTAAATAAACATGTAAAATTAGATCATAACTTTTTTTAAAAATAAAAGTCCACAGTGATGCATGCCTTATATTTTTACTTCTTACATAATGATACTATAAATATACCTTGCTGAGAATGATTTCTGGAGCCAAATATTCTGGAGTGCCACATAATGTCCAAGTTCTGCCTTTAACTCTTTTGGCAAACCCAAAGTCTGTGACCTATAAAAGATAAAAAGCCTGTAAACATTTGTTATTTCATAATAAATATATTTACTGTACCTAAGTTGAAAGTTAAAAATCAGGGTTAAAATTAACACCCTGAAAAAAAATTAAGTCCATGTAATTGAGACTAATCCATTAAGGCCACTATTTAGTGAATAAAGATTAACGCAACACCAACCTGGAAAACCCTTCCCTGACTCAACGAAACAAATGAACCAAAAAGTTTCAATAAACATGAAGCAGTGCTAGAAGTGTTCCTGAAGTTCAACATTGTCTTCTGCCCTTAATTATATCATCAGAAGTTGCAAAGCATCATTGGGAGAATCTTAACTGTGTAAAAAGGAGTGCTCCTGATGCATTGAGAGTAGAAACGGAAAGGAAACACTGCCACCAGTCCAGTATTGGTAGCTGGGGATCCTCTGGTAACTGCACTGTAGAGTTAAAAAGCATAGTCTCAGGACAAGCTGATGGGATTTAAATTATGCTCTACCTGTGTGACCTTGCAGTATCTTAGTTTCATTAATCTTAAAATGAGAATAACAGTAGTATTTACATTTCATACTGTTATCAAAATTAAAAGAAGTGACACATGTGAAACACTTGGAACGATGCCTGGCACTAAATGAGTACTCACAAATTTGGCTATTCTTCCTTTATGCAGGAGCCTGTGCACAACCTGTGCACAGTTCACAATGAAAGGAGATATAAACAGGTTCTATCTTTGATGGAACTTTTGGTCCTCTGTAATAGCAACAGAACTGTTAATTCAATTTAAGCTATTAGGAAGAACTGTCTCCCTCAAAGGAAAAAAAATCCAATTTTGGTAGTTGTGGTTAAAAATATATAACTTCTTACCTAGTATGTTCTCAAATAAATTACACATAATGTGTTCAAGTCATACCTGGATATAACCTTGGTGGTCAATTAAGAGATTTTCAGGTTTTAGATCTCTGTAGATGAGGTCTAGTGAATGGAGGTACTCGAATGTTAGCACTATCTGAGCTGCATAGAACCGTGCATGGGGTTCACTACGAAGAAACAAAACATTGATTTTTGGTAAAATGGGTTAACATATAGTAACTAGTAGATTACACAAAAAATAACATGAGGTAGAGGCATTTTGGGAGCAAAAGATACTTTTTTTCTTTTAAACATATGTAAAGAATCTTGTTAGTTTCCAAATATTTTTAAATCTATAAATCATCTTCAAATAATGCTTTTATATGCTTAGTGAGCAGCATATGTTGAAGAAAACTATAACTCTCAGATTGCCATCGTAATTTAAATTATTGTTGGCCATACTACAAGATACTAAGAATGAAAAGCACCAGTTAGATTGTCTATCAGGGCCATTGCTGTTGTTGATAAGCTCCATATACCTTTCCCATAAATTTCTAGTACTTAAAGAATTTCTGCTTTTATCTGCAGATTTAAGCCATTATACCCATGCTGTTACTATTACAAAAGGGATATATGCTCATTATAGGAAAAAAGCCATAAAATATTAACGAAGAATAAAGATACTAATAATCTCATTCAGAAACCAGATTCAATCCTGGTGTTTGAATTTCCAAATCTTTCACTATGCATGTTTCTACAAATATCTAAACATAGGTATAATCTGTATATTTACATAAATACACACAATTCTGGATGCATAGATTAGATTAACTGATTTGTTGCTGCTTCTGTTGTTTAGTCATGTCCAACTCTTTTGCAACTCCATGGACTATAGCCCACCAGGCTTCTCTGTCCATGGGGTTTTCCAGGCATGAATACTGGCATGGGTTGCCATTTCTTCCTCCAGGGGATCTCCTTGACCCAGGGATTGAACTGATGTGTGTGTGTGAAAGTTGCTCAGTCGTGTCCAACTCTTTGCGACCCCATGGACTATACTCCAGGCCAGAATACTGGAGTGGGTAGCCTTTCCCTTCTCTAGGGGATCTTCCCAACCCAGGGATCAAATAGGGGTCTCCTGAATTGCAGGTGGATTCTTTACCAACTGAGCTATCAGGGAAGTCTCCTGCATTGGCAGGTGAATTCTTAACCACTGAGCTGCCAGGGAAGCACAGATTAACTGACAGATTAGGGTAATCTTGATGCCACATTCTAAGTATTATTCCAAAAGGATGTACTGATTTTCCAGTTTGAGTTTCTGGTTCATCTTCATTTGAATTCTGCTAATCTTCCTAGTATATTGCAATGACTTTCAGATTTGTGTCCTCAATGAACAACCTTAACTATGAATAGAATTTCCCTCAAGATGGTTCATAGGAGTTTGATTTGGTAGCACCAGAAATAGGAATTCTAAAAAAAAGATTGTATATGCTGTTCCTTTTGCTTGTCATGTACTACATTTCCAAGGTCCTAGCCTGATACATACCAAGTGCTCAGCAAATATTTGTTAAATTAATGAATGAATATGAGAAGGAAAACTTTTCTGTGGCAATATTTTATAATATCCTTCCATTTCCAGCCCTATCACAACACTGTAACAAGCTACAACACATGTCCTATGACAAGAAATGAGAATACTGTAAAGGAGACTGGAAAAATCACCCTGGTAATTGAAACATTTATCCCCAATTCTGGAAACGATTGACCTAGGAAGTCCCTTCCTATTTTCTTAATATGCCTGTTTGTATAAGATCTACTTTTATCTTATATTTATCATCATAAACATAAGATGCACTCAGCATTTTGTATTTATGTCCACATTAATATTTGATTGGAGGTACATAAACATTACACAGACTTTTAATCAAATTGTTGAAACGTAAGAGCAAAATATTTCTATAAGGATAGTTTAATGCTGTAGCAGCTTTAAGTCTAGACAGCTACTATGTAAGTAGAGAATCGTAACGACTCCATTGATTCTGATTAATGCTACGCTCAACAATAATTCAGTCTTGTCTCAAAGTTTCTAAGGCTGGAGTTAACAACCTTTCAAGTGTATAAATAATGTGTGAAAGGTTAGAAAGATAGTGTCTCTGTGCGAATTATGCCAACCACTGGCCTTCCTATTTATCAAGTGTTAAAGAAAGAAGAGTGTGGGGAGTTGCAAAGAAAGGAAGTAGTCACAGAAAATGGATAAACTATTTTTTGAAGACAGGCTTAGGTATGGTAATTCAGTGTTAAACTTAAAATTATCATAGGGCAATTCTGGACTGCCTGGACAAGGAGTGTAAGACAGGACAACAGGGAGTTAAAACAAAAATCATTAAATAGAAGTTACTCTGCATTAGCTCAGTGCTTGACACATATTGGATGCCCTATACATTAGGTTAATAAATGAATTGTGGTTTAGGCCTCAGGAAGCTAAAATAACTCTCATATTGGCCTATTATGAATATAATCTCATGCTAATCTCAATTCATATTTTTATAATATGAATTGAATTATCATCTTCAGTCATCTGAATTCATACTGATGTTTTAATTATATCAATATATAGTATATTGAGTGAAGTTGAACTTGCTCTTGGTTTTAGCCTAATTCTAAAAGTGATTATTAATGAATAGTAGGAGTTTACAAAGTATTATGCACAGGTAAAGCTAATAGAATCTAAAAACTATTTTAATAACTGTGTGACCTTATTAGCAATAACTTAGTAAGTTACTGCTTTTTAAAAAAATTATATACATATGTTTAAAACTGATACATATGTTTAAAACATACATATGTTTATGTATATACATATGTTTGTTACATATTTATACATATAGATATGTGTAAGTTACATACATGTGTTTAAAACTCAACATGGCAACATTAGGAGAATAAATTTGTGCAAAATGAACTTTCATAATTTTACCACCATGATACTATGATTATCTTTTCTATATATTTATTAATATATTTCTTACTTGTCTTCATACTTACATAAGCCTTTTCCTCAGAGATATATTACTAATATTTATTCACTAAATATTAGTTTAAATTCAATTAATTTTTACAGTACCTGGAAATTCTTCAAATAATGGACCCTCATGATACCTACTAATGCTAGAATATTTACACTGCTATAATGGTGTTTTTAGTTAACTTTTAAAACTCAATAATGTTTGTATAGCTAAAATATTACGAATTTAAATGAAATAAATTTTTAGCATTGACAAAAACTTATTTGGTTTAAAACAAACACACAGCATATAAGTATTTGAGAAGCATAAAGTATTAGTTACCTGAACCTTCCAATTCTTCTTAGATGTGAAAACATTTCACCACCAGGAACATATTCCATAACCATGTATAAATTAGAATTATCCTATTAAGTAAAAAGAATAAATAAATCAAAACTATGAAACTTAGATTATTTCTCATGAAAATATTTTAAGGTGACACCATGTACAATTAGAAAAAGACAAGTTAAAAATCTGATAGATTACTAACATCAGGAAATAGAGAATAAATGGAACATGCTCTCACTTTTGTACACTGGGGCACTTATTTTTTTCCCTGGTACTCTTGCCACAGATTGGTCTGGGATTTTTGCTGTTCCTGCTCTTACAGGAAATACTTAACTCTTGAACAATTAAACACTGGGGTAATGACTTAATGCTATAGTGTAAGCAAAAGTTTAAAAATAATTTGAAAAATAATATTTACATTTTATGCACCTAAATAAGATCAGAGAGATTAATAATTTTGAACATCATTCTAAATACACAGGTCTTCACTTGATTTAACGAATAAAAGAGGACAAAGGAGAAAGGTTAAAATGTTCCATATTAATCCACTGGTAGAGAGATGCCAAGTATCATCCCAAATAGCTGAAAAGCTGCCAACTTAAAGAATAAATCTTTTGCAACTTTATAAGGTGCTTGAGCAGAGGGCCAAAGACTATTTTGCTTCAATAAATGAAGAGGCTAGAACACAAATTACAAGTAAAAGAAGACGGTGAGACTGCAGCAGAAAAGGTTCAAGAGGAGAAGCTATGTGGATGTATCCATTTGTATGAGTGTAAGATATGCTTAATAAGATGTCACTATGAATTTTAATAAACTGAAATACTTGATCTTATAATACCATTTCATGAAAAATTACACATTATCTTTAACAATTTCCTCAAGAACAGTAAAAACCTTTTCAAATGTCAGCTAAGTTTTTAAGCACAACAGGACTTACATAAAATCTAAATATATTACTTTTTTGTTTATCCATATTTTCCAGCTTTATCATATAGATTAGAATCCTACTACAGTTTCATATTTTAAAAAATATGAAGTTGAAAATATTTTATTTTGATAGAAGTAAAATTTACCTTAAAAGCATATTCCAGTCGAACAAGAAAAGGAAAATTCACTGCCTGTAATATTCTTTTCTCATTCAAAGTATGCTCTATTTGCTTCAGTTTAACAACCTGTAATTGAGAGGAAAAGATATATTTAATGTATTTGAACAAAATTTAAAAGTTTCTATAATTTAAAAAATTAATTAATTTATTTTAATTGGAGACTAATTACAATATTGTGGTGGTTTTGCCATACATCGACATGAATACAGGTCTGGGACAATTCAGAAGGATGGGATCGGGAGGGAGGTGGGAGGGGGTTTCAGGAAAGTTGCTATAATTTAAAAGAAGAAAATTTTCCATATAATAATGAACTTGCAGAAGCAGGATTGCCAATTTAAATACAGATAATAAGAATAATAACTACCAATGAGAATTATCAGATTCAAATGAAATACCTAACAGGGGTTTAAAATTTAGTCTTCAGAATGTCAAATATAATTTTCAGTTAAGAAGCAAGAGCTATGAAGAAAGAGGTTCATAATAAATTACCTAAAAAGTTAATATATGACAATACTTGGGTCTTAATGACTTATTGGCCACTAAAAGAACTGGTACAAATAACTGTAATAAGTAGGTATTGATTTTAAATCTTGAGAAGATAAGCAAGAAAATTAAAGATTAAGGAAAAGTCAATGATTTTTAAAAAGTGGGTAAAAATGAACAATCTGTTAATATCATTATATCTGAATAAATACAAGAACAAATTCTAAAACTTCAATTTACATAGCCACAAACTATTGACAAAAATGACTGTCTTTATAACAAATAGGTCATTTAGGATTGATCAATTGATCTATTCCACTGGATAGTCTAATCAATCAGGTCCATAGCAGGGAAAGCAACTTATCTTGACCTACTGAAGACTGTTATTTTATACCAAAAGAGGTTCTATTCTGAATTGAACATTAATACGAAAGGTAATTAAAGGGCTTCCCTGGTGGTCCAGTGGTTAAGAATCTGCCTTGCAATGCAGGAGACACACTGATCCCTGGTCCAGGAAGATTGCACATGCCTTGGAGCAACTAATCACATGCGCCACAACTCTAGAGCCTGTGTTCCGAAATGAGAAGTCACGGCAACGGGAAGCCCGTGCATCACAACTAGACAGTAGGCCCCAAATACTACAACTAGAGAAAGCCCGAGTGCAGCAACAAAGACCTAGCACAGCCAAAAACAAAAAATTCTTTAAAGTCTTTGTATAAAAAAAGGTAATCAAAGACACTGTCCATTATTAGGATATAAAATTACAGTATAAAAATAATGCTGAGTAAAGAATAGTTGACTGAGAGTCAGAAGACCTGTGTTTTAGTCTAGACCTTCTATTCAACCAGCTTTGTGACACTGGAGATACTGCAACTCACTACTTTTTCCTACCTGAAAATATGAAGTGGCTGAATCACTATTAGTCCATACTTATTACAATAAATTATATAACATTAGCTGGAGAATTATTGTTGCTTTGTGCTTACTTTTTATTCATAGACTGATTTTATTTTTTTTTTAAAGCAGTTTCAGGTTCACAGCAGAATCAAACATAAAGTACAAGATTTCCCATGTATCTTTTGCCCCACACATGCCTAGCCTCCCCTATTATCAACATTCTTCACCAGAGTGGACATTTGCTACAATCAATGAACCTATACTGACCCATTATTATCTCCATTAGTTTGATCAGGGTTCACTCTTGGTGTTGTACATTCTATGGGTTTGAACAAATGTGTAATGACACGTACCCACCATTATAATATACAGAGTAGTTTCACTGGTTTTGATATCAGGGTGATGGTGGCCTCATTCAAAGAAGTCACAAGCATTCCCTCCTCTGTAATTTTTTGGAATAGTGTGAGAAGGATGGATGAAAACTCTTATTTGAATATTTGGTAGAATTCATCTGTGAAGCCATCTGGTCCTCAGCTTTGTTGAGAGTTTTTAAAATTACTGGTTCAGTTTCATTACTGGTAATTGGTATGTTCATATTTTCTATTTCTTCCTATTTCAAGCTTGAGAGAGTGTACTTTTCTAGGATTTCCATTTCTTATAGTTTGTCCATTTTATTAGCATTGTAATCTCTTGTGATACTCTGTATTTCTGTGGTGTCAGTTGTAACTTCTTTTTCATTTCTGATTTTATTTGAGTCTTCTTTTTTACTTGATGAGTCTGGTTAAAAGTTCTTATTAATTTTATTTATCTTTTAAAGAACCAGCTCTTGGTTTCAGAAATCTTTTCTACCGTGTTTTTTTTTTTTTTTTAGTCTCTATTTCATTTATTTCTGTTCTGATCTTTATGATTTCTTTCCCTTCTACTAAATTTGGGATTTGTTTATTTTTCTTTTTCTAGTTCCTTTAGGTGTAAGATTAGGTTGTCTGAAATTTTTTTCTTGTTTCCTAAGGCAGTCTTGTATCACTGTAAACCTCCTTCTTAGAAATGCTTCTGCTGTGTCCCACAGATTCTGGATCATTGTGTTTCATTTTCATTGTTTCCAGGTATTTGCTCATTTCCGCTTTGATTTCTTCAGTGACCCAGTGGTTGTGTAGTAGCACACTGTTTAGCTTCCATGTTGTTTGTGTTTTTTGCACTTTTTTTGTAGTTGATTTCTCATTTCATATAATTGTAGGCAGAAAAGGTGCTTGATATGATTTCAACATTCTTATATTTATTAAGATTTATTTTGTAGCCTAGCATTAATCTATCCTTGGAGAAGGCAATGGCAACCCACTCCAGTACTCTTGCCTGGAAAATCCCACGGGCGGAGGAGCCTGGTAGGCTGCAGTCCATGGGGTCACTAAGAGTCAGACATGACTGAACGACTTCACTTTGACTTTTCACTTTCATGCATTGGAGAAGGAAATGGCAACCCACTCCAGTGTTCTTGCCTGGAGAATCCCAGGGACGGTGGAGCCTAGTGGGCTGCCGTCTATGGGGTCGCACAGAGTTGGACATGACTGAAGTGACTTAGCAGTAGCAGCATTAATCTATCCTGGAGAATTTCCATGTGCGCTTGAAAAGAATGTTTATTCTGTTACTTTGGGGTGGAATTTTTTGTATATAGGTATTAAATTCATCTAGTATAATGTATCAGTTCACACCAGTGTTTATTGATTTTGTCTCACTCCAATTGAGTGATATAAGTGAGATATTAAAGTCCCCTACTATTAATATGTTACAATCAATTTCTTCCTTTATGTTTGTTAATATTTGCTATATGTATTTGGCTGCTCCTATGGTTCTTCAGTCACTCAGTTGTGTCTGTCTCTTTGCAACCCCATGGACTGCAGCCCACCAGGCTCCTCTGTCCAAGGGATTTCCCAGGCAAGAATACTGGAGTGGGTTGCCATTTTCTTCTCCACTCCCATGGTAGGTGCATATACATGTATAATTGTCATTACTTCTTCTTAGATTAACCCCCTTTGTAATTCCCTCTTTGCCTCTTATTATAGTCATTGTTTTATACTCTATTTTGTCTTAATATAAATATTCCTATTCCAGTTTTCTTTTCATTTCCATTTGCATGGCATATTTTTTTTTTTTTTTTTTACCATCTCTTCACTTACAGTCTGTGTGTCTTTAAGATTTGTAGTGAGTCTCTTGTAGGCAACATATACATAGGTTTTGTTTTCTCTTTTAATCCATTCAGCTTTTAGTTCATTTACACTTAAAGTAATTATTGATAGGTATGTACTTATTGCCATTTGGGTAACTGTTTTCAGGTTTTATTTTGTTCCTTTCTTCTTTTGCTAACTTCCCTTGTGATTTGATATCTATCTTTAATGTTATGTTTGGATTCTTTCCTCTTTTTTGTGTGTCTGTATTATAGATTTTTGGTTTGTGGATACAAGTAGGTTTATATATAGAAATATATATATATAGTTACTTAAATCAACCATCTCTTAAATTTTAATGCATTCTAACAATCCCACATTTTTACTTCCCCCTGCTAAACATTTACGGAGAAGGCAATGGCACCCTACTCCAGTGCTCTTGCCTGGAAAATCCCATGGACGGAGGAGCCTGGTGGGCTGCAGTCCATGGGGTCGCTAAGAGTCGGACACGACTGAGCGACTTCACTTTCACTTTTCCCTTTCATGCATTGGAGAAGGAAATGGCAACCCACTTCAGTGTTCTTGCCTGGAGAATCCCAGGAACAGGGGAGCCTGGTGGGCTGCCGTCTATGGAGTCGCACAGAGTCAGACATGACTGAAGCGACTTAGCAGCAGCAGCAGCAGCTAAACATTTAATGTTTTTAGATGCCACAAAAGACGTATTAAAACTAATAAATTATTTTAGTAAGGTTTCACAATATAAAATAAATAAGAATATTTTGTGTTTTAATACACTAAAAACAAACTATCACAAAGAGAAATCAAAACAGTCTCACTTACAATTGCATCAAAAAAAAAAAAAAAAAGTAAAACATCCAGATAAATCTAACCAAGGAGATAAAAACCTGTACTTGGAAAATGAAAACACATTGATGAAATAAACTACAAATGACACAAACAAATGGGAAGACACACTGTGCTCATGGATTGGAAGACTTAACATTATTAAAACGGCCATACTACCCACAGTAATTTACAGATTCAATGCAATCTCTTATCAAAATACCAGTGGTGTTTTTCACAGAACTAGAATAAATAATTCTAAAATTTATTTGTAAACACAGCCCTGAATAGCCAAAACAATCTTGCAAAAGAACAAAGCTGCAGGTATGCTTCCTGATTTCAAAGTATACTACAAAGCTATAGTAAACAAAGCAGTATGGTACTGGTATAAAGAAAGGCAAACAGACCAACAAAACAGAATAGAAAGCTCAGAAATAAACCCATACTTATATGGTCAATTAATCTACCAATGAACAAGGCAAGAATCTACAATGGGGAAAAAGACAGTCTCTTCAATAAATACTGTTGGGAAAATTGAACAGCTATAAGCAAAAGAATCAAAGTGGATTATTTTCTCATACCATATACAAAAATAAACTCAAAATAGATTAAAGACTATTGTAAGACCTGAAACTATAAAACACCTAGAAGAAAACACAGAAAGTATGCTCTTGATACTTGTCTCAGAAATATTTTTTTGGATATGTCTCCTCAAGCAAGGGAAGCAAAAACAAAAATAAACATATGGGACTACATCAAACTGAAAAGCTGGTGCACAGTAAAGGAAGCTATGAACAAAACAAGAAGACAGCCAACTAGATGAGGAAAATATCTGCAAACAATTATATGATAAAGGGTTAATACCCAAAATATACAAAAAAGTCATACAACTGAATATCAAAAAACAATCAGATTGAAAAATGGGCAGAGGACTCAAAAACACATTTTTCCAAAGATGACATACACAAAGTCAACAGGTACATGAAAAAATGTTCAATATCAGTAATTATCAGTTCAGTACAGTTCAGTTGCTCAGTTGTGTCTGACCCTTTGTGACCCCATGAATTACAGCACACCAGGCCTCCCTGTCCATCACCAACTCCTAGAATTCTCTCAAACTCATGTGCATTGAGTTGGTGATGCCATCCAGCCATCTCATCCTCTGTCGCTCCCTTCTCCTCCTGCCCCCAATCCCTCCCAGCATCAGGGTCTTTTCCAATGAAGGCCAAAGTATTGGATTTTCAGCTTTAACATCAGTCCTTCCAGTGAACACCCAGGACTGATCTCCTTCAGGACGGATTGGTTGGATCTCCTTGCAGTCCAAGGGGATCTCAAGAGTCTTCTCCAACACCACAGTTCAAAAGCATCAATTCTTCGGCTCTCAGCCTTCTTCACAGTCCAACTCTCACATCCATACATGACCACTGGAAAAGCATAGCTTTGACTAGACGGACCTTTGTTGGCAAAGCAGTATCTCTGCTTTTCAATATACTATCTAGGTTGGTCATAACTTTCCTTCCAAGGAGCAAGCGTCTTCCGACTTCATGGCTGCAATCACCATCTGCAGTGATTTTGGAGCCCCAAAAGGGAAATGCAAATCACAATCACAATGAGCTAACACCATATACCTATTAGAATGGCTATTATCAAAAAGACACAAATAACAACTGTTGGCAAGGACATGGAGAAAATGGAACCCTCCTGTACTGGTGATGGGAAGATAAATTGGTAAGGTCCCTATGGAAAACAGTAATGGGGTTCTGCAAAAAAATTAGAACTATTACATAATCCAGCAATTCCACTTCAGAGTATTTTTCTAAAGAACACAAAAACACTAATTCAAAAAGATATATGCACCTCTATGCTAACTGCAGTGTTATTTATAATAGCCAAAATATGGAAGTAACCTAAGTGTCCATTAATAGATGGACTGTTAAAGAAGATGGAATAAAATGGGATTGACTCAGCCATAAAAAAAGAAGGAAATCTTGCCATTAGTGACAACATAGGTGGACTTAGAGGGTATGAGGGTATTATGCTAAGTAAAATAAGTCAGACAGACAAAGAAAAATACTGTTATGATATCTCTTATATGTTGAATCTAAAAAACATATGAACAAACAAAACAAAATAGAAACAAACTCATAGATACAGAGAACTCAGAGTGGAGGGGGTTTGGTGGATGAGTGATACAGGTAAGGGAGATTAAGAGATACAAACTTTAAGAGCTTACAAAAGAAAGAGTTACAAAATAAATGAGTCACAGGTATAAAGTACACCATACGGAAAATGTGCTCATTGTGCTGTGCTTGGTTGGTCAATTAAGTCCAGATCTTTGCGATCCCATGTACTGTATCCCACCAGGCTCCTCTGTCCATGGGATTTTCCAGGCAATAATACTGGAGCGGGTTATCATTTCCTCCTCTAGGGGATCTTTCTGAGCCAGGGATTGAACCTGCGTCTCCTGCATTGGCAGGTGGATTCTTTACCACTGAGCCACCTATAATCAATAATATTATGATAACTTTGTGCAGTGACAGATGGTAATTAGATTTATTGTAGTGATCATTTTATAATGTATACACATATCAAATCATGTTGTACACCTGTAACTAATATAGTATTTTAGGTCTATTATGCTTCAAACAAACAGATTTGAAACATTTTGTTGTTGTGCTAGCAATACAAGTATACTAGTCACTTATCCTGTCTCAGATCCAATTATCTCATCTAGATAATTAGGTTAAGAACTAGTTGAGATGGCTCTCTAAGAGCTCCATGCTCAGATTATATAAATCAGGAGCAGAAAGTTCAAGGATGAGTTGAAGCTTGGACAAGAGTACACAGGGAAAGCATACAGAACATGAAGTAGAAAGAGTGGATAGTCCAGAGATTGAGATTAGCAGTCTTTACAGATAAGACAGAAGAAAAAAAAATAGAACAAAATATGAAAAACCACATGAAAAAGAAGAGCCCAGAGAGAAAACAGTATAATCAGGAGCATAGGGTTCCAAAAGTCCAGGGACAAGACGGTTTAAAGACAGCAGTCTGTACAGTCACAGGCTCTAAAAAAGTCACATAAGATGAGCAAAAAGAGTCCACTGGACTTGGTGATTAAGTCACTGGATTGGTGACCCATGGTAATGTTATTTCAGTGGAGTAGCAAGAAGTAGGAGATAAACAAGAAGGCAGCTAAATTGTTGTGGGTTAAAGATTAAAAGGAAGTGGGTTAGTGGGCAGGGTGATTAAACTATTTTTTCAAGAAGCATAGCTAGAAAAGATATGTGAAAGAGGGCAGAAGACAAAGATACACAAATGTGTGTATGAGTGTATTTAATTTTAGAGACTTAAGTCATTATTCCTTTTCATGTTAGAAGTTAATTTTGTTTTTGTTTTAAAGTAGAGGTTGGACTGAAACCTCAAACCAGTCTAATGTTGTGCTGTCCAACATGGTAGCCACTAACCACATGAGGTTATTTAACACTTGAAAGGTGCCAAGTTGAAGGGCAATGTACTGTTAGTGTAAAATAAACATCAGATTTTGGAACCTGATATGAAAAAAAGAATACAAAACACCTCAGTAATTTTTATGTTAATTACATATGGCAGTGATAGTATTTTAGATACCTCAGGCTAAATAAAGTTCTATTAATTAAGATTAATTTTTACTTTTTTAAAAATGGAGCTACTAAAAACCTTAAAATGACATATGTGCCTCACATTGTATTTCTGTTGAATACTACTAGTTTTATCCACCATCTATAACCCTGATTACTAGCTAAGTACTGTTTCCTCCATATTTTCCTATCTATACTCCAATAAGCCAAAATGTCATTCTTGGGTACATAACGTCTGTAAGATAACAAATCAAGATTTGCCATTTTTCTTTTACTTTCCTTCAATCATGATTACTAGAAAAATAGAAGCTTAATATTTAAAGCATGAATAATTCAGACATTCTGATTCATTTGTGCGTGCTCAGTCATGTCCAGCTCTTTGCAATCCCATGGACTGTGGCCCACCAGGTTTCTCCGTCCATGGAATTTTCCAGGCAATAATATGCAGAAGGTTGCTATTTCCTACTCTAGGGGATATTCCTGTACTAGGGATCGAACCAACATCTCTTGCATCTCAGGCAGATTCTTTACCACTTAGCCACCTGGGAAGACCTTCTAATTCATTAGGTAGTGGCAATATATTATAAATATTCAAATTTAATTTTTAATTATTTTTTTAGCTATAACTGATATATAACACTATTAGTTTGATGTGTACAATATAAAGATTTGATATTTGTTACAGTATGCAGGTTTTCAAATTTTTCCCTGCTTAACTTACATTTTAAATTAAACAACTCAATCATGTTAAACAACAAGGCTTCAACTGTCAATTAAAATAAGTCATAAAATAAATCACTAAATTTCTTTTACCTCAATCTAAGGATCTAGTAATTGGTCCCTGAATTTCTCCACAAGACAAAATGTAATAGAGATGCTTGTTCTTTACATATAGAATTCTGTATTTTGTTAGAAAATATATACAAACCTATTATGTATATTGTCACCCTGTTTATTTAACTTATATGCAGAGTACATCATGAGAAATGCTGGACTGGAAGAAACACAAACTGGAATCAAGATTGCCAGGAGAAATATCAATAACCTCAGATATGCAGATGACATCACCCTTATGGCAGAAAGTGAAGAAGAACTAAAAAGCCTCGTGATGAAAGTGAAAGTGGAGAGTGAAAAAGTTGGCTTAAAGCTCAACATTCAGAAAACGAAGATCATGGCATCCGGTCCCACTACTTCATGGGAAATAGATGGGGAAACAG
>NW_011495027.1:1789120-1792536 GCF_000754665.1 Bison bison bison | reverse complement strand
ACTCCTTGGAAGGAAAGTTATGACCAACCTAGATAGCATGTTCAAAAGCAGAGACATTACTTTGTCAACAAAGGTTCGTCTAGTCAAAGCTATGGTTTTTCCTGTGGTCATGTATGGATGTGAGAGTTGGACTGTGAAGAAGGCTGAGAGCCAAAGAATTGATGCTTTTGAACTGTGGTGTTGGAGAAGACTCTTGAGAGCCCCTTGGACTGCAAGGAGATCCAACCAATCCATTCTGAAGGAGATCAGCCCTGGGATTTCTTTGGAAGGAATGATGCTAAAGCTGAAACTCCAGTACTTTGGCTACCTCATGCGAAGAGTTGACTCATTGGAAAAGACTCTGATGCTGGGAGGGATTGGGGGCAAGAGGAGAAGGGGACGACAGAGGATGAGATGGCTGGATGGCATCACTGACTTGATGGACGTGAGTCTGAATGAACTCCGGGAGTTGGTGATGGACAGGGAGGCCTGGCGTGCTGCGATTCATGGGGTCACAAAGAGTCAGACACGACTGAGCGACTGATCTGATCTGATTATGTATAAATTATTATTGAAATAATAATATATCCCCGTGGGGAAATTAACAAGATGGCACCAGTCAGGCTCTCTCACCCCATGCTCTCTAGCCCTCTCGCCCTATGATCTGTCAACAATGACTTTGCTGCATTAATGACAGCTGAGATAACTTATAGCACTACTCATGCGTGTTATAAGATACTTGCTTGGTCACTGGCAATTTTGTGTGGTATGCCTGTATGAGCTTCACATGAAAGCACTGGCTGCTGCTGCTTTGGGGCTACTCTAGGGCAGCATCATGATTATTTTATGTGAGATTATGTTCTGGCTTCATTTTGGCTACATTATGGTTATATTGTAGCTGGTGCTATGACTGCTGCGTCAGCCAGAGGAGAGGCTATGCTATGGCCACTGTGTGAGCCAGGAGAGAATAAATGTGTCTGCAATTCTTACAGCTGCTCGTGTCTTCTTCCAGCCTCTTAGCTAAAGCCTTGCCTACCCTGAGTTCAGTGAACAGTGTGAACAGGATCAGCGATACAATCCGCATACACTCAAACTATTACCTTTGTGTGCCATATAGTCACAATAAATAGGAATGCAAGTTAAATGTGACAATAAAATCATCTGGAGGTGTCAGTTCAGATCAGTTGCTCAGTTGTGTCCAACTCTTTGTGACCCCAAGGACTGCAGCACGCCAGGCCTCCCTGTCCATCACCAACTCCCACAGCTTACTCAAACTCATGTTCACTGAGTCGGTGATGCCATCCAAGCATCTCATCCTCTGTCGACCCCTTCTCCTCCTGTCTTCCCAGCATCTTTCCCAGCATCAGGGTCCTTTCAAATGAGTCAGTTCTTTGCATCAGGTGGCCAGAGTATCAGAGTTTCAGCTTCAGCATCTATCCTTCCAATGAATATTCAGGACTGATTTCCTTTAGGATCGACTGGTTGGATCTCCTTGCTGTCCAAGGGACTCTCAAGAGGCTTCTCCAACACCACAGTTCAAAAGCAACAGTTCTTCGGTGCTCAGCTTTCTTTATAGTTCAACTCTCACATCTATACACGACTACTGGAAAAGCCATAGCTTTGACTAGATGGACCTTTGTTGGCAAAGTAATGTCTCTGCTTTTGAATATGCTGTCTAGGTTGGTCATAACTTTTCTTCGAAGGAGCAAGTGTCTCTTAATTTCATGGCTGCAGTCACCATCTGCAGTGATTTTGGAGCCCCCCAAAATAAAGCCTATCACTGTTTCTACTGTTTCCCCATCTATTTGTCATGAAGTGAAGGGACCAGATGCCATGATCTTAGTTTTCTGGATGTTGAGTTTTAAGCCAACTTTTTCACTCTCCTCTTTCATCAAGAGGCTCTTTAGTTCTTCACTTTCTGCTATAAGGGTGGTGTCATCTGTATATCTGAGGTTATTGATATTTCTCCCTGCAATCATGATTCCAACTTGTGCTTTATCCAGTCCAGCATTTCTCATGATGTACTCTGCATATAAGTTAAATAAGCAGGGTGACAATATACAGCTTTGACATACTCCATTCCCGATTTGCAAACAGCCTGTTGTTCCATGTCCAGTTCTAACTGTTGCTTCTTGACCTGCATACAGGTTTTTCAGGAGGCATGTAAGGTGGTCTGGCATTTCCAACTCTTTAATAATTTTCCACAGTTTGTTGTGATCCACACAGTCAAAGGCTTTAGCTTTAGTCACTAAAGCAGAAGTAGATATTTTTCTGGAACTCTCTTGCTTTTTTGATGATCCAACAGATGTTGGCAATTTGATCTCTGGTTCCTCTGCCTTTTCTAAATCCAGTTTGAATATCTGGAAGTTCACGGTTCACATACTGTTGAAGCCTGGTGTCAATGTAAGTCATTCTAGTGCATGTGTTTAATAATTCAGCTGATAAAACGGAAATTTACTCTTTAGGTAAGTAACAATGAATATACTAATATCATTGCTTTAGATTCCATATATAAACAATATCACGTAATATTTCTTTCTCTGTTTGACTTATTTCACTAGTATGATAATCTCTAGGTCCATCCTAGACTTAGATACTGCAAATGGCATTATTTCATTACTTTTATGGCTGAGTAAATACCCCATCATGTACATATATACCACATCTTTATTCATCTGCTGATGGACATTTATGTTGCTTCCATTTCTTGGCTACTATAAATAGTGCTGCAAAGAACATTGGGGTGCATCTGCCTTTTCAAATTATGGTTTCCTCTGGATATATACCCAGAAGTAGGATTGCAGGATCATATGGAATCTCCATTTTTAGTTTTTTAAGGAACCTTAATACTGTTCTGACTCTGATGCTGGGAGGGATTGGGGGCAGGAGGAGAAGGGGACGACAGAGGATGAGATGGCTGGATGGCATCACTGACTTGATGGACGTGAGTCTGAGTGAACTCCGGGAGTTGGTGATGGACAGGGAGGCCTGGCGTGCTGCGATTCATGGGGTCGCAAAGAGTCGGACACGACTGAGCAACTGAACTGAACTGAATACTGTTCTACACATAATGGCTGCATCAACAATGTAGCGGGATTCTTTTTCTCCATATCTTCTCTAGCATTTATTATTTGTAGACTTTTGATTATGGCCATTCTGACCAGTGTGAGGTGATACCTCATTGCATTTTATATTTTCATTTCTCTAATATGGCATCCGGTCCCATCACTTCATGGGAAATAGATGGGGAAACAGTGGAAACAGTGTCAGACTTTATTTTTCTGGGTTCCAAAATCACTGCAGATGGTGACTGCAGCCATGAAATTAAAAGACGCTTACTCCTTGGAAGGAAAGTTATGACCAACCTAGACAGCATATTCAAAAGCAGAGACATTACTTTGCCAACAATGGTCTGTCTAGTCAAGGCTATGGTTTTT
>NW_011495027.1:1774876-1789020 GCF_000754665.1 Bison bison bison | reverse complement strand
CTATGGTTTTTCCTGTGGTCATATATGGATGTGAGAGTTGGACTGTGAAGAAGGCTGAGAGCCGAAGAATTGATGCTTTTGAACTGTGGTGTTGGAGAAGACTCTTGAGAGCCCCTTGGACTGCAAGGAGATCCAACCAGTCCATTCTGAAGGAGATCAGCCCTGGGATTTCTTTGGAAGGAATGATGCTAAAGCTGAAACTCCAGTACTTTGGCCACCTCATGCAAAGAGTTGACTCATTGGAAAAGACTCTGATGCTGGGAGGGATTGGGGGCAAGAGGAGAAGGGGATGACAGAGGATGAGATGGCTGGATGGCATCGCTGACTCGATGCACATGAGTCTGAGTGAACTCCGGGAGTTGGTGATCGACACGGAGGCCTGGCATGCTGGGATTCATGGGGTCACAAAGAGTCAGACACGACTGAGCGACTGATCTGATCTGATCTGAATATGTAACTAGAAATACTGAGTATCCTTTCACATGCCTATTGGCCATCTGTATGTCTTCTTTTCAGAAATATCTATTTACATTTCCACCTATTTTTGATCGGATTTTATGTACATATATATTGAGCTGTATAAGCTATTTATATATTATGGAAATTAATTTTTGGCAGTCAAACATCATTTGCAAATATTTTCTACCACTCTGTAGGTTGTCTTTTTATTTTATGGTTTCCTTTGCTGTACAAAAGCTTTAAATAAGTCCCATTTGTTTATTTTTGTCTTTATTTCCAATACTCTAAGAGATGGAGCCAAAAAATATTAATGTAATTTATGTTAAAGAGTGTTCTGCCTATGTTCTGCCTAGAGGTTATCACACTAAGTGAAGTAGGCAAGGTAGATAAAGACAAGTATCACATTATATTACTTACTTGTGAAATCTAAAAACATAATACAAATGAATTTATTTACAACACAGAAATAGGCTCACAGACATAGAAAGCAAATAGAAAACAAACTTATGGTTACCAACAGGGAAAGCTGGGGGATAAACTGAGAGTTTGGGATTAAAAAATACACACTAATAAATATAAAATATATTACCAACAAGAACCTGTATAGTACAAGAACTATACTCAATATCTTGTAATAACCTGTAATGGGAAAGAATCTAAAAAAGAAAAAAATATATATACAACATATAAAACTGAATCACTATGCTGTATACCTGAAGTTAACACAACATTGTAACAGCATTGTATTTCAATTTAAAATTTAAAAAAGTTTTAAAAAATTCCAAAAGAAAACCAGACAAATAAATACACTAACCTTCTGCTTATCTAAGATCTTCATGGCATAATACTGTTCAGTGGCTTTGTGTTTCACCAACATGACTCTTCCAAATGAACCTGTTCCAAGGGTTTTTTTCCTTTCAAAATCCTCCAGCCCAGCATTATTCTAAATATACAGGAAAAAATATATTTTATAATTAGAAGTATTCATAAGAAGAATATGATAACTATAATAGACTTAATAACATATTATCAGAATAGACAGTTTATAACTATCCATTTAAAAACAATATAAAAAGACTACAGAAATTCCAGTTTATTGATTCTGTTTTTCCCTTTGAATAAGAAAGGATCTTACATTTGAGGAGAGACTTATATCATAAACAAAGAGTAATAGTAATGTGAGGAAATAAGATCCTCAGTTGAAATATAAAAGGTCACATTCCAATATGAATTCATAGTACTGGATTTATAATAAATTAGATACATATTTTGGTAATTAAAAAGTGACCAGAAGTATGTAATCATGGAAGCCACACAGTGCATTTGCAAAAAAACTGTAATGAATAGATAAGCTGAGCATCAGTCATTTCACCAGTTATCTCTGAAGAAAGCAGTGTCTTACTATCCTTTCTATGTCTTTCTATCCTTATATAAACTAGATAATAACAGCATGAGAGATCCAAATAATTTTCTCTCTCTTATGTGATAATAACCCTGTATTACCTTAAAAAGTAACAATAAGGTAAAAAGAATTCCTCACTCCCACAAAGATAACCAAAAGTTGGAATCCCAGAACAATAATCAGTCTCTTTTTCTCCTTGAATAGATGCTTTGTTACAAGCAAAATGTCTTTGTTTGGCTTTAACTATAGCATAGAAGCAAAAAATTGGAGGCATCAATCTACTGAATTTGTTGCTGCCACAACAGAATGAAGATTACAGGGAACAAATTATGCGCTTAATAGCATCAAACAGTAATTGCTGACCCATTTGTTTAATAGGTTTTCATTATAAATGTCTTCATGAAAATCTTGGAAAAAATAATTCCAAGGACCAGTCTGTATAGCATTAAGCTTAAGAAATATATGATGCAATATGGTTCTTTTATAAGTAAGGAATTTGAATTGCTACTGGAATTCACTGTAGTTGAACTTAATCTTTTGCAAATCAAACCTTGCCTTTGCTCAGAGCTTCTTAGTAAATCATTAAGGAGAAAGCAAGTGACTCTAAGTTTTTATTTATAAAACTTGTATTCATTCCTATTTCTCAATTTTAAATTGCTATGAGATTCTGTATCAATACAGAAAGAAAAAGTCCTTATAATTCTGTTTGAATTAATTAATTTTATGGATTAATATTTAATTTTTGGTTTTATCAACAATGGATTGAAATGTTTAATAAAATTCCCAAATTAATAATGAAAATAAACATTATTAATAGACAACAGAATATCTCTTTCTGCCAGTCATTGCTTTTCATACAAATATGACATCTTCCTCACCTCCCTGGAGAAGGCAATGGCACCCCACTCCAGTACTCTTGCCTGAAAAATCCCATGGATGGAGGAGCCTGGTAGGCTGCAGACAATGGGGTCGCTAGGAGTCGGACACGACTGAGCGACTTCAGTTTGACTTTTCACTTTCATGCATTGGAGGAGGAAATGGAAGCCCACTCCAGTGTTCTTGCCTGGAGAATCCCAGGGATGGGGGAGCCTGGTGGGCTGCCGTCTATGGGGTCGCACAGAGTCGGACACGACTGAAGCGACTTAGCAGCAGCAGCAGCCTCACCTCCCTTTATGTTTCAAATTAGACAATGTCTAACTTCTTTTAATCATCAGAGTGACTGTGTTTTATGGCTCATGCTCTACATCTTGGTAATGATAGCATCTTCTTAAAACAAAGCATTTTACCTAGAATTAAATATTTTTCAGTAAAAAAATATTTGAAAAGGATTTTTATGCTAGGAAAAAAGTTTTTAAAATTTAAACTACTAAAAGTCATTAATTATTTATAAAAATAGATTCAAAAAAGTTTTTGTCAAGTATAGATGGTTCTTCTTATACACAGTTTTTAGATCTTAAGATCTAAAGTACTTAAATTATATTGAACTTAACCCATCAAAACATTTATGAATCTTTGTGTACTTGGTATGTTGTCAATAGCCAAGTATTTGTGATTAAGAATTTGAAACTATACAATATGATCCCTACTGTCATAATTCATAAAAATAATAAATATTCTATCAAAGACATAAATCAAAATTACTATCAGAAACTATAAACAGTTTGTAGGAACTTGGAACTAGTATCAAAATGTACCATTGGGTATTATATTGGAAATTAGTTCCTTTTCCAATTTAGGTATACATAAAATTAGTAATGAATCAAAACCTAATGTTATAACAAAATTCTTACATTCAGCTTATATTTATTGATGTTACTTGGAAATTAAGTTTTCCAAAATAGTAAGTTATTTAGGCAAGTATCATGATTTTACTTAAAGCGAGATTTTAAATCACAGAAAATTTTAAATGTTCCTTACCGGAGCAGGATTTTCCCATTTTTTTAAAAAGTCTTCTTTGGCTTTGGCTAGAAACTCTTTCACTGAAAATATATTAAAAAAAATTGACTTGTAAGAATATCCATACTACATATATATAAATACACATAAGTATACTTGCTTAAAAAACATAGACTTAGGTTAACTATAGTTGTCACGAAACATATATTCACAACCATGGTATACTAGAGAGCTATTTAGTTTCTTTAAAGAAGAAGCAAACATTTTCTCAAGTTTCTAAGAATATTTAATTCTGTTCTATATGAAGGTCACCTTGATAATAATCTAATAATAAAAATATGGTTCCTGAAAATAATGAAAAATGTTAGAAATGAATACAGGGAAAAATACTTATTGTAAAAAAAAGCCACCAGATATTAACAGAGCCTTTAAACATAAGAAGTGAAAACATCTATAGAATGTGAATTTATTCATTTATGGAATTTCAAAAATAAGTGACTTTGATAAAGGGCTGTTTTCAGGCATAAGGATTTACATTATTAGATTTGTATCCTCTCTACTAAAGGTAGAGAGAAAGAGGGAAAATCACAGACTAACACAAGAATAGCCACAAAGACTTAAAAATAAAACAACCAAAAAACCCAAACAGCTTAAAAATCTCATTCTAAATTGAGAGCAAAACTAAATGCCTGAATGCTTAATTCATAATGTAAACTAAAGTAAAGTAATTCAAAATCAGATGGTTATATAGTGATCAATAATAGTCACATTATTTTATTGAGCTGTGGTTTGAAGTTTTAGATTTGCTAAATGATGAAACACTTAAAAGAATTCTTTTTCATAGTCTTCCCACAAAGCTATTAACAGTGACTTCTGTTTACAAAAGAACTTCAGGGTTTTAGAAACGAATAGGAAAAAAATTCCAGAGATATAAAATGGCATTAACAAAATTTATCATTGTTCCCATAGTTAAGTTTGAGATAAAAACGTAACTATAAAAGAAGTAAATCTTTTAGTCTTTCTTTTTTGGGGAAGGGAGAGTTCCCAATATTCCTCTGATATCTGAATCTATAAAGAAACAAGAAAATAGTATTTAAATAGTGTTTAAACAGTAAAGGGCAAAAAAGTGGCACATCGGCATTTATTTCAGAAGTTATAAGAATGATGAAAGGGATGATAAAAAGACAAAATTAAAAGTTCAAATGAGGGGTTCACAAATAATTTAATAAGATCATCTACTGATACTGTATTATTAAACTACTATTTAAGTAAGATATTTAAGATATACATTCCCCTGATGAAGTACCTTTGGCAAAACACTGTTAATCAAGAGGCCTGTTGACATTTGCTTTGAGATTTCAAAATGGTGTTAAGAGGCACCAAAAGCAGACATTAGTTTTATGTAACACTCACTAGTGTGCATGTCTGAAGATAGTATTTTACTACTTTATATAAACTGTCACTTGTATTTTGCTGGAAAATACTCTCAAAATACCTATTTTAGGAAATGAGAAAAATAATTTTTAAAATTAGAATCTTCCCATTGTATAAAAATCTCATTCACCAAAACAATGAATCAAATAATTGCACCTAATTATGCACATATGATCTAATTTCTCCCAAGGGTGGATTTGGGGCGTGGAAAATTATTACATTTTCTTTGACTTTAGGAAGGTTCAAGTCATCCTACTTCTGAAACTTAATGTACTAGTTACAATGGAAGAAGAGTGGTTTTGAAAAATTTTTCTTTTCTTTTTTGCATAAAACAGATATATCTGCACATGGCATTGACTTGGAAATGACAGCTACAAAGTAAGTTAAAAACATAATTTATTGCTAAATGCAACTGTGGCTTTTAAGAAACAACTTGTGATTCCCAAAATATACCCCTGATTTCTTTTGAAAAATATTTTTAGTTATCTTCTATCTATAGAACTTTTTGCATATCAAATTGCAGTATAAACTCTCCAGATGCCTACATGAGTATAGATAATTTGGAGACATGGAAGAAAATCAGGAAAAGAAAAAAGAATCCCTAACATCCTGTTTCAGCTTCTCCTGTCACTTTTTGCTAATTGGATCTTGAGTTAAAAAAAGTAACTGGTCAAAGGAAGGACTGGCAGTATTTGCCAAAGATGGTAAGTTGAAGGAAAATTTCCTTTTTCCTGCTTGGTGAATAAACTAAAGGAGAAATTTTAAGTACTGCTTAATTTCATGCACTAATAGGATATTCAGGAAAATCTTTGAAATACATCAGTGTTCTGAGTTTACTGTCAAATAATACTGTAGAAAGTAAATAACAATTCTCATAAAGGCCTTATATAAAAATTATCAGAAACTATGTGAATTAAAGATGTTGAATTTTACAAATTATTTCAACATATAAAGAGATTCCCTTTTAGAGTAAGGATAAGCCTTAATTATAATGTCATTAGATAGTTCCACAAAGACAATCTTGCTCCTGAAACACTTTTTGTCACATAAGTGTATATATATATACACATACACAAATCTCTAGTTTATATGTGGACTATTTAGATACAAAGATGACATAGTTAACTCTTTGTAAAAGTATTAGTTAACCAAAATATATATTTTATAAATATAAACAAAAAATATTTCACAACATGCTAGATTAGGAATAATTCTAAAACAATAGGTAATCTAGAGACACATATATTTGCTTTGCATTTTATTAAACAGTGGTAAACTTAACTTTCTAAATGTTTATCTTCAGTTATTTTTAAAGCTTATAACCACTGATGATGTGTGTGTGCTAAGTCACTTCAGTCGTTCGGAGTGTTTGCAACCCTATGGACTGCAGCCTGCCAGGTTCCTCTGTCCATGAGACTTAACAGGCAAGAATAACGGAAAGTGAAAGTCACTCAGTTGTGTCCAACTCTTTGCTACCCCATGGACTATACAGTCCATGGAATTCTCTAGGCCAGAATATTGGAGTGGGTAGCTTTTCCCTTCTCCAGGAGATCTTCCCAACCTAGGGATTGAACCCTGGACTCCTGCATTGCAGGCAGATTCTTCACCAGCTGAGCCATGAGGGAAGACCAAGAATACTGGAGTGGGTAGTGTATCCCTTCTCCAGGGGATACTGGCGTGGGTTGCCATTTCCTACCCCAAGAGATTTTCTCAACCCCTAGGCTCAAATCTACATTTCTTGTGTCTCCTAGTGTTGGTAGGCGGATTCTTTACCATTAGCTCCACCCAGGAAGCTCTCACATGTGTTGAGCTCCAAAGCCTGTGGCTGTAGCAGGATATCACAATGATTTAATTAAGTTTAAATGTAGATATGGCTTATGGGCTTCCCAGGTGGTGCAGTAGTAAAGAATCTGCCTGCCAATACAGGAGACACAAGAGACATGGGTTCAATCCCTGGGTTGGAAAGATCCCTTGGAGGTGGGCATGGCACTCCACTCCAGTATTCTTTCCTGGAGAACGCCATGGACAGAGAAGCCTGGAGGGCTAAGGTCCATAGGGTCACAAAGAGTCAGACACAACTGAAGTGACTTAACACGACATACATATATGCTGTAAAATTGGTTCTAATACTTCTTAGTAATCATAAATACCTATTTAAAAACACAGTGATTCCTAACTCTCCTTAGGAAAAATCATCTCAACAAAGGATTTTTCTGCAAATATATTTTGTTCTGTGTGCTGTGCTTAGTCGTGTCCAACTCTTTGCAACCCCATGGACAGTAGCCAGCAAGGTTCCTCTGTCCATGGGGATTCTCTAGGCAAGAATACTGGAGTGGGTTGCCAGGCCCTCCTCCAGGGGATCTTCCCAATGGAGAGATTGAATCCAATCCTCTCGAATTGCAGGCGGATCCTTTATGGTCTGAGCCACCAGAGAAGCCCAAGAATATTGGAGTAGGTAGCCTATCCCTTCTCCAGGGGAACTTCCTGACCCAGGAATCGAACTGGGGCCTCCTGCATTGCAGGTGGATTTTTTTACCACCTGACCTACCTGGGAATGGTCAATAATGGAGCAAGCTAGGTGCTAAAAAAATGAAGACACCAAAAATTAACTCAATTTCTTCCCAGAAGTATATATTTCAATTATATTTATTTTCCAAATAAAGTTTTCTCTTTTTCTCTTTTCTCAGTTTAAGAAGTGAGCATACCAAATGAATATATATGTTCACCTAGGGTTGATCTGTAGAAATATTTACCCCTATTCATGAGATGAAGGAAGTGATAATTTTTATGAACATCCACAAGTACATTAAAAAAAACTTAATTCTTACCACCCTCAAAGTATTTTTGAATATATTTACACATAGGCTATTGTTAAAAATTTGAGTTCATTTTAAACATTAGGAAAATTTATTAAAAATTTAAGTATGGAATATTCCATGTTATGAAAATCAAGTATGAAATATTTTATGTTATTCAGATAATTCTGCAATGTTTCACTAATTATAGGTAGTATATTTATTTATTAGGCAGTTTTTGGTTCTGTGTTGCTGCTAGATTCGAGATTGCTACCTATTATAAAAAGAGCATGTTGTTAGTTACAGTATGCTGTTATGCAACATTTAAAGGAGGTTATCATTCACATTTTATAAGAAATGTTTAGAAATCTTTTATGGTACAAATTACAACTACTCCAGACAGTGAATTCTTCAGTTTTCTTTGTAATGAGATAAATGTCACCTCCCTCTTTTGCAGTAAAAAGACAATTTTATTTAACTTCTTTTAATGGGTGTCAGAAAATAGAAGAGAAACAGAAAATAGGACAAAATAGAATATAAACTTCCTAGGGTAAATACCCAATTAAAATATTAGCTGTTTTTTTTTTTTTTCAAAATTTACAATAGCATAATTATCTTCCAAAAACCTTTCATTAACCTGGGTTATTTAATTTAAGTGGTGTGTGCTTATCAGTTTTGTGCTACCCTCTATATAAAGTGTACCATGTACACTATTTCACAGTACTATATGTTGTTTCTAAAATATAAGAAACTATAATATAAATCATTTCTGTAGATAAAACTCAACACAAAACTAAATAAGCCATTTCTTTCAACTAAAATATTTTATTAACTCAGAATATTTTATAAAAATATAACTATATTAATAGCATAACAACTTGCAAACAACCAAATAAAAAGTCTTGAAAGGTAACATTTGTTTTATTAAAAGTAGTTGCCTACCAGATACTTCTGAAGACGAGCAAGCTTGTATCCGAAAAATAAACAATGATTAAATGACACAGGACAGCATATTAGCATGAAATCACCTATACACATTTTCACAGAATATTTTGTACAGAATAAAGTATTAATGTAGAAACAATTATTTGACTGAATATATTCAAATAGAATATTTTAGGATTAAATGGTAAGGAAACAAAATCAATAAGTGTTTAGTGCCAACATCAATACTAATTTTCTAATTTTCCTTAAGATCACAACTAAAAGTTTAACTCCTCATAGCAATTGCACTAATAATACTAAATTTAAATATACATCCTATAACCACTGCAATGCTATCTCTGGACTTTTGTTCTTTATTCAAAACTTCACTGTAGGCAAAGACACTGAACTGTAATACTTCGTTAAGTCCCTTCTGAGAGACAAATAATGTCTTCCAGACAAACAGTGTCTTCATTGGTGCTGTTTTAACCATCTTCTTAACATTTGTAGAGCACTGTTCAATGGTACCAGAAACTGAGTCACAATTGGGGAACACAATAAAGCATAAACACATCGCTACTATTAAGCAGATGAGAAGCTAAAGGGGAGATAGATGAACCACTGTAATGGAATGTGACAAGGATTACAACTAAGAAATCTATAGGTGCTAGTCTAGTGCAAAAGAGGAAATTCTTGGGTAGTAAGTTAAATCATAAAAGATGATGTGGCATTTGTGCTGAATCCTGAAGGATAAACAGTTCCTCTGGCAGATAAAGTTGAGGAGAAGGACAGGCTGGGATGATCTTGAATAAAAGGCATGGAGGAAAGAGCATGGTTTATTCAGGAAATGGCAACAGACTTGCAGACAGGGTAAAGGTGTACAGCAGCAGTGGCAAGTGAATGCGTAGCAAGAAAGTGCCCAATCAGGCAGGTAGCTGTTTACCACAGCAACTCTTTACAATGTGTGGGAAGGAACAGGAATAAACTGTTATTCCCAATTGCTATACTCTACTCCTGGGAAACAGGAGGCAAGATAACTTGCTAAAGAATGAGGGGAACCAGATAGAGTAAGCAGGAATACCACTGGAGATTGCAGGTCTGAATATTTTAAATCTTGATGGCATACATTTAGGGAACAGAAGAAGGAGCTGTCCCTCTAAAATTTTCTATT
Source organism: Bison bison bison (assembly GCF_000754665.1). Taxonomy (NCBI): domain Eukaryota; kingdom Metazoa; phylum Chordata; class Mammalia; order Artiodactyla; family Bovidae; genus Bison; species Bison bison. Next base: position 1,778,939 of record NW_011495027.1, on the reverse strand, counting down.
AGGGAAAGACTAAGTATTTGGTACTATAAGCAATTGTTTCTTACTAGTATCTTTTCTTATAATAAGTTAAAAAATTTTTTACTGAGCAAATTATAATTCATGGACCTCCCTCCCTAATCTCTTTGTAATTAAATTATTTTCATTTTCATTCTTTACCTAAATAAAAGCATATTCTATTTGAGTTATTCAGTGTATGTCAGAAAGCACAAAATAGGATGGGAATGAAGGTAAATTACCTATGAAAATACCAAGTTCTATCAACAAATAACAGTACAATCCCTTTCAAAACCTCAAGGAAGTATAAATCAAATAAACTGTAATAGTTTGTCTTTTACCATCACTACTTCAAACACCCACCTCTTTAGAGCTCTGTATCTGTTATTTTTAAGTATACCCCCCACACACATACATGCTGTACAAAAAATTTCAGTAAGCTAATACATAAAATATTCTAGTCACAAAATACCTCATAAAAATCTAACTTAGAGCAATAAACCAACAGAATTATTCTGTAAAAATTGGATTCCTACCAGATGCTTCTGATGATTTGCGTGCTTGATCAAAAAGAATAAATTGAACAGATTAAATAACATAAAATAACATATACACAAGAAGTTATCAATCCATGTATGTTCATTAGATATTCACAAATAGGAACAGAATGAAAACCACATATTCAAAAATGTTTTATACCATGATTACAATTAATTCTTTGGATACATATTTTTTAAAACCAGTTAAAACTCTACTCTGCAAATATATTAATGAAACACCATATTTCTATCTTTTTAATCTGAAAAGCAACTGTGTTCACTTTGTTGAAGAGACATGTTGCTTCAACATATTCAAACATGTTTATTCAAAGCAAATTCACTGTAACCTTAAAATGAGCATGTATATAAAAAACAACTCTAACTACTACAACTGTATTTGTGCAGTTCAGTGGATGAGACCATGCCTACTTTTGTTTTCTAAGATATTAATTAGTCTTGCACAAAGTCACACATGGATGAGTGGCTGGAAACTTAATAGGCATTAAAGGCTCTACTTTGTGTTGCAATACTAATTTTTACTGTTCTGTCCTCTCCTTATGATTTTTATTAGTTAATTCTTTATCAAGTCTTGGTTACAAGTGAACATCATAATTGACTCACTCTTTCACTACACGGCTAAAAAAATTTAAAACTTTTGGTGAGACATATATAAATGATCCAACTATAGAAACACACACTAACTTACTTGATTAGTATCTATTTATCAATCATGGGCAGATGGATACACTAGGAATCCACACAGTATACTAATTCACTACTAATCACACACATATGCCTTCTCTCCCAATGCTATCTAGGAATGCTATTCCTAGATAGCATTCTATCTAGGAATGCTGTGGATTTTCTAACCATCCAAACCATGTTTGACTGAAGATGTTCCCAATAGGATTTTATAATAATAAATATCACTAAATTTACAGTCATAAAACAAATGACCCAGAAAATTTTTGAAATGCTCTTTGAAATGCACTATACTTGCATAACTGTTCACTGAGGCTTTTTCTCAGAGGATATTATACCTACCACAATATATGCTAAAGATTTTACATTTGGTTCTGAATTCAAATATTTTGTCTTGTTGCTGGACAATATAGAGCTAGGAGTGGATCCCTAGCTGATATGGTATGTACGTTTTCAACTAAACTAGATAATAATAAATGGCTCAATAAATGGTTGTGTCAGTTTATATTACCACCATATTCTTGATGATCCATACCTCAACAAAATGCATTACTGTTTTTTCTAATTTTTGATAATCTAGTGGGTATGAAATTTTAACTGCTTGTTAAAGATTATAAATATCTCAATAGAATTTTATAATTTTTCTCTTAAAGGTCTTATTATTCTTTTATTAGATTTATTCCTAGGGTCTTTAGAGCTCTGGTGGCTATTGTAAAAAGGAGATTTTTTTTTTTTAATTACCATTTGTTTGTTGCTGATGTATAACACACAAATGATGTTTATATAGTGGTCTTATTACATGGCAGACTCTTATCAATTCTAAAATAACACTGGTAGAGTTTCTTGAATTTTCTATGTAGATAATCACATATCTATGAATAATGATACTTTGGTTTCCTCCAACATTTTCTTGTCTTACTGTTCAAGTTATGAGTCACAGTGTAATACTGTACAGACAATGAGAATCCTGTTCCTGTTACTAACTTCAGAGAACATGTTTCTAATTGATTTCTTTCCCATACTTTACTTGTAAAGTTATACTAGAATACACAGATTTAAGAAATTAAGAATATATCCTCTTTAATTCTTTGAAGTTTTGCACAAGATCAAAATTTTTGTTCTTTGTGAACTTGACTATAAAACTGTCCAGTCCTAATTTTGTTAAGTTTTTATTTTAACTATGATTAAATTTTAAATAGTTTGTAATCAAATTTTTAAAAAGTCTTCTCCATGAACTAACCTTTGGCTCTGATGAATCTTTATTTTCTATTCCACTGATTTTTGCTCATGTCCCTATTAGTTTTCTTCTTTTGATTAACCATGCTGTGTTTTCCCTAATTTTACTTGCACACTTATATCATAAATATCTTTCCCTTTTCCTAATATACACATTTAAAAATTTGTCTCTAAATCCACTTTAGCTGTACTCTACAAGTTCTGATACATACTGAATTTTAAGTTTATTAGTTATTTCTTGACCTGTGTGTTACTGGAACTTTTTAAATCCCCAAATACAATATTTGTGTTTACTTAATTAGTCTTTTATTATTGATTAAACTTTACTGCTTTGCAGTCAGAGACCACAGTGAAAGAAAAAGTGAAAGTGTTAGTCACTTAGGATTGTCCAACCCACTGAGAACCCTATGAACTGTAGTCCTCCAGGCTCCTCTGCCTATGGAATTCTCCAGGCAATAATAATAATAATAATAATAATAATAAATGGCTGCAGTGGGTTGGTATTCCCTTCTCCAGGGGATCTTCCTGACCCAGGGATTGCACCGAGGTCTCCTGCATTGCAGGCATATTCTTTACCATCTGAAGCAACAGGGAAGCCCAGAGACCAAAGCCTATATCTCAATTCTTTAAAGTATTTCAAATATATGTAGTCAAATTTTGTAAGTGTTCTAAATATTTCTGTGTACTCTCCAATTACTGGGTAACAATTCTTTATATATATCTATAAATATTACACAGTTATAATTTTTCTTTCTAAATGGGTCAGTTTTATGTATTTTGAAGCTCTGTGGGAGGCATATATAATTTTTTCCTCATATTTCTTTTTTACGTGATTATTAATTTTGAACAGTAGTCTGAATATGAAAATTCTATTCTCTGACATTCTTGGTAGGATCTAATGCTGCAGTACCTGCTGACTATCTTTTGCTGTAGATTGTGTGTGTGTGTGTGTGTGTGTGTGTTGTGTATCTATTTTGATTTTGGATTGTGAGTTCAAAGTTTAGTTGGCCTTTATCTGTGAGAAAATCACAGGGTTTGATTTGAGGATATGCTTCATATTAGCTTCTGCCTGGCATCTGATAGATGTTACCAGCCTGACACTGTTACTATAAGGTATTTTACTTAAAATTATTAAACCACACAATTAATACAGATTAAAACATGAAATCTACTGGAGAAGCAGCAGTTGATTATAAACTCTCAGGAGAAGAATCCCATACACATGCACACACGGCCCTCCCAGTTCCCCAGGAACCAAAGCCAGGAAATGCAAGCTTCCGTATTCTCACCCTGTGTCAGAGGAGACATTTTATTTTTTAGTCTATGCTTTCACTGAGGTTATGATCCTTTGTGGATCCTGGCTTTACATAGGAATCTAAGATATCCCAAGTTGAATGGATCAAAGAAATCATCTTCTGTCTCTGTGAGGCTGTTTAAAACAAAAGCCCTTTGGTGACCAAGGTATAAAAATTTCCTCAGGATACTCAAGTATGCTCTCCATTACAGCTCTGATTTTTCACTCACCATTTGACTTTTTGCACACTGGGGATTTCTATTATATTCCTGTAAGTTCAGGTATTCATTGAAAGGGA
>NW_011495027.1:1752985-1774776 GCF_000754665.1 Bison bison bison | reverse complement strand
GATGCTTGTTACATTTTATTTAGTACTTTCTTTTATGTGCTCTTGTATCTTTGTCAATTTTTGGAATGGAAGAATTTTCAAATTATCCAGTCTCCAATTATGAATTTTTTTCTTTATAAGACAAACTGTGTGTTACATTGTAAGATGCAAAGAGACCTGGATGTTTGTGGAATTCCTTATTTTTATCCATGTAATTCAAAACTTCCATCAGGATATATTTAGGTGCTGGTGTTTTTGTTAAACTTTGTCAACAATGAGCTCCAAGTTATACATTTAAGTTTTTCTTCAACTAAGTTTTCCTAAATCCTAATTTTTATTATTGTTTTTGTTCTATTCATCATTATCTGTTCTGAGGGAATGCTATCCATCCGATTTGTAGAGCTTCCTACTTTATCTAACATACTTTTCACCTCGAAATTTTTATCCTATCCATTTTCCCTACATTCTGGTAAGTTTTATCAAGTTAGTTCTTTACATCATTAATTCACCTTTGTGCAGTGATTATTTTACTCTTTACTGCTTCTAATGCAGTTTTATATTCTACAAATACCAGGTTCATTTTCTTATAATCTTCTCCTACCATATCATTATTGTTCCTTTTCTATTCCTGCCTCTCACCCAGCTCTCCTCTCATCCTAGTCTCTTGTTTCATCTTTCTATCTTTCACATCTTATTTATAGAGTCCATGATCACTTGAAATTTTTAAGAACTCCACATAGATGCTATTACAAGTTCTTATTTTAAATCCTCCCCACAAACATTTTCTAAACATAAGGTCATTCTCTTCCTCTTGAAGGCTATGAACTTATCCTTGAGCATTATCTCTTTTATAGGCTACACACTGTTGCATTTCTTGTTTATTCATTCATGAACAATGAGAAGCTTTTCAAAATTTTACGAATGCTCCCACCCCAAAAAGTTGGATCCTCCCGTCTCCTATTTGGGTATGTTAAAATCAACTTTTCAGATCTTTTAGTTGATACATATACATATTTATATTATCATTTAAATAATCCAGTAACTTTCAAAAATGGGAAAGGAGCCAGGACTATATGGTTCTTCACTGGTAGTGATGCCCACTACATCAGGTAAGAGCCCTGTTACACCTGGAAGAAGAAAAGTCACTTTTCTCAACTTGAGTAGACTAACAAATTTCTAGTTGTCCCACTATTAACTGTTTTAGAATGAAAGAAATCAGCAGTGTTGGATCTTTCTCTCTTCTCTCCCACAGTCTTTCTTTTTAAAAGCCTTATCCATCCAAGTTAATAAGGGTGAAACTACTTTTATTTCTTTTCCATGAAGGCAAGCCACTCAAAATAAAACTGTTACACTTTGGTGTCTGATCTTCAATCTAATACTGTTTATTTCCAGGCAAGTACCCTTCTTTAACACCACTGATATACTGCTTCCCCAGTACTGTGTTCTTAAGTTTTCAATCTAGAAAGTATATATCTAAAAAGGGGAATTAATCAAATGCTTTTGCTCAAATCTGTAACTTTCCTGTAATTCAAAGCATAGCAAAACATTTTTTTTTCAGAGATTTGCCCTCAACTACAGCAGGGCAAACAGTTTTTATTTGAGATTTTGGTATCATGATGCTAGTTATGTTCCAATAAGCACATGAACCAAAAAAATAAAAACACGTGACTGATATTCTTCACCAATAATGTAATAAAAGTGTTCAAGTATGTAAAAAATGGATAAGTTTTAATCATTCATTTACTGCACATGAATTTAAAAATTCATTGCTATGTTTGGGGTACCAAGGTAACAGCTGGAAATACATGGATGAACACTGAACTGACCCTGACTTAAGAAGTTCAAAGGATAGATATTGGAAATTGATATGCAAGTACATAAATTCAGTATAATACAAGTAATTGTTATAGTTTATAAGTTTGCTTTGAGAGTACAGAGGAATCATCTAACTCTAGAGAATCAATAATGGAGGCACTGAAAAGCATAGCTGGTTTTCAGAATTTTTATGATAAAAGGTATAAATATGGAAAGGTAGCAAGGAATAATACATAGCATAATATAACTAGATCTGAATTTTATGAGAATGATGCAGATAAAGTTAGAAAGGCAGGTCACTGATCTTGTATGCCCCACTAAGGAGTTTAGCCTTTATCTGAGAGACAAAAAGGAGTAACTGAAAATGTTGGATTAAGAAATGGACATATCTGCAATTTTAAAATGGCAGTATGGAAAATGGTCTGAAGAGATATAAAATTGGAGCTGAGACCAGTGAAGTTGTTACTGCAGTAAGATTGAAAATATATAGAGTTCCTGATCTAAAGGCATTCTTAGTGTCAGTGATAATAGAAAAATTTGAGTGATTTTTGAGACATTTCTAATGTAGAACCAATAGAAATTAATGGCTGAGTGCAGGTCTGGGGAGTAAGAAACATGTTCAGAGTTACTACAAGGTTTCTATTTAAGTTCCTACATGGGGAGTGGGATCATTAACAAAAACCAGAATGAATGAAAAAGGAGCAGATCCGTGGGATGGAAAGAGAAAACGCACTTTGCACTGAACATTCAGGTAACTACTGAAGATGCTGGCATGGATGAGAGCTTTCAGAGGGAACGCAGCATTAAAAGAGGGCCAAAGATAGATTCCCAGAGAAAACTATTCCTCCCCCCAAAGCTGATATTTGATAGGCAAGGAAGGAGAAAAGAAATCGCTTTTTAACTAGAAAAGTACTACATACACATAAATATCACACATATATATTGCTAAAGACTGAGGTAATAGGGTCTGGCACTTGCTTATTTTTACAAATAAAACCACGCTTCACTTGAAATTTTCCATATTTTGAAATGGCTAAGGCATGTAACCACTTATGTACAAAATTAATTGAAATTGGACAATTCTGAAAAAGTCAGAATGTTTAGCTGTCACTACTATAATTCCTGAGGTAGAAAAGGCTATAAAGGCAGACCAATATGATCAAGTATATCAAACTATCTGAAAAATCCATAGCTTTCTTGAAAGAAAAGTCAAGCAATAGAGAAGCAGTAACAATTTTCTTCAGCTAAAACCAACACATTCAATTGTAAAACTTCTAAAACACTGTCAAATAGAAAAACACACTGCCTGGATTCAAAGAAATCCATTATTTTAAGTATGATAACCAGGTATATTCAGTTTTGATTGGTATCTAAGAAGTCCTAAGAAATGTTAACATGTTGCTTTTGTAATATTAGCCCAAATTTAACACACTAGAACAGAAACATCTACATCTAACAGAAAAATAACAGGATAATAATAACAATTAATTCTTAATATGCTGCATGTAAAAATGTTCTTTTAATGTCTAATATCACTTTATAAGTAAATACCTAATAGCACTGAAGAGGTGTATATTATACAGCTAAATGTTTATTTGCAACAATAAGGTGGTCTCTAATTATGGAAGAAAAGGTTCACTTATTTTGAATTCTACCGCTATACAGCAAAAATCCATCTCTCTCAGGTTCTGAATTCCAATCCAAATCTTTTAAGTATAAATTATAGACAGTTATGAATAACCATAAAATACCTTTCCTAAACACGCATCTGATTCAAAGGTTAACCTAATAAACATCCTCTTTTTTTAGCTAAGCAAAAAGATGCTAATGAATTATGCTCTAAGCAAATATTACTCACTCTAACAACAGGGTATCTATTTTTAGCTGCAGGTTTGGCTTAAAGTGAACAGCTTTTACCCTCTGATAAACTGCAGTATATACTGTAGTATATTTTCTCAAAAAACATTTTTTAGAAATGTTTAGAAAAAAATAAATCATGTTATAAAACAAAAAGGAAATCATCCCAAAAGTACTTATTCTAACAAATTATTTCCCTAAAAATTATCCTAAAAATTTTAGCCAAGCCTCCAAAACCAAAAGGCATATATTTATTTCATCATTAAATCCCTATTTCTCAATGAATTACAGTTAAAAGCAACCAATAAATCAATAAAATTTTGGCAACATCTTATTCAAGATTGAGTATTTTTTATATAACCAAAAAGAAATTGATAAAAATTAATATTAGAATGACAAAGCCAGTAAATGGGAAGTTTAATTATTTTCAGGATTAGATACTAAAAAAAAATTCCTTTTACCATAGTGGATCTTTTACTCACTAATTTATAACACAATTAATAACAACATATTAGTGAATATAATAAATTAAACCATAAGATAGACTAGAAACTGATTCCTGGTATTGACTATTAATAGTGGTATTAATTGTTCACAGTTCTTAATGGATTTAAAAGGCAAATTACTGTAAGCCCTAAATGAAAAAGCATCAAGAGAAAATGTAACTCATTGTAGCTCTGGCTTTACAATTACCCCTCTGAAAAACATTTTTTCCCCTCTTACAGTTAAATATTTTTTAAAAATACAAAGTTACAGAGTCTCAGAGAGCATACTTACCACTCATGATGAAAATCAACCTTTCCAAAACATATTGCTCAAAACAACAATCCAACAGCAAAGGGAGTTATGCTAATCTCTAGAGGTAGAAGAACCGATGGTGTAAACACATACACTAGAGCATGCAGCACAGAGAAAATGAAAAGAGCTTTCTTTTGTTTTAAAAAGAAAAGCCTCTAGAAGCAAAGCTTAACTGTTCAGTGCAAGAGATCACTAGTAAACATCAGATTAATGCCAAAGATGTGTACAACTAGATTTGATTTCTTTCAAGCTATTCTAGCCTCCTTCATATACCGCTAGAACAACTCAAAATGGCAGGGAGAAAATGTTCGAACCAGGATGTATAAGATGTTCTCAATTATATCAGCATGAGTTGTTACCACGGCAACATTAGACCAGAATTATCGGTTCACTTGTAACCAAGGAGTAGCTTTTCTAAAGCTTTAATCAACCAAGACAAATAAAATCCCTTTTATTTTAGAGCCACATGATTTAAAAATTACAACGTTTCTTAAATCTAAGCATTCATCCACCCTTTTACATTTCAAAGATTTTTTTAAATTGCTATTTTCTTCAAATACTCACACAATCCCATGTTGAACCTGGCAAGGAACAAACAGCAGAATGATTGCACCTAGACGTCTTTCAATTACACCAGCTCTTACTGCTAGCTGTGGACCTCACTGATATTAAAATGCTGTGTGCTGTTGCTAGTGACTATTGGCGATGAATCTTATTGCCCAGATCGCTGATAGCTTTCATTTTTCATGAGCCAGAAAGCTATACTGCAGCACAAATGTTAACCATTTAAACATTCTATATTATGGAAAAGACAAAATATAATATATATATATATCTTCACTATTAAAGGAAAATTTTAAAGCAACTTATTTATAAACTTCCATTAAATTCAGCATCAGAGTCATATGCCACTTATATGGTTTTCAAAAGAGGGGAATACACAAAAAAGTTACTAAAAATTATTGTTGAAGTATAAAATCCCTTAAACAGGATTAAGATAACAGATTGTACAGCAAGGTGGATGGTATGGTTAACAACTGTTTTGATTTCCAGAGACTGAAAATTTGTACCAAAATGGTACAAAGGCTCTATAGAATGGTTCTTTTTAAGTGAACATGCCATTTTAAAAGTTGCCAGGGAGACAGGACTTCCAGTGATGACAGAATAGGTAAGTCAGCAAATCTTCTAAGAAATAATTATGAAGTTGGACAAAATTATCAAAAGCAATAACTTCATGGTCCTGGACATCTAACAATCACAAACAACAATCTGAGAAGCATTTCTTCACGAAAAACTGCTAAATTCTGCATGAGCACAGTGGGAGTCTGTGGTGTTCTTGTTTAGTGCTGCTCCTGTTCCTCCACAGCTCAGTCAGTGCAGGGTGTGGCTCCATGACAAGCAGGAGCTTTACTGCCAGAGAGGGTTGACATGATTTAGAGAAGCAGCCAAAAAAACCCATATAAGTGATACTGTCTATTAAAAAAAAAAAAAAGCAACTGTAGGGAATGAACAGGGAAAGTATCCAGCTTTGCTAGTCTGAAATTGTGGCCTTAGTAGGGGTGACGAGTAGACAGATGGTCTAGCAAAAAAGTGAATATAAAAAATGTAAACAAGAGAGGCAAAGAAGGCCCAGATAAGCTTTTCATATATCCCAGGTTGGCAAGGAAACTATTCCATAGGAGAGATCCAAGAGGGCCCAAAGGGAAGTTTAAACTGATACAGACTTGAAAGTACAATAACCCAAGCTTTATTTTTATTTATTATTTTTTAATATAAATTTATTTATTTTAATTGGGGGTTAATTACTTTACAATATTGTATTGGTTTTGGCATACATCAACATGAATCCGCCACAGGTATACATGTGTTCCCCATCCCGAACCCCACTCCCTCCCCGTACTATCCCTCTGGGTCATCCCAGTGCACCAGCCCCAAGCATCCAGTATCATGCATCGAACCTGGACTGGCGATTCGTTTCATATATGATATTATACATGTTTCAATGCCATTCTCCCAAATCATCCCACCCTCTCCCTCTCCCACATAGTCCAAAAGACTGTTCTATACATCTTTTGCTGTCTCGCATACAGGGTTATCGTTACCATCTTTCTAAATTCCATATATATGCGTTAGTATACTGTATTGGTGTTTTTCCTTCTGGCTTACTTCACTCTGTATAATAGGCTCCAGTTTTATCCACCTCATTAGAACTGATTCAAATGTATTCTTTTTAATGGCTGAGTAATACTCCATTGTGTATATGTACAACAGCTTTCTTGTCCGTTCATCTGCTGATGGACATCTAGGTTGCTTCCATGTCCTGGCTATTATAAACAGTGCTACGATGAACATTGGGGTAACCCAAGCTTTAAAACTCACTGCAGAAGACTTGAAAACTGCCTGAATATTGAATATGCTCTTCAACACACAAACAGCCCCATCAGCATAGACTGGATCACGGTGTTTGTGCACAACCTCTGATTAATCACTGAATAATAACTAAGCTATGCAGACACAGTGTAATCCTTAGTACAGAAATCAGCAGCTGGACAATATGGCAGAAACAGTCCATAGATTACAACCAAGAAAGATATTAAAACAAAACAATATAAATAAAAACAATCCTCAAGTAAGAAAAAATAATCAGAGTGCAGAGTTGCTCTGAAATATTATTTTTAAAAGTCAAAATTCTGACAAAAACATTATGTAATCCATAATGAAGGAAAAAAGATAGAAAATGTCTCTGAATGGGCCCAGATATAGGATTTAGCAGACAAGACTTCAAAACAGCTATTATAAATATGTCAAAAGAATAAAAGGAAATTATATTTAAAGAATTAAAGGAAGATATGATGGCAATGACACAACAAAGAGAATTTCAATATAGAAAGAGAAACTATTTAAAATATAAAAGTTATAGACTTGGAAAGTACAATAACTCAGACTTTAAAACTCACTCCTTAAGCCCAAGAGCAGGTTGAGGTCAAAAGACTCAGACTCAGTCAGAACTTGAAGATAAATCAATAGAGATCATCCAGTCTGAAGAATACGGAGAACAAAAAACACGAAAAAAAAAAAATGAACAGAGCCTCAGAATCCTGTAGGATATAAACAGTATCAGCATACATGTAATAAGAAGCTTAGAAGGAGAGAGACAAAGGGCAAAGAAAAAATATTTGCAGAAATAATGGTTGACAATGTCCCAATCTGATGAAAAACATTAACCTTTAATTCAAGAAGTTCAAACAATGCCAAGTATGGTAAGCACAAAGAAATTCATACAGAGACACCTCATATTCAAGTTGTTAAAAGACAAAGAAAACATCTTCAAAGCAGCAAGATAAAATGACTAATCATATACAAGGGAAAGCAATATGATTAATGCTGACTTGTTCACAAAAATGAGAGAGGCCGGAAGGCAGTGGAATAACATATTCAAGGTGCTAAAAGAAAAAACCTTTTTACAATTCTTTATTCAGTAACACTATCTTACAAAAACAAAGGTGAAATAAAGATATTTCTAGATAAACAACAATTGAAGATATGTGTTATTAGCAGAAATAGTTAACAGAAGTTGTCCCATATGAAAGGAGAAGACACTGGACAATACTCAAATTGACAGGAAGAAATAAAGAGTACTAGAAATGGTAAATATGTAAGTAAAAAACTATATAAACACATTTATCTTTCTTGTCTTAATTTCTTTAAAGATCTTACAGTTGTATGAAGCAATCATTGTAACACTGCATTTCTAGGTTCATAAAAATATAAATGCAACGTGAAATTAATAACACAAAGCTGGAGAAGAAATGGAGCTATACTGGATCAAAGTAACTATATTTTACTAGAATAAGTCAACACTATAGCTCCACAAAATGGAGCTATACTGCATCAAAGTAGCTATATTTTACTTGGAGAAGGAAATGGTAACCCATTCTAGTATTCTTGCCTGGAGAATCCCATGGACAGAGGTGCCTGGCAGGCTACAGTCTATGGGGTCCTAAGAATTGGACACGACTGAGCGACTAAGCACAGCACACAGAATTAAGTCAATATTTTACTAGAATTAGTCATTAATACAATATTGGAGAAGAAATGGAGCTATATTGGATCAAAGTAGCTACATTTCCCTAGAATTAAGCCAATTAAGTAGATTCTGATAAGACAAAATGCATAATTTAACCCCTAAATCAATTATTAAGAAAATGTCTTTTAAAAATATAGTTTAAAAATCAGAGAGGAATTAAAACGGCCTCCTACAAGTATCTGTTTAACACAAAAGAAGGAAGAGAGGAACAATAATACAAAAAGCCCTAAGACATATAGAAAACAAACAGCACATTGGAAGATGTAAATCCAACCATATCAATAACTACATTAAATGTGAATGGAATAAACAGATCAAAGGCAGAAATTATCAGAGTGTATAAAAAAGATATATATGCTGTCTACAATGGTCACACTTTAGATTTTAATATAAAAACAGGATGCAGGTAGGAGAGAAAAAGATATACCATATAAAGAGTAACCATAAGACAGATGGAATACCTGTATCAGTATCAGACAAAATAGACTTCAAGACAAGAAATATTACTAAAGTTAAAAAAAAAAAAGGAAATTTCATAATAAAGGGCCAATAATTCTGGGAGATTTAACAATTAAAAATGTATAGGCACTGAACAAGAGTCTCCAAAATGCTAAAACAAAAATGACAGAATCGAAAGGAGAACTGAGTAATTCCACAATTACAGTTGAAAATTTAAATATTCCTCTCAATAATTCATGGAAAAAACAGAATCAATGGAATATAGAAAACGAATTATATAATTAAAATAACATTTATAAAACACAGCTTCTAACATCAGCAGAATACATTCTTTTCAGGTAGACATGAAAATTCTCCATTTAATCATATGCTAAGCAATATAACAAATCTCAAAATAATTGGAATGGAAAATATGATCTTTCATTATAGCAGAATTAAATTAGGAATCAACAACAGAGAGTAATTTTGGAAATACTAGCACTGGATTTAAATAACAAAGAAATCTGAAAGGAAATCAGAAATACACACACACATACACACACACACACACACATATAGGTGTGTGTGTGTGTGTGTGTGTGTGTATATATATATATATGTTTGGAATTAGAAAATATTTTGAACTGAATGGAAAAAACCTACAAGAAATCAACGTGTTTAGGATATAGATAAAGCATAGCTTAAAAGGAAATTCACAACTTTAAACCCCCCCAAAAAAGAAAGGTCTCAAATCAATTTAAGTTTCCACTTTAAGAAACTTAGAGTGAGCAAATTAAACCAAAACCAAAAAGATCACAGTAAAATTCAATGAAATGGAACATAAAAACAACAGAGAAAATGAAGAGACCAAAAGTCTTACTGATAAACTTTTACCTAGACTGACCAAAATAAAGATAAAACAAAACAAGACAAAATACTTAATTACCAAGGTCAGGAATGAAAAGATGACACCACCATTGATGCCAGAGAAATTAAAAGGATTATAAGAGGATACTATAAACAACTTCATGCAAACTATATAATTTAGACAAACTGAACAAATTCACAGAAAGAAACAAATTACCAAAATTAACTCAAGAAGAAATAGAAAATATAAAAATACCCAGAAACAAATAAAAATACTGTCAGTAATTAAACATTTTCCCACAAAGAAAAGCTTGGGTCTAGATGGCTTTAATGGGGAATTCTATGAAACATTCAGAGCTATCATACCAACCTGACCCAAACTTTTTTAGAATATAAAGGAGAATCTAACTCTTTCCAACTTATTCTGAGACCTTATGCCAAAACTAGACAAAGATCAAAAGAAAATTACAAATAAATATCCATTACAGTACAAAAATCTTTATCATAAACTTAGCAAACCTAATTCAGCAGTATATAAACAAGACTATACACCAGGGCCATTTAGGATTTATCCCAGGAAGACAAGGTTGTTTCAATACTGAAAATTAATTAATGGAATAGAATAAAATAATAATAGAATAAAAGACAAAACTACATAACATCTCAATGTATATAGCCGAATCATTCCACAAAATCCAATACCTGTGATAAAACCTCTCAACAAACTGTGACTAGAAGGGAATTTCCTCAAGCTGATAAAGGGTGAGTGTGGGGGTGAGGTGGGGAGGGGAACCCTATGGCTTAGATTATATATAAAGAAAGATAAATGTGAAAGATGGAATGTTTTTCCTAAGAATGGGAATAAAGCAAAGATGTCTGAACTCACCACTTCTATGCAACTTTGTACTAAAGGTTCTAGCCAGTACAACAAGGTAAGAAAAAGATATTTTAAAAAGATATTAAAGAAAAAAAATAATAAAGGTATACAAATAGACAAGAAAGAAAACTGTCTTTTTTTGTGGATGATTCTATATGTATAAAATTCTTTAGAATCTATAAAGAACTAATAAATAAGGTAATCAATATCACAGGATATAATATATAAAAATCAATAGTATTTTAATATACTAGGAACAAATAATCCAAAAATGAAATTAAAAGAACAGCTCCATTCCCAATGGTATTAACAGAAAAAAACTATTCAGGAATCCACTTTAACATGACTTGTTCACTAAAAAAAAAATGAAAAAGAAAACATTTCACAGAAATTAAAGAACTTCTAAATAAACAGAGAGTTATTTCATTTTCATAGGTTGTAAGACTCAGTATTTTTAAGAGAGGATTCTCCACAAATTAATCCATAGATTGAATGAAATGTCTATGAAAATCCCAGCAGGTCTTTAGAAACTGACAGGCTGACATTAAAATTTATATGCAAATGTAAAGGACCCAGAACAGCCAAAAAATTTTGGAAAAACAAAGCTTGAGGACCTACACTTTTTGATTTCAAAACATTGTTTAAAGTTACAGTAACCAAGACAGTGATATTAGCATAGCACAGATATAAATTGATCACTTGGAAAACATTGAAAATTCAAAAGTGAATCCCTCCATTTATGGTCAATTGACTTTTGATAAAAGGTACCAAGATGACTAATGGAGAAAAAAGTCTTTTCAACAAATGCAGTAAAAATTGGATATCTATGTGAGTAAAAAAAAGAAAAATAAAAACAAAACCCCAAACTCCACTCCATACCTCACACCATATACAAAACAACTCAAAAAATGAATTTCCAAATGAAAGCATAGAAAAAATATCTCTATTACCTTGAGTTAGATACAAGTTTCTTTTTTTTTTTTTGGATAAAGATTTCTTAATATTTGGTACCAACAGTACCATCAAGAGAAAAAATTATAAACTGGACTTCATTAAAACTACAAACTTTTGCTCTTCAAGGATATCTTTTAAGAAGATAAGACAAGGGGATTTCCCTGATGGGCCAGTGGTTAAGAATCTGCCTTGCAATGCAGGGAATGTGGATTCGATCCCTGGTCAGGGAAATGTGTCCCACATGCCTCAGAGCAACTAAGCCTGTGCACCACAACTTAAGACATGCCACCAATGAGGAGAAAATAATTGCAAGTTATCTATTTGGCAAAGAACTTGTGTTCAGAATTTATAAAGAACTTTAAAGAGTTGAAATAGGAAAAACACCCTCAATTGGGCAACAGATTTGAAAATATATTTTTCCAAAGTAGATACACCAGTGATTTATAAGAACATGAAAAAATGCTCATTATCATGAATCCTTGGAAAAATACAAACTGAAACCATAATTAACTGCTAATTCACACACAACAGAATGACTAAAATAAAAATGACTGATGATACCAAGTGTTTTTAATAATAATGTGAAGAAACTGTAACCCTCCTAACATTGTTGATGGGAATATAAAATATTAAGCTTCTCAGAAAAATAATTCAGAATTTTCTTAAAAAGAGAAACGTAAATTTACCATATAACCCAGTAATGCTTCTAGATATCAACACAAGAATGAAAGCATGTCCACCCAGTCTTGCATGCAGATAGATACAGCAACACTATCCAAATAAACCCCAAACTGAAAACAGACCTAATGTTCATGTTCATCAGTTGCCGAACAGATAAACAGAAAAACAGATGTTATATCCACACAACACAGTATCATAAATAAAAAGGAACCAACTATTGATATATTCCATAACATGGACAAACCTCAAAAGCATTATTATAAGTTCAAGAAACCAGAAACAATAGATTACATATACTGTCTAATTCCAGTTTTATAAAAGTCAGAAAAGGAAGTCCATGAAAGTGAAAGTCGCTCAGTTGTGTCTGACTCTTTGGGACCCTATGGACTATACAGTCCATGGAATTCTCCAGGCCAGAATACTGGAGTGGATAGCCTTTCCCTTCTCCAGGGGATCTTCCAAACCAGGGATCAAACCCACGTCTCTCGCATTGCAGGCAGATTCCTTGCCAGCTGAGCCACAAGGAAAGCCCAAGAATACTGGAGGGGGTAGCCTATCCCTTCTCCAGCACATCTTCCCAGGAATTGAACTGGGGTCTCCCGCATTGCAGGCGGATTCTTTACCAACTGAGTTATGAGGGAAGCCCATGATCAGTGTTTGTCTGAGGCTGAGGTGAAAGTGCGATTGATTGCAAAAGAGCACAGAAGAACTGTTGGCAGTAATGAAAATGTTCTAAAGCTGAATTGTAATGATGGCTGCATTTTTCTTATAAACTTACAGAAAGATTTTACAGAACAGTGATCAAGAATATGGGCCCTGGATTCAGACTGTCTGGGTTCAGATTTTATCTTGTTAGTTATGTTACCTTGAGAAAACTACTTTACCTCAATGTATTTCAGTCTCTTCATCTATAAGATGTTAATAATAATAGAATCTATTTTATTGGGTTTTTTTAAAGCATTACAAAAACTAATATACGCAATGTGCTTAGAATGATGCCTGACAGTAAATAAATGTTGCATATATACATGTAATAATGTATTGTTATTGTCATAATAATATTGTCATATACATGTAATAATGTATTATACATGTAATTATATATTATACATGTAATTATATACATGTAATAATGTATATGACAATATTCTACCCTGGAAATGTGGGAGTGGAGTGGTATGAATCGCTGCTATTTTGCACAATCAGAACTAGAAAATATACTGTATAATACGAATGAATCTCCAACCCAAGCAGATTATCATGTTGATTACTAAAGATAATGCTCTATTCAACAACTAAAACATGTCTCTCAGACCATTTGCTAATAATTGACCAATTTTGAAAAGGAGGAAAGTTTCTGATAAACACTAACATAAAAAAGAAAATAAAGCACACCGTGTACCAGAAAATTATACTATAGAATTTAAACATGTCTTCTCTGAATACTGAAAAAAATTATTTAGTCATTTAG
Organism: Bison bison bison; assembly: GCF_000754665.1. NCBI lineage: Eukaryota > Metazoa > Chordata > Mammalia > Artiodactyla > Bovidae > Bison > Bison bison. The sequence goes on along the minus strand of NW_011495027.1, from coordinate 1,760,952 downwards.
CATAAAATTTTTTTTTTAATTGAAAGATTGTTTTACAGAATTTTGTGGTTTTCTGTCATACATCAACAATAATAAGCCATAGGTACACTCATGTCCCCTCCCTCCTGAACCTCCCTCCCATCTCCCTCTTCATCCCAACCTTCAGCCTGTCACAGAGTCCCTGTTTGAGCTCCCTAAGTCATACAGCAAATTCCCACGGGCTATCTATTTTACATATGGTATTGTAAGTTTCCATGTTACTCTCTCCACATATCTCCTATTCTCCCTTCTCCTCTACCCTCATGTCCATGGTCTGTTCTCTATGTTTCTCCACTGTTGCCCTGGAAATAAGTTCATCAGTACCATCTTTCTAGATTCCATATATATGTTAGTATACTTCACTCTGTGTAATAGGCTCTAGGTTCATCCACCTCGTTAGAACTGACTCAAATGTGTTCCTTTTTATGGCTGAGTAGTACTTCATTGCAGAGAAGGCAATGGCATCCCACTCCAGTACTCTTGCCTGGAAAACATCATGGACGGAGGAGCTTGGTAGGCTGAAGTCCATGGGGTCGCGAAGAGTCGGACACGACTGAGCGACTTCACTTTCATTTTTCACTTTCATGAATTGGAAAAGGAAATGGCAACCCACTCCAGTGTTCTTGCCTGGGGAATCCCAGGGACTGGGGAGCCTGGTGGGCTGCCGTCTATGGGGTAGCACAGAGTCGGACACGACTGAAGCGACTTAGCAGCAGCAGCAGTACTTCATTGTATGTATGTACCACAGCTTTTTTATCCGTTCATCTGTCAATGGACATCTAGGTTGCTTCCCTGTTATAGCTGTTGTAAATAGCGCTGCAATGAACACTGGGGTACATGTGTCTTTTTCAATTTTGGTTTCCTCAGGGTATAAACCTAGGAGTGGGATTGCTGGGTCATATGGTGGTTTTATTCCTAGCTTTTTAAGGAATCTCTATACCATCTTCCATAGTGGCTGTTTCAGTTTACATTCCCACCAAAAACGCAAGAGTGTTCCCTTTTCTTAGCATCCTCTTCAGCATTTATTGTTTGTAGATTTTTTGATGATGGCCATTCTGACTGGTGTGAGATGGTATCTTATTGTAGTTTTAATTTGTATTTTCTATAATAATAAGTGATGCTGAGCATCTTTTCATGTGCTTGTTAGTCATCTGCAGGTCTTCTTTGGAGAAATTTCTCTTCAGGTCCCCTTCCCACTGTTTGATTGGATTGTTTGCTTTTCTGGTATTGAGTTGTATGAGCTTGCTGTATATTTTGGAAATTAATTCTTTGTCAGTTGCTTCCCTGGCTATTATTTTCTCCCATAATGAGGGCTGTCTTTTCACCTTGTTTGTAGTTTCCTTTGCTTTGCAAAAGCTTTTAAGTTTAATTAGGTCCCACTTGTTTATTTTTGTTTTTATTTCCATTACTGTAGGAGGTGGGTCATAGAAGATCTTGCTTTGATTTATGTCGAGTGTTCTACCTATGTTTTCCTCTAAGAATTTTATAGTTTCTGGTCTTACATGTAGATCTTTAATCCATTTTGAGTTTATCTTTGTGTGTGATGTTAGGTAGTGTTCTAATTTCATTCTTTTGCACATAGCTGTCCAGTTTTCCCAGCACCACTTATTGCAGCTGCTGTCTTTGCCTCATTGCATATTCTTGTCTCCTTTGTCAAAAATAAGGTACCCATAAGTGTGTGGGTTTATCTCTGGGTTCTCTATCTTGTTCCATTGGTCTATATTTCTGTTTTTGTGCCAGTACCATACCCTCTTGATGACTATAGCTTTGTAGTATAGACCGAAGTCAGGAAAGTTGATTCCTCCAGCTCCATTCTTCTTTCTCAAGACTGCTTTGGCTATTTGGGATCTTTTGTGTTTCCACGTGAACTGTGAAATTTTTGTTCTAGTTCTGTGAAAAATGCCATTGGTAATTTGATAGGGATCACGTTGAGTCTGTAGACTGCATTTGGTAGTGTAGTCATTTTCACACTGTTGATTCTTCCTACACAGGAACATGGAATATCTCTCCATCTGTTTATGTCATCTTTGATTTCTTTCATCAGTGTCTTATAATTTTTCTGTATACAGGTCTTTTGTCTCCTTAGGTAGGTTTATTCCTAGGTATTTTATTCTTTTTGTTGCAATGGTGAATGGGATTGATTCCTTAATTTCTTTCTGATTTTTCATTGTTAGTATATAGGAATGCAAGTGATTTCTGTGTACTGACCTTGTATCCTGCAACTTTGCTGAATTCACTGATTAGCTCTAGTAATTTTCTGATAGTTTCTGTTGGGTTTCTATTTATAGTATCATGCCATCTGCAAACAGTTAGAGTTTTACTTCTTCTTTTCTGATATGGACTCCTTTTATTTCTTTTTCTTCTCTAATTGCCATAGCTAGGGCTTCCAAAACTATGTTGAATAATAGTGGTGAGCCTGGACACCCTTGTCTTGTTCCTGATCTCAGAGGGAATGCTTTCAGTTTTTCACCACTGAGAATAATGTTTGCTGTGGGCTTTTCATATATAGCCTTACTATGTGGAGGTAGGTTCCTTCTATGCCCATTTTTGAAGCATTTTTATTATAAATGGATGTTGAATTCTCTTGAAGGCCTTTCCTGCATCTATTGAGATGATCATATGGTTTTTATCTTTGAATTTGCTAATATGGTGTATCACATTGATTGATTTGTATATATTGAAGAATCCTTGCATCCTTGGAATAAACCTGACTTGATCATGGTGTATGAGCTTTTTAATGTGTCGCTGAATTCTGCTTGCTAGAATTTTGTTGAGGATTTTTGCATCTATGTTCCTCAGTGATATTGGCCTGTAGTTTTCTTTTTTTGTGTTGTCTTTGTCTGGTTTGGTATCAGGATGATGGTGGCCTCACAGAATGAGTTTGGACATGTTCCTTCCTCTGCAATTTTTTGGAAGTTTCAGAAAAATAGGCATTAACTCTTCTCTAAATGTTTTATAGAATTCCCCTGGGAAGCCATCTGGCCCTGGGCTTTTGTTTTTTGGGAGATTTTTGATCACTGTTTCGATTTCAGTGTTTGTAACTGGGTTGTTCATAATTTCTATTTCCTTCCCAGTTCGGTCTTGGGAGGCTGACCTATTTTAAGAATCTGTCCGTTTCCTCTAGATTGTCCTCTAGGTTGTCTCATATTCTCTTATGGTCTGTTATATTTCTGTGTTTTCTGTTGTAACCTCTCCTTTTTCATTTCTAATTTTGTTGATTTGATCTTTCTCCTTTTTTTCTCTTGATGAGTCTGACTAGTGGTTTGTCAATTTTGTTTATCTTCTCAAGGAAACAGCTTTTAGTTTTATTAATCTTTGCTATCTGCTAATCTTAGGTATTCTTTTTTTTCCATTTATTTCTGCTCTAATCTTTATGATTTCTTTCCTTCTGTTGACTTTGGGATTTATTTGTTCTTCTTTTTCCAGCTGCTTTAGATGTAGAGTTAGGTTGTCTATTCAATGCTTTTCTTGTTTCTTAATGAATTACTGTATTGCTATAAACTTTCCTCTTAGAACTGCTTTTGCTGAATCCCTTAAGTTTTGGGTCATCATGTTTTCATTGTCATTTGTTTCTAGGAATCTTTTGGTTTCTTATTTCTTCAGTAACTTTTAGTAATGTATTGTTTAATATCCATGAGTTTTATTTATTGCAGTTTTCTTTTTTTTCATGCAGTTGATATCTAGTCTCACAGCATTGTGGTCAGAGAAGATATATGATACAATTTCAATTTTCTTAAATTTATTGAGGCTTGATTTGTGGCCCAAGATGTGGTCTCTCCTGGAGAATGTTCCATGTGCACTTCAGAAGAAAGTGTATTCTTCTGCATTTGGATGGAGAGTCCTGAAGATATCCATTAGGTCCATATGGTCTAATGTTTCATTTAAGGTTTCTGTTTCCTTATTGATTCTTTGTTTTGATTATCTGTCCAATGGTGTAAGTGGGGTGTTAAAGTCCACTACTATTATTTTGTTACTGTCAATTTCCCCTCTTATGCCTGTTAGTGTTTCCCTTATGTATTGAGGTGCTCCTATGTTGGCTGCATAAATATTTACAATTGTTATGTCTTCTTCTTGGATTGATCATTATGTACTGTCCTTGTCTCTTATAACATTCTTTAAAGTCTATTTTGTCTGAAATAAGGATTGTCACTCCAGCTTTCTTTTGCTTTCCATTTGCATGTAAGATCTTTTCCATCCTTTTACTTTCAGTCTGTATGTGTCTCTAGTTCTGAAGTGCGTCTCCAGTAGGCAGCATGTATATATATATATATATATATACGGGTCTTGTTTTTATATCCATTCAGTCAGTCTGTATCTTTGGTTGGTGCATTTAATCTGTTTACATTTAAGATAATTATTGATATATATGTTACTATTGGCATTTTCTCGATTGTTTTGGGTTTGCTTTTGCAGTTCTTTCCTTTCTCTTGTGTTTACTGGCTATGTAAGTCCCTTTAGTATACACTGCAAAGCTGGTTTGCTGGTGCTAAGTTTTCTTAACTTTTGCTTGTCTGTAAAGCTTTTGATTTCTCCATGAATTTTGAATGAGATCTTTGCCAGGTATAGTAATCTTGGTGGTAGATTTTTCTCTTTCAGTACTTTAAATATATCTTACCATTCCCTTCTGGCCTGCAGAGTTTCTGCTGAAAGATCCACTGTTAATCATATGGGTTTTCCCTTGTATGTTACTTGTTGCTTTTCCTTTGCTGCTTTTAATAATCTTTCTTTGCATTTAGCACTTTTTTAATAAACTTCAAACTTTTTATTTTGTATTGGGATGCAACCAATTTGAAACAAATTTAATTCTGAAAGAATACAGTACATGTGTATCTGGGACAGAATTTAATACAAAAGTCTTAAAATGGTTATAACAATTCTCTACATTTGTTCTATAAAATATAAATATAATGAAATGCACAAAGATTTAGCTACAAAGATGTTTATCACGGCAGTTTTTTTATAAAACAGCAAAAAATTAAAAGTCTAGATAGCTAGTGATGGTATAAATTGTGGTACATCCTTAAGACTGAATACAAAAAAGCCATTTGTACTGTAGAACAATCTCTATGATAAGGCAAAATGTTATGACATATGTATCAAGAGATTCCAATTTACAGTGGAAATTTGTGTACCTATGCATAAAACAGATATGCATAGAACAAGGTTATCTTTTGGTAGGATTGCATGTGATTTTTTACTTTGTTCTTTTCTACAGTTTGAAAATTTTCTCCAATGAAGGCATAATATTTGTAATCAGATAAAGTGTTTCTCAAACTTTAATGTGCATATCAATCAGCTAGGTAATCTTATTAAAGTTCAGATTCTGACTCACTAGATCTAGATCTGGGCCTGACTTTTAACAGGCTCCTGGGTGATGCTAATGCTACTAGACTGGGATGAAACTTGAGCAAGACACTATATAATATTATATACTCAGTCTTCCTTCTATAACCATGTAGATTATGAAGATCACAATAGAACAATTTTTTAGAGAAAGCTTGTTACTGTAAGACTGTAGTGATATTTAATGTTGGTCTAACAATTCAACATTAACTGAGAAATACGCTGGCAATACAAAAACAAACTGACAAATTCTATGCCTTTTAGGAGTTTAAAATCAAATAGGGGAGAGAGGTAACTTGAGGACTAATGTAACATAATTTTAATACTATATAATAAAGCATAACAGAAGTGAGTATAGATGTTATAGAACACAGGAAGAGATCATGAATTCTAAAAAGGATAAACGTCAGAGGAACAGAATGCTTCAGTGATTTTGTTACAGAGATAGTATGTGAGCAGAGGGTTAAAGTAGGATATATCCCCATCCTTGGCAGTAGTAGGAAAAGGAAATTCCAAGTAGAAGAAACACCTTACATTGTTGTTATAATGGGATTCCACCGTCTGACTACTCGTTATCATGTTCACACAGTGGCCAAAAGTGTTAGTTCTGCATAGCTAATTATTAAGAGAAATGCAAAAATCAAAACCACACAAAGCTATCACCTCATGCCTCACAGAATGGCTATAATCCAAAATGTACAAATAACAAATGTTGGAGAAGATATGGAGAAAAGGAAAGTCTCGTAAACTGTTGATGGGCATGTAAACTGGTGCAGCCACTAGGGGGAACAGTAACTACCATATGATCCAGCAATTCCACTCTAGGGTATATATATCCAAAAACATTTTTAAAAATGAAAATAATAATTCAAAAAGATACATGCACCCCAACTTTCATAGCAGCACTGTTTACAATAGCCAAGACATGGAAGCAACCCAAATGTCCATCAATAGACAACTGGAAGGTATGGCATATGAACGTGTGTATATATGTGTGTGAATGTGTATATGTGTGTGTGTATATATATATGTAGGTGTACATGTGTATATAAAATATATATATAAATATAAACATACATAATACTCAGCTACTAAAAATAATGAAATACTGCCATTTTCAGTAGCGTGGATGGCCCTAGAGAATATTATGCTTAGTGAAGTAAGTTAGAGAAAGACAAATATGACTCACAGACAGAAACAGACTCACAGACATAGAAAACCAACTCACAGACATTGAAAATAAACTTGTGGTTACCAAAGTAGAAAGGGAAAGGGTGGGCACAAATTAATGGTATGAGATTAACATATGCAAATTACTATATATAAAGTACAGAAGCAACAAGGATTTAATGTACAGCACAGGGAATTATACCCAGTATCTTGATAATGGAATAGAATCTGCAAAGAGCTAAAGCAGTTATAATAGACCAGTTTAGGCAGTTTTAACTTTCCAAAGTTCATACAGTCTTTAAGGCAGTTTACTCCCATGCTTTAGTGCAGGGGTCTCCAACCTCCAGGATCTAATGCATGATAATTTGAGGTGGAGCTGATGTAATAATAATAGAAATAAAGTGCACAGTCAGTGTAATGCACTTCAATCATCCTTCCCCCAGTCTGTGGAAAAACTGTCTTCCCTGGTGCCTAAAAGGTTGGAGACAGCTGCTTTAGTGTACTATATCTGTATCTTTGTAACTTCTAAGCTAAAAGACCTCCCACATTATCTTTTCATCTACTTTTTTCATCTGCAATATTCCACTGCTTCTTGGTAGTAATTAAGTTTTTGAGGATTTACAATATTATAGCCTGAAAACTAGGCTATGGGAAAAATAAGATTGAATTATTACCCTCAAAAACAAGAGCAGAAAGAGCAAACATACAGACAACATAGTAGTCAAGGAACAATGAAATAGGAGCTTAAAAATGTATAAGTAACTTTCTGTGGGAGTTTAGCACTGAAGAAGAAATTAGCATTAAGAAGAAGATGGAGCTTTCAAGTATACTGAAGAATGAATTTTGAGACTCAGAGGAGGAAAAGGTGACTGCAGCCATGAAATTAAAAGATACTTACTTCTTGGAAGGAAAGTTATGACCAACCTAGACAGAATATTAAAAAGCAGAGACATTACTTTGCCAACAAAGGTCTGTCTAGTCAAGGCTATGGTTTTTCCAGCAGTCATGTATGGATGTGAGAGTTGGACTATAAAGAAGGCTGAGCGCTGAAGAATTGATGCTTTTGAACTGTGGTGTTGGAGAAGACTCTTGAGAGTCCCTTGGACTGCAAGGAGATCCAACCAGTCTTCCTAAAGAAGATCAGTCCTGAATGTTCACTGGAAGGACTGATGTTGAAGCTGAAACTCCAATACTTTGGCCACCTGATGCAAAGAGCTGACTCATTTGAAAAGACCCTGATGCTGGGAAAGATTGAGGGCACGAGGAGAAGGGGATGACAGAGGATGAGATGGTTGGATGGTATCACCAACTCTATGGACATGAATTTTGGTAAACTCCGGGAGTTGGTGATGGACAGGGAGGCCTGGCGTGCTGTGGTTCATGGGGTCGCAAAGAGTTGGACACAACTGAGCGACTGAACTGAACTGAACTTAGCT